>NC_043706.1:104213684-104267856 GCF_006229205.1 Suricata suricatta
AATGTCCATCACCTGACGAATGGATCAAGAAGATGTGGTATATATTCACGATGGAGTACTACATGGCAATGAGAGGGAATGACATATGGCCCTTCGTAGGAAAGTGGATGGACCTTGAGGGTGTCATGCTGAGCGAAGTAAGCCAGGCAGAGAAGGACAGAAACCATATGTTTGCACTCATAGGTCTAGCAGGAAAACAGGAGAGACCTAATAGAGAACCAGGGGGAGCGGAGGAGGGAGAGAGAGGGATGCAAAACTTGAGAGACTATTGAATGCTGAAAATGAACTGAGAGTTGAAGGGGAAGGGGGAGGGGGGAAAGAGGTGGTGGTGATGGTGGAGGGCACTTAAGGGGAAGAGCACCTGGTGTTATATGGAAAACAATTTGACAATAAAATATTATGAAACAAAAAAAGAAGTAAATAACCGAAGAGTTCAAATCTATGAAAGAAACTGACACTGTCATTAAAAATATTCCTACATAGAAAAAATAAATAAATAAAAAACATTTTAAAAATTTAAAAAAAAAGATTCTATCTTCATCTCTCTATGCCTCTCCTCACTTACACATATGCATACACACACTCTCTCTCTCTTTCTCAAATAAACTTTTAAAAAGTTTAAAATAAATTTATCATTACTTTTTAAATGTATGTAGCTTGCCTATATTAAGTTTATTGTAGAAATATGAACCCATAACAAAAGTGTTTGTTACAAAATTTTATATGTGCATATATCATATACATATAAAGTATGTATATATGAGGAGAGCAATTTAAAAGAAAAACTCATCTAAGTTCTCTACAGAAAATAAGTTCTACAAGGACGAAGACTACCTTTTTCATTTAAAATATTGTTTTTTTTAACATTTATTTATTTTTGAGAGACAGAGATAGAGCATGAGCAGGAGAGGAGCAGAGAGAGGAGACACAGAATCCGAAGCAAGCTCCAGGCTCTGAGCTGTCAGCACAGAGCCCAGCATGGGGCTCAATCCCACAAACTGTGAGATCATGACCTGAACCTAAGTCCAACGCTTAATGAACTAAGCCATCAGGCGCCCCTAAAATATCATTTTAAATACATTTAGGACACAAATGTATCTCCTCCCATTAAACAAACAATTCAACATAAACTATTTAAAAGATATTTCCTTTACTATTACATACATTCCTTTAAATTCATATTAAGTTAAATTTTTCATATAAGTGTTCGGAAAATTTAGACCAATATTTCATTATGGTTTTTAAGTTCTCATTGATCTATCAAAACCAAAGAAGCTTTGCCCAGATTTTTGCCTAAACTTTCACTCAAATATATTATTTTTTTCACATGGCATAGAGATAGGAAGATAATTAGCTTTGCTGATCAAGACACTGTCTCTTGTTTCCCCTTCCATAAACTCAAAATTACTATTTAATCTATGTAGCTATCAATTAATTATTCTCATCTATCATTGAGTTTGATCATCCCTATATTTCAGAAAAATGTACAAAGTTATTTAAATTCCTCATTTGAGTTCTAATGAAAAGTTTAAAAAAAGCACTTTAGTTTTAGAATAAAACAACATTGATATCTTAAAATTTTAATGTCAACATGCTTTATTATTTAATTCAAAAATGAAGTCTAAACAAATATAGAAACAATAAAAATTATACCAACTCTAAAATTAGTGATTTTATTTGGTGTTCAGCATGTCCATTTCATCCTTGAATGAATCTAGTTCCATTGTTCTCATTGTTTGTTAGTTTATTTTTAACCAATAGCTGAATATTATACTAATTCATTATGTATTTTTAGCATGACTATTTTCCTACTCACCCCACCATCAGAATTTGCTGCCTAGTCCGGTGTTAATTAAACAGTTGTGGCCAAACAAATGAAAAGTAATGGCTTTATTAGGCAGCTTTTTGTAAACAGAAAAAATCATTTCGCACATATGTAACTGAAACCATCATGCTGTATGCTTTAAAGTTATACAGCAAAGCATGTCAATTATTTCTCAATAAAACTGGAGAAAGGAGAAAATATAATGCTTATAGAGACCCAGTACCTGGACTTTCTTCTAGGTTTACATACCTATCTGTTTATGTTTAAGCCATAATTGAGTTGTTTTTTCCAGTTTGGGCAACTTACTTGAGCTCAGAGAGCTATAGTTACAAATGTACATATTTTCAGTGCATATAAAGTTTCATTTACAAAACCATCTATTTTTTCCTAAAACTTCTTATCCCTCATCTTTAGATATTCAACAAGAATAGCTTTTGAAGTAATAAAACAAAACAATAACAACTAAACAATTTGGGTTATAATTCCACCCCCACATCTGCTCCCCACATGTATGAACAGGAGCAAGCTATTACTCTCAGATATTTTGCTTCCTCAGTAGCAAAATAAATGAGAACTTAGATGATGTGTACCAAACACTTAACACAGTGCTTGGAATATATAAACACTTTATTAATGTTAGCTATTATTTTATTATTATCATCATTATTATTTTCTTATGTTTCTTCTAACATTCTGCATAAGTTTTAAACAAATATATAGATGCAGATCTATACTCCTAGAGCTTATGATGAAATGTAAATATATATTTAGAAAAAATACTACGGTGACATAAACACCTTCTATTTTTGTTATAGTTTAAAGACTTCTATAAATAAATAAGGACCCATATTAGGTATGATTATCTTTCTTTTATGTGTGTATTCATTAAAATTTTGGTGGCAGATATCCTGAAAATAGAATTGCATAGCAAGTATTCATTCCATAGCAGGATGCTACTATTTACTCTTAAGAAAGAACTAAATTACATAGGGTCCCCTGGGTGGCTTGTTTGGTTAAGTATCTGACTTCGGCTCAGGTCATGGTTCATGAGTTTGAGCCGCACCTCAGGCTCTGTGCTGAAAGTTCGGAGCTTGGAGCCTGCTTCAGATTCTGGATCTTCCTCTCTCTCTGCCCCTCCCCCACTCATTTTTTTTTAATAAAGAACTAAATTACATAAATTGTATGTTTCCATTTATAATCATTTTTCCATTTGCAGCCAAGATCTCTACAGGATAAAACATAAGAAGGGAAGACTTCATAGAGAGTTTGTAAAGAATGTGCCTGAAAGGAGTAAGTACACATATAAGAGAAATAGTACACGGACAGGGGCACCTTGGTGGCTCAGTTGGTTAAGCGGTCAACTTCGGCTCAGGTCAGGATCTCACAGCTCCTGAGTTTGAGCCTTGCATCGGGCTCTGTGCTGACAGCTAGCTTAGAGCCTGGAGCCTCCTTTGGATTCTATGTCTCCCTCTCTCTCGCCCCTCCTCTGCTCATGCTCTGTCTCTCTGCCTCTCAAAAAAATAAATGTTGGGGCACCTGGGTGGCTCAGTCAGCTAAGTGTCTGACTTTGGCTCAGGTCATGATCTCGCAGTATATGGGTTCAAGCCCCACATCGATTTCTGTGCTAGCAGCTCAGAGCCTAGAGCCTGTTTCAAATTCTGTGTATCCCTCTCTCTCTCTGCCCTTCCCCAGCCTGTGCTCTGTTTCTCTGTCTCAAAAATAAATAAACCAAAAATAAATAAATAAATGTTTAAAATTTTTTTTAATAAAAAGCATTGACAAAAGCAAGGAAGAAGAAATAAAGTTTACCTATGTATAGGGCAGAGACGATACTAAGAACAGAGGAAACACATTGAGGAGTCATGGAGGAAAAAAATGGTTATGTTAAAAGCAATCAGAGGCACCTGGTGGCTCAGTCAGTTAAACATCTGACTCTTGATCTTGGCTCAGGTCATGATCTCACAATTCATGAGATTAAGTCTAGCATGGGACTCTGCACTGGCAGCATGGAGCCTGCCTGGGATTCTCTCTCTCTCTTCCCTCTCTCTGCCCTTCCCCGGTTTGCACTCTTTCCTTCAAAATAAACAAACAAATAAATAAATTTAAAAAGAAAAAAGCAATCAGTATATGAAGAATTCCAAAAATCAGAGAATAAGTAGATTTTAATAGCACATGGTGAATCTTTATTTTGGAGATACAGTGACATGGTTAAAGGAGGTGGACATAAAACTTCTATGTTTTTAGATGATACCCTCAGTATGTTTTCATACAGAATCTACAATATTTTATATGAAGGAGTCACACAGATACAATAAAAAAATGAATTACTGTAGTGGTGAAGAAAATTAAATGCTAACTCTTCCTCTATCCCACCTTCCTTCTTTCAACATTAGACCTTATTTTCTTAGCATTTCATTGGCATTTCATAATCCTTCATAAAAAATCGCTGCACTTATTATCTTATGTATCCAAATTGTTAGAAAATATCTTTGAAATTCAAATTATCTGATGTAATTTTCTAGTGAGTTTCATTATTTTTGACATATATGAAACTGTATATGTACTAACATGACACTGAATTTGAAACCACCAAGAAATAACCATAAAAAATGCATTGAGGCAACAATTTAATCATAATTCCCTATACCTTGGAATGGCCAGTAAGCATTCTTGTTTAAACAAACAAAACAAAACAAAAACTATATTGCCAAAATAGAATAAAGTTTGGATGGCTGTTAACCTCATAGAGATAAATCAAGGGCTCTCTTCTCAATCAATTTATGAAAAAGCCTTGGAGGGTGATGGGCATGAACAGTATTGGAGCCATGAATATTTATAGAATACCATCTTTTAGTCCTTTAAACTGTTTAGTAAGCTTACTTGATATTCTGCAACACTGGTGAAATAATTACAAAGCCTGAAGCCTGAATGTTGAAACATTTGCACATAAAAAAAAATTAGATTCAAGAAATTCCAACTCCTACAAATTTAGTATAGTGCAGAAGACTCATTCCTATAAGAATTTTTATTCTGAAAAGCTGTAAGTTTGAATCTTCTTTAATTTAGCAGACTAAATTCCTTATGGATACGAAGACTACAAAACTAAAAAAAAAAGTTGATGCTTTTATCATTTGTGAATTTTCAATCATTAAATATTTTTGAAGTATAGGTTCTATTCATAATAGAGAGATGTATGGATTCTTTATAGCTGAAAAAATTGAGCCTATATATTTGTGTATTCAGAAGCAGGCAGATAGGGAACAGGTAGAAGAATGAAAACTGCAGTGGTTAAGAGGGTAGAAGTTTTGTTGATATGCTTTTGTTTTAATAGGTGAATAGGGAAAACCTAGTAATAGGTCACTGGCAGTTAACCATTAGTCAATTTCTTCCATTAATGGGGTTTGTTTTGTAATTCTGGTTAAAATACTGGTATTAAGGCTACTAGTAGTCATGCAGAGCTTCTTCCATCCAGGTAGCTGAACAATATCTTATTTTGCTCAAAAGCAGAGGTTATCTTTTTCTTGTCTTTTGGTTTCGTTTCTGTTTTACATATCTTAATCTCAACTTAAACTATATGGTGTTAGATAAAGGAATAAAGACTTCTAATCTTATTATTAACCTTTACCAAAAGGAAGAATTGTAAAAAACCAAATTATCCAGGAATTCGTAGGTAATACAATTTTTATCTAGATTATCTTCATCTACCTGTATGGACACATATATTCAATATTTAGTAGTTTGTAGTGCTCA
This sequence comes from Suricata suricatta, assembly GCF_006229205.1. Taxonomy (NCBI): domain Eukaryota; kingdom Metazoa; phylum Chordata; class Mammalia; order Carnivora; family Herpestidae; genus Suricata; species Suricata suricatta. Next base: position 104,219,260 of record NC_043706.1, read on the forward strand.
CCATGTTTCCACACCCAAATAAACTATATAAAATATTTTATTATGCAGAGCTATTCTTCCTCTCCTTCTATAGGTTCAATGCTTTGGTTTGTTTTTCCTCTAAAAGCAAACATTGAGATAGAGTCTTGAATGAAGGTAACATCTCTGGGAGGTAATCAAGGAAGCATAAATAAAGGAGCTGAGGAATGGAGAGAATAAAGAAAGAAAAATCAATGAAAGGTTATGTTAATTAGCTATTTAATCATCCTGGGTAGCAGGGCTCAAACTCACTAGGAACTCCTTGAGGAACCATGGAGACTGAGCTCCAGAAATGCCCCACTATGAGATGGAAGCTCTTATTTGTTCACTTCTGAGTCCCACTGGTTAAGATTTGTCCCTGGGTGAGTTAAATTCCTGCATATAGCAGATTACTACCCTATGGAGTGGTCTTTCTGGTGTCTGACAAAGAAGAAAATCTGTGCCCTTAATATAAGAATTTGCATGTACAGGGAACTCTGCTACAGAATGTATTAATTTGTATACTTCTGCATTTATGAACTATTCAACAATACTTGTCTCTGGGATTATAAAATATGTTAGTCTTTTTGGGGTTTTTTTGGCGTTTTTTTTTTTACTTGAAACAGCTCACAGGCTAGTGAAACATAGAAGATAAGAAAATATGTTACAATATAATAAAAGCCCTGGGAATTCAAAGCAGTGTCTATACTGCTTATGGATGTCAAGAAAAACACCACAGAATAGTTATTATTTAAGATCAGTTTGGGAGGGCATATAATTTTATTCCTTTCTCATTATATTCTATTAGTTAGTAAATAATTTTTTCTTCTTGTGCCTCATAAGGAGGCAAACTATGGAAAAACACTCTGGCATGGAAGCCAGACTCGCTGGGTTCTAATACTAGCTCCAAAATCATGAACTGAAAGAACACAACCTCTGAGTATCTCAATCTTGTTCAATAAGAACCTTTTCAAACTCTCAACTCCAACACCGCAGTCATCATATAGAAAAATATAAAAATTAATAAATGAAAATAAGGTTGGCAAGACAGATTATTTTGATATTCTTTAGTTATCCTGGATGGTCCAACAAATAAATTCTCAGAAATATAAAGGTAAAGGCTGATGGTCTCACAAATGTAACACATGAAAGTGTTGCTAGAAGCTTTGATATTGAGGTCATGTTATTAAATATCAAAGGGCATTTGGGCTAAGGCATTTTGAAGAAAAATTAGCTTACTTCTCTATATATAAAAAATGTAATTTTGTTTTTCATATTTCTTCTCTGCATTGTGAAATTAAAACCATTTTATTTATTGCTGGTATTTTTCATTTCTTTACACAAATTCACTTGTTAAATTAAATATCTATCTTTTGATAAGCCTGTTTATAGCTAGATTTAGAAATCATCACTAAATTTTTTATAGATTTTTTAAATATCCTTTCAAAATTTGTCTTTATAAAAAGTACTGATGACATATTGACTCCCTCATTTCTATAAATGAGAGATGAATGAATGCTAGCCAAACAAAAGGCTAAAATCAGTGTCTCCTTGTGTGCACTTCCTTAAGTTTTTTGTTTGTTTGTTTGTTTTTCTTAAGGTGAATCCTGTTTTTGAATCTTAGCTCTTTGGTTTCTCATTTTGTGTTTAATTTTACTGATGAAAATGTGTGAGATGTAAAGCATGATGTCTATCTAGATATTAACAAGAAGTCAGAAGGAAGAATTGGAATGGTCAAAGAGAACTAGATTTCCCAAGAGACTGCTCTCTTACAGTGAGTCAGCCTTAGGGCAGCCATGCTTTCCTTCCAGAGGTCCCTAGTATTATCTCTAGTCTTTGCTGATAATATTTGATGAATCCTCTCTTAAAAACTGTGAAGGCCTTTACTGCTAATACATCCGTAGTAAAATAAAACATAGTTTGCTTAAGAGCTATCTTTTCAGGTTGATGAATTGTTTACATAGAAAAATAAGAAACATTTCTCAAGAAATAAGTACTTGTTAGTAACTTTCACTTTTAGGTGGTGAGAGCTATGGCATAATCATTATTAAGAGTAAAAGCATTCATTAAGAAAAATAATAAAATAAAAGGCGGGACAAGAACCATAGCAGTATCAGCAACTACTCATAAAAATTATTTTTGAAAAATTCATTAGGGAATAAAAGATCCAAAGAGACTAACCTGACACATATTAAAACAGGAAGAAAGAACTGTGTGAAAGGAATTCCAAGCTTGTGCACAGACACAGAGCAAACTTAGGAAATGTATTTAAGAGAAAAGAAAATTCAGGATAAAAGTACAAGAGTGTTATGAATACCTCAGTTATCTATGCTTTCTTCTTTAGCTACATCCCTGTCAAAATCCTCATTTGCCTGCTATTCAGGAAACTTGCCTCAGAGAACAGGGTGGCCGATTACATTAGCTAAGGCCCTGTTACATCTTGCTGTGTTCTATTCTCCCAGTGGGTATCTGTGGTCAGAGCTGACCTTGGAAATAGGCAGGGATTTGTGTAGATATGCACATTTGAGATTCATTATCTGCTAACATGACTTACTTTATTTGAGTAGAAGAATTCACGCAATTAGTTTTGAAAAAGCAATACTCCTGGGGTGGAGAAAGGAGGCTTATTTGGAGTTAATGAATGATGAATTTGTTCTATGATAATGTATCATTAGATTCTCACCAAGAAAAGAAGTTTCAGAGGATCATTATGAAACTCAAATTGCTAGACTAAGTTGTTTCACTTTCATTGAGAAATCTCATTTGAAGCATAGCCCCACACCAAATCAAAATGCACACGGTACAAGGAACACACATACAAAAAGCAATTAGACCTACTACCCTGGTCTTGATGGGGCCTGCCTCCCCCAGAATGCCTGATTAAATTCAGGTTTCCAAGGCAGGTTCAGATGCAGTCACTGAACTCTTTGTCCTTAAAATAGGGAGGGTTGTAAGGTCTGTTTCCAGAGAGGCTGGGGGATGGGAAGAGAAATTCACTTCTGAAAAAGAATTAGTGCTTTTTCACCAGTGGACCCCAAAGCTTAACAATGCCATATATATACTAGTATTTCATATTACCCTTTGAAAAATCCTATATACACATAGGAATCCTTTAAATATTATTTCCCAGTACTGTAGCTCTTCTTTAGCAAAGGGACAATTTTATTTTCTAAAATTCTTAACTAGCTATATTGACTCCCTAAATTTAGACCCTAGAATTTTCCTTATAGAAGTAATATTCTGCTCTTCAAGTCTCCAGTGATGTTTTTAACATAATTAATGCCACATTAATAGTACAGTATATCTGGTTTGTTATTATACTTCTCAAATCAGACTTACAATCTCTGAATAGACTTTCAATAACCCAGGGTTTTCCTAAATAATTCAGGGCTAAAGTAGATGTTGTTCTGAGAAAAACAAGGTTATATCATGATGTCTTCACATCTATTCTAACAAACTCTTTCATTCATTGTAGTCTGGTTTATGCTTTCCTCTTCAATATATGCACATTCACACACACTTCACACTCTTCCTATCTCTTTCTATGGAGACTGCTCTTATCTAAATCAACTATGATTTCTGCCAAACCAAACATACATTACTCTCTTTTAGGCTTTCTGGGCCTCTTAGCAAGCAATTAGACCTACAACCCTGGCCTTGATGGGACCTGCTTCCCTTGGAAGGCACAATTAAATTAAGGTTTCAAAGGCAAAGGGAGGTTTCAACTTCCTTCTCTTGAAACATTTTCTTCTCTTGCTCTTAATGATTTCACAGTCTCCCAACATTTATTCCATCTCTCATGGCATACTTCTCAGTATCCATCATCATAATGACTGTTCTACTGTTTCCAATATCTAAATATTTAAGTTTCTAAAATCCTATGATTTATTTCTCAACAGTCTTTTCTTTGGTGATTTAATGTAAACCCATACTTTTAAAATAAGAGAACTTCCAGGTCCACTTTTGATAGGTGAGGCATTTGGAGTCCATTACTCTCTTCCTGACAACAAGAAAAAGCTGAACAAACTGAAAATCAACAATGTTTCTTAAGCCTAAATGAAAACTGAAGTTTCAAGACAAATTGCCATTTCAAAATCTGGAGAGACAGGTACATCCAGAGAATGATAGCCAAAATCTAATTACCTAAAGCAGAAACCACTGGAGCCATAAAATAATAATAATAACTGAATGTTTATTTTGACACATTGCTGGAGGCTTAATGTGGACTAACTTGATAATGAAAGCTCCCAGAGGCTATAGTCATAAAGGGACCACCACACTTTTATGAGTTTTACTAGCAGAAATCCCACAGGTGCTCATGGTAAATAGCCAACAAAGATTCCTATTTGGCTCTACTATAGGGATGAAAAGAATAACCATTGTGAAACAGGTGCAAAGTATTCTCTATTACAAAGGCCTATTCTATAAGTGAAAGGACTTTACCAGAGTCTTATCCCACTCGGAGAAAGGTCAATTCTTCATCTCCAGTCCCCTCTTGCCTTCCTGTCTCACTAAAGGGTGAGAAGGGTAGCAAGAAGAAGTTACAGTCCAGGGGCACAGGCCCACTAAAAGAATAAGGTTTATTTATAACACTACAGGCTACTTCTAATCACTAACACCTTACTACCACACCAACAGGGCTCCAATAAAATAGCAGTGGATTAGAGATGCAAGAATACAAACCACAGATTCTCTCTAAGGAGAAGTATTCAGGGAGACTCAGTCTCAAAAAATAAGGTACCATCAGAAAGCCTGAAGAGTCTGAAGCCCCTACAGCTTCATAAACCCTGAACACAGCCAAACTCCTAACCAGACTGACATTGAACTCACACTAAAGACCTATTTACTGTAGTTCCTATTACCCATTACATTATGTCCCACTCTTAAAAAAACCTTTTTTTAAATCACAAGATAGGGTAAAAGGCAAAAAAAAAAAAAAAAAACAGTCTGAAGTGATGAAGTGATAACATAAGCAGTAGGAACAGATTAAGAAATGAAAGCAATGTTGCAATTATGACTGGAATTTAAAATAATTAATATATTTGGAGCTATAATGGAAAAAGGAGAATATAAGAACATATGGGTAATATGAACAAAGAAATAGAAACTCTAAAAATACTAAAAATAAATAACAGAAATTAAAAACACTATAACAGAAATAAAGAATATCTTTGATGAGCTCACCAGTAGATTGGACACAGCAAAGAAAAGAATCAGGGCACTTGGAGATATAGCAATCAAAACTTCCTAGACTGGGGGTGCCTGTGTGGCTAAGTCAGTTATGTGTCTGGCTCTTGGTTTTGGCCCAATCATGATCTCATGGTTTGTGAATTCAAGCCCTGCATGGGGCTCTGTGCTGACAGTGTGGAGTCTGCTTGAGATTCTCTCTCTCTCTCTCTCACGAAACAAAACAAAAACAAAAACAAAAACTGAAAAGGAAAAGGAAAAAAAGAATGAAACAAATAAAAATCAGAACATCCAGGAGCTGAAAAACAGTTACCAATGGTATAACATATGTGTAACTGAAGCACTAGAAGGAGAAGAGGGAATGGAGCAGAAGAAATATTTGAAGAAATAATAGTCAAGAATTTTCCAAAATTGATAGACACATACCACAAACCTAGGAATTTCAGAGAATACCAAGCTGCATAAATACCAAACATATAAATCTAGGTATAAAATACTCAAACTGCAGAAAATTGAAAACAAACAGAAAATCTAGAATGATGTCGTGGGAAGAGGAGCAGAGACAGGAGGGCACCTTATGTATAGAGTAACAAGGAAAAAAAATGACAGCAGATGATTGCCAGAATGTATTCCAACAAGAAAATGGAATAAAAATTTTAAAGTGTTAAAATAGAAACCCCTACCAATTTAAAATTATGTATACAGTAAAAATAACCTTCCAAATGGAAGAAAATGTAAGATTTTTCTCAAACAAAAATTGTAGGAATTCTTCACCAGGAGATCTGCCCTGTAGGAAATGCGTGGGGGTTTTTTTTGTTTGTTTGTTTGTTTTTAAGTTTTTCTGGGAGAATAAAATGATATAGGTAAGAAAGTTGAATCTACATGGAGAAAAGAAAAGCATAAATAAGAAAATGAATAAAGGGTAATATATTTTCACTCTTAATTAATTAAATATATATATATTTAATTTTTATGTTTATTTATTTTTGAGAGAGAGACAGAGTGTGAGCAGAGGAGGGGCAGAGAGAGAGGGAGAAACAGAATCTGAAGCAGGCTCCAGGCTCTGAGGCGTTAGCACAGAGCCCATGAGATCATAACCTGATCATGAGATCAGACCATGAGATTATAACCTGAACTGAGGTCAGATACTTAACTGACTGAGCCACCAAGGTGCCCTTAAAATATATATTTTTAAGCAATAATAGTAAGAATGCATTTGCTGATTATAGCACACAGTTAAGTGAAATTAATGACAGCTATGTCATTAGAGATGAGAGGGAGAAATAGGAAAACTACTATAAGATGCTTTTAGATTAGTTAAAAATGTGTATTACAAATTCTAGAGCAACTCCTAAAAAAATTTAAAAGATATATAATTACTAAGCAAAGAGAAGAGTAAAAATATAATCATATTAAATGCTCAATTGAGGGGCACCTGGGTGGCTCAGTCAGTTAAGCATCCAACTTCGTCTCAGGTCATGAACTCACAGTTCCTGGGTTTGAGCCCGGCATCGGACTCTGTGCTGACAGCTAGCTCAGAGCCTGGAGCCTTCTTCAGATTCTATGTCTCCCTCTCTCTCTGACCCTCCCCTGTTCATGAGCTCTCTCTCTGTCTCTCAAATATAAATAAAAAACATTAAAAATTAAAAAAAAATAATAAAATGCTCAATTGAAATCTGAAGACAGAAAATAAGGAGATAAATACAGAAAAAAATCAACAAATAGAAAAACAGTTGCAAAATTGGTAGGTATTAATCCAACTATATTAATAAACACTTTACATCAAATGGTCAAAGTACATCAGTCACAATACAGAGACAGAGTAGATTAAGAAAATAATAATAATAATATGTTCTTATCTTCAAGAAATGTAATTTAAATTTTAAAAAACTTGGATAAATTCAAAGTAAAGAGTAGAGACAGATATACTATGCTAACATGCATCAAAAGAAAATAAGAATATGTTAATTTCAGGTAAGTCAGATTGCAGAACAGAGAATATTTTCAAAGATAAGGAAAATCATTACATAATGACAAAAGGGTTCAATTCTCCAAGAAGACATAACAATCACAAATGTGTATGTCCCTAATGAGTGAAAATCAAAATATAATGCAGAACTGATAGAATGAAAAGAAAAAAATGGACAAATCTACTGTTACAGTCAAAGTCTTCAACACCCATGTATCTGTAATTGATACATCAAGAAGGCAGAAAATCAGTAATGATAAAATCGACCTGAACAGCCCTATCAACCACTTGATTGAGTTGACATTTATTGAATTCCTATCCAATAAAACTTAATACACATTCTTAAATTCACATAGAAAATCCACCAAGATAGATCACATTCTGAGCCAAAAAACACAACCTAAATTAAAGAAAAAATAGAAATCATACAAAGTAACAAAGTATGTACTTAGACCATATGGATTTAAAAGTTAGAAATCAGTAACATAAATAATGGGGAAATTTCCGATGTATTTGGAGATTAAATAGTGTAATTCTCCATAATGCATGGGTCAAAGAAGTAGCATCAAAATTTTTTTACAAAATGTATTAGAGGTAAGTGAAAATACAATTTGTCAAAACTTAACAAATATAGCAAAAGCAGTGTTTAGAGGGAGAAATATAGCACTAAATAGAAATATTAGAAAAGAAGAAAGATCTAATGTCAGTTATCTAAGCTTCCACCTTAGGACCTTGATAAGGAGAAGCAATATAAACCTAAATCAAACATAAAAAATGAAATAATAAAAATTAAAGATGAAATTGACACAATACAAGAGAAAAACTATAGAGAAAATCAATGAAACCAAAAGCTGGTTCTTTCAAAAATGAATACACACCTAGTCAGGCTAACCCAGAGGGAAAAAAAAATTTTTTTTATAAACTACTAATTTCTGGTTACTGAAATAAAAGAGAGGTCATAACTACTGATTCTATGGACACTAAAAGGATAATAAACAAATATTATGAACAACTCTTTGTCCACAAATTTGATGACCTAGATTAGATGTACCTATTCTTTGAAAGGCACAATCTACCAAAATTCACACAAATACAATGTGAATAGGGCTATATCTGTTAAATAAATTGTATCCATAATTAATAACCTTAGGGGAAAAAAGCAACAGATCTAGATGGTTTTAGTGGTGAATTCTAGCAAATATTTAAGAGCTAAGGGTACTAAACTCTACAATTTCTCCCAAAATAAGGAAAACCTACATCCAGTGTTATTGTGAAGCTCAGATTTATATCTACAACCAAAACATATCCTAACCAAGACTATATGTATATATCCAATATATCCAATTGCCTACTTTACATATCTTCTTTAATATCTCATATATATCTTAAATTTAATGTCCAAAGCATATTTTCAAAAATATTCCACCCTTAAGGGCACCTGGGTGGCTCAGATGGTTAAGTGTCCAACTTCAGCTCAGGTCATGATCTCATAGTTCATGAATTCAAGCCCTAAATTGAGCTGTCTGCTGTCAGCACAGAGCCTGCTTCAGATCCACTGTACCCCCCCCAACCCCGTCCTCTCTGTCTCTCTGTGCACCTTCTCACTTGTTCTTTCTCACTCTCTCTCGAGCATTCTCTCTCAAAAATAAACAAACACTAAAAAGACATATTCCACCTCTCTAAACCACTCTCCCACCCTCTGCTGGGCCTTTTCAAATATGTAATGTCAATGCTAGAAACCTTGGAATCATAATTGACCCTGCATGTAAGTAATTTCTACATCAAATCTGAAGGTAAATCCTATGAATTTTATCTCTATTTGGAATCTTAAATCCATGTATCCCTCAATCTCTTTCTGTCTAGCTGGGACTACCATCGTCACTTTCTCTGGCTTGCTTGTCCTGTACTGACTGGCATCTCTCCTTCCTCTCTTGTTTCTCTAACAATATATTCTCTATGCTGCAACAAGAGGATTTGCCTTTATACATAAATCAGATCTTGTCATTCTCCTACTTATAATGATTCAATAATCCTTCTCATTAAACTCATATCAAAATTCAGTATCTTACTGTGACCTTTAAAGTCCTGAATAATTTAACTCCTATTTCTGTCTCCCTTCTATTTTTTACTGGATTCCAGCCATATTAGTCTTCTCTCAGATCCTGAACACCTCAATACCTCTATATATTTGAGGGTTTTTTTGCATCCAAATTTGACTCACTCTCTTCTCCATATAACTAACTTCTCTTTATGCTTCAGATTTAGCATAAGTACAATTTCTCAATAAAGTCTTCCCTAACCACCATTTTAAATATATTTTTGGCTATAATTCTTTCCCTCAGTAATTTATGCCTAATGTCATGGAAATGGATCACAAACCACATTTATTTTGCTTATTTCCTCATGTTATCTGTTTCCTTGAGTAGAATTTTAAATTCCCAGAGAGGAAGAACAATTTTGAATCTGTTCACCCACCATGATATTTTCAGTCTCTAGCACAGCAAGTGTCACATTTTGAGTATATATTTGTTGAGTAAATGAATGTGACCAAGATATTATATATCAACCTGATTTTATATTATAATGCTGAAGAGAAACAAAAACAAAATCTGTCCAGTTCAAATCCCCCAAATTCTTCAAATATCTGTTTCGTACAGTATTTTGCATCAACAGCATAGAGAAAAAAAAAATCAATGGAATCATTCTCAAAAAGGTAGGGAAAGGGAAAAACATAGGAAAAGAGCTTACGTTTAAATTTGGCCAGTACATTAGCAAGAAATTACTACTGCCCTGAAAAGCATTATTTACACTACACCTGAGAGATCATGGTGACACATGATTAATATTCATAAAAGAAGTTCAGAGAAAGATCAGCAGTATCTTTCTTGATCTTCCTTTAATGAGAAAAGCATCTGTTCATCCCTCTTATTCATTTCATGCTCTGCATTAACATATTGTAATAGAGCATGAGGTCTGGGGTTAGATCTTTGGCTAATCATGGTGTTAGGTCTTTTACTAGCTATGTGATTTTAGGCATGTTACTTAATCTTACCGATCCCTACTTTTCTCATTGTGAAATGGTTTTAATGATAACATTTATAATGTTATTTATTTTTCATTATTTTCATTCTCTTCATATTTAATGTATTTAATTTTAGAATAATTACTTTATAGAAATAAACATATGCTCATTTTAAAAATATCAAGCAATGAAAAATTAAAAAGCTAAAAATTATATAAAAATCTCACTTTCCCCAAATTACCTGTGTAACTGTGAAGCTCCTCTAGTGATTCTCATTTCAGATCTATCTATGATAAACAGAAAGACAGACAGATAGGTAGATAGTAGATAGGTAGGTACGTAGGTACATAGGTAGGTAGGATTAGTGTGGTTAGAAAAATCAATTGATAAGATCCATTAACACTCAGGAACTATAAATGTACTAGTTCCCCCAAATCTTACTTATGTTAAGGATAATATTATGTAAACTTTAAGAATTTGAAATCATCATGTTTAAGCCATAATTTTCTACTGTAGTTTTTTTTTAAGGATAAAACTATTCTTCTTACTCCTTTTTCTTTTTCCTCCAACAACTTTCCAATTAGTTTGTCATATAATTTTCCTTCCTTAAATTTAATAGTACTGACTTTATATTCTTAAATCCAAATTCCCCAAGTTGTTTTGTCTTCATTCTATACTTAAAAGCCCATTGTATTAGTTTTCCATTGTTTATAACAAATTAGCACAAAGCTAATAGCTAAAAACAATACCTATTTATTATCTCATATTTTCCTTTGGTCAAGAGTCCAGGTATGGTTGAGTTGGCTTTGAAGCTCAGGTCTCACATAACTGGAATCCAGGCATGGGCTGTCTGGCTCCTTCGGAAACTTGTAGTCCTCTTTCAAGGCTCACACAGTTATTGGCAGAATTCAGTTACTTAACAATTAAAGGACCAAGCTCTCCATTTACTTATTGGCTGTTGGCTGTCAGCCACTCTTCTCTATAGGCAGACCACAATATGTCCGCTTTCTTTCAGGCCATCAGGAGAACATTTCTATGAAACTGTACAGTCTTTAAAGGATTCTCCTGATCAAATAAGGCCCACACAGGCCACTTTTGATTAACTCAAAGTCAGCTGCTTAATAACCTAATCAAAGAGGTAATATCTGATTATATGTATTAGATCCATTCACATTCAAGAAGAGGGATCATATAAGGCATATAAAGCAAGACACAAGAATCTTGGAGGGCCCACTTTACTCTCTGCAAATCTGTTTCTGTTCCTGAATTCTAATTTGAGTCACTGTGGATTACTTAGATTTCAGTGATGTGTAGTTACTTTGAGAAACCAAAGTCTTGATTTTTGTGTTCTCTGAGAATGTCAGCCAAATGTTGCTTTTGCTATAAACTATAACTTAGCTACATACATATTTTTAGGTCATGTTTGCTTTCCCTCAAATTTTTATAGACTCTCTAGATGGTACTGAAAGTTGTGGAGAAATTTGTGATATTTACGATTTCCTGCTTCCCACCCATTGCAGAAGATAGGATTATATTCCTTCCTAGATGTCTAAAAAAGTCTTTCTCTGAAGTCCATAGTTTATCTAGGATATATTCTAACTGCTGTCTTAATTTAGGAGGAATTTTCCTCTTTTATATCTCTTGACAGTTTTCTTCTTCATTAACTACATTCTCTACTTCAAAGTATGAGATCATCTTTGGCCTCCCAATGTCTCACCTTATATAACTTTTAAAATCTCTTTATTTTTTTCATTGAATTTATTACCTTAAATATTTCACCCAGGACAGAAATTCATCATGTTACTACTCTCTTTCCTGTCTCTTGTTGTTTCTAATTTATTTAGTGGAGCTGTAAGTGCTGATGCTTTGAACTTGATTACTTTTACTAACTCTGAAATTTCCCTTTTTGTTTTAGTCTCTTGTCTAACACCCTGTCTTTGAACCTATTGTTTTATTCATTTTGTATTTTTATTAAGTCCTGTATAGCTCAAAACATACTTGGAAAGTTTTCTTCCCTTTTTGAACAATATATTTTCCCGACAGGGTACTTCATCTGTTGTGCATTGCTATATTCCATTTACCTAATATTTTACTATAGTGTGTTTGGTTAGTTCCTGGACTTTTTTTTTAAACCTTGCTGTTGGTAATGTATATACATCTAATCTTAACATTTATTTTATGTGATACAGTGAGATATCAGTGTCTCCTTGACACTCTCACATTTTATCCAAACTACATATTGAGGACAAGATATGGTTTTCTACCTGTTTATCTGCAGTCTAAGGGTTTGTAGTACTGGAGAAGGGAAAAGAATACATGAAAATAACTGCACATCATCTAAGCAAACTGTTCTCTGTCTTATCTGTGGAATTTTTTAATGTCCTGTAAAGAGTACAATCCATACAATCAGGGATATTTCCTGCTATAAAAGACTTTGACGCATTGGTAAAAGGTAATTTCCTAGAAATAATTTTCATTGGTGCTGATATCTACTCTTAAAGGTTTAATTTTGACTTTACCCTCTGCCTATTCACATTTTCAGTCTGCACCTCCCCAAATGAGGAGTTTTCAATGAGAAATCCCAGTATTTTGTCAATATTCCTCCTGTTGTCATTGACCCTTCTGGCATGGAAATGAGGATGGCAACAGAATCAGAATATATTTTGATATAGAAACTTCTTTTTTATCTTTGGTCATCATTTTTCAAAATTTATACTATAAGATTTTACCACTTATTTATAATTTATGAAGGGAGCTAAAATCTGTGATGAAACTTCACTCAATCATCTTTACCTAAGAATTTCCATTAGTCTTCTCATTTCAAAAGCAGAATTAAAATATTTTAAAAAATATATACTGATCTAAATATATCACTGGCTTAAAAATTGTTGGATGCCTAGCCATTAGCATGAGTAAAAGGAAACACTTATGTGGTGATATGAAAACATCTACAGGATACAAGTTAGATGGAAAAGAAAAAAATAAAGAACAGGGCACACAATAGTACACAATGAAAAAGGGAGTGGTATAATAATTGTTTGTATGCTGATGTGCTAATAATACGCATAACTATCTCTACAAAGAAACATAAGTAATTGATGGGGATAGGAGACTTTAGACTATATAACTATATTCTGCCTTTTGAATTTTTATGCATATGAATATCCATCCAAAATAAATTGAAAGAGCTGACTTAAGAAAAACATGCATTATCATTGCATACATTATATTCAAGAGGCTGTCAAAACTATAATTGTGTTTCTTCCCCTTCAACTTTAAGCAAAATGAACATAAGTTACTGCCTATCAATGCTTTTTCCTGCAAATATACAATGAGTAATTTGCTCGTATATTAGTTTCCTAGGATTGCCATAGCAAAATATCAGAAACTGGATGCCTTAAAACAAGAGAAATTTCTTATGTTAGAGTTCCAGAACCTAAATGTTAAAATTCAAGCTGTTGGCAAAAGAACCATGCTCCCTCTGAAAACTGTAGAGGATTCCTTCCTTGACTTTTCGTAGTAGCAAGTGTTTTGCTGACACTTTGGCATTCCTTGGCTTGTAGTCATACAACTATAACTCTGCCTTAATCATCACATAATGCTGTCCTTGTATGTCAGTGTCCTCATATGGCATTTCTTTATAAGGACACTAGTTATGTTGAAGTAGAAGTCCAACCTACTCAAGTATGACCTTGTTTTAACAAATTACATCAGTAGTGACCCTATATCCTGAAATACTGAGGATTAGAACTTCAATATATTTTGAGGACTAATACAATTCCAGTCATAATAGCCAGACTTTGAAATACTAGGAATATGATTCCTCTAGCACTTGAGCAATTCTCCTATTGGCAGAACTCTGTCATACATAAAACATTTCAACCATGAGAGGTGCTTGTGGCTCACATAGCACTCCCTTTAAAATGTTATTTATTAAATGTTGAAAAGATCTAAAATAAAGCTTATAGGATACTTATAAGAGATAAAGAAAACTATACACATCACACCCATGTATATGCCAACCATGTTAAGAAAGAAAAAGTTATTACTTTGAAGGCTCTTATATATCCCTTCCTAAAGCCATTCACTGTCTTATCTTCTTAGATTAAATGACTATACTAAATTTATAATTTTCATAACATTGTTTACTTTTGCACATTTTCTGGAAATTTATATCATTTCAATTATACTGTGTTTATTCTCCTTGTTTCTTTTGCTTAAGACTTATGTTTTTCACAAATTCAGCCTTATTGATGGATGTAGCTCTAGTTCATTTGTTTTTAACTATGTATTCCACCATGTAAATAAAACAAAAACCCATTTATTCATTTGAATGTTGAAAGATTGATGGGTTGATTTTCAAAGACTTTTTTTCTTTTGAAAACATTACTGTCTTAAACATTTTGTAAATATCACTTAGTGCATATACAGGCATTGAATCAATGTCATAAGAATGGCCATGCATAATCTCACTCGGTTGTACCAACTTGCTTTCCAATGTAGTTGTCTTAGGGCATAATAATCTTGGTTGTTCTGCATCATCACCATCATTTGGCATTTTCTAGCCTTTTAATATTTGCCCTCTGTTGAGTGTTAAGTGTTATTGTAATCTTATTTTGTGTTCATTAGCAATTTTGGTTTGCCCTTTGTAAAGAGCATACTTAAGTCTTTTGGCCATTTTTTCATTACCTTAATCTCACTGACATCTTGACTTTTTTAATGTTTTTGATAGCTATTCTTTGTCAGATATATTTGTTATATTTCTTCTAAATTGTGGATTGTCATTTACTTCTATTTATGATGCCTTTTAATTAACACAAGCTCTTACCTTTAATGTCACTACATTTATCAAATTTCTCTTTACTTGGTTTCTGCACTGTGTATGTGTGTGTTTAAGAAAATGTCTTTACCTTAAGACATACAGATTGCTAACAGACACATAAAAGATGCTCAATACCACTCATCATCAGAAAAATACAGATCAAAACTACAGTGAGATATTACCTCACACCTGTGAGAACAGCTCAAATCCAAAACACAGGAAGCAGGTGTTGGATGCAGAGAAAGGGGAACTCTCTCACACTGTTGGTAGAAAAGCAAACTGGTGGATCTACTCTGTAAAACAGAATGGAGGTTTCTCAAGGAGTTAAAAATACAACTACCCTATGATTAGCCTTTGCACTACTAGAAATTTACCTAAAGGATAAAAAAAGTACTGATTTCAAGGGATACATGCACCCTGATGTTTATAGCAGCATTATCAACAATAGCCTAATTATAGAAAAAAGTCCAAATGTCCACTGACTGATGAATAGATAAAGAAGAGATGGTATATGGTTATTCAGTGAAATATTACTCAACCCTAAAAAATAATGTAATTTTACCATTTGCAAAGAGGTGGATGGAGCTACAGTGTAGTATGGTAAGTGAAACAATTCAATCAGAGAAAGACAAGTACCATATGATTTCACTCATTTGTAGAATTTAAGAAACAAAACAAATGAACATAGGAGGAAATAAGAGAGGGGCAAACCAAGAAATAGACTCTTTTTTAAAGTTTATTTATTTATTTCAAAAGTGAGAGAGAGAGAACGAGAGTTAGGAAGGGGCAGAGAGAGAGATGGAAAGAGAATCCCAGGCAAGGTCTGCACTGTCAACACAGAGGTTGGCACAGGGATCGATCCCATGAATTACAAGATTAAGACTTGAGTCAACATCAAGAATCAGACACTTAACCAACAGAGTCACTCAGGTGCATTCCCAAGAAATGAACTCTTTTAACTATAGAGAATAAACTGATAGTTATTGGAGGGGAGATGGGCAGGGGGATTGGGTAAATAGGTGATGAATTAAGAAGGACACTAGGTGTGATGAGCACTGGGTGTTGTAAATGTAAGTGCTGAACCACTAATTTATACTCCTGAAACTAATATTACATTATATGTTAACTAACAGGAATTTAAATAAAAATTTTGAGGGGGGGAAACTTTCTTTGTTGACTTAAAAACAATTCTCCTATATGGTTTTATAAAAGTTTATAGTTAGGTTCTTAAGAACAACTAGAATTGATTTTTGCACATGAAAAGAGGTAGGATTGCAATTTCATTTTATTGCATATAGATAATTATGCAATTCTAACTTGATTTAATCAAATATGTTTTTCCACTGGTTTGCATAAATCAGATTACCACTTCTGTAGATGTGTTTATATGTTCTCACTTCACTAATTTGCTTATTCCTTTGGAGTAAGCCACTGTATTAATTACTGTAGTAATAAAATAATTATTGCTTATACAAAAAAGCAAGTCTCCTTACTTTGTTCTACTTCCTGAATTATTGGTTATTCTTTACCCTTTACTTATCCACATAAATTTTCAAGTAAGTTTACTGAATTATATACACACAAATATATACATTTACATAAGATTTTTATTAAAATTTCTTGAATCTACTAATATTATGACTTCTAAACAATAAATATATATCTCCATTATTTGGTACTTTATCAATGTTTTCAAAATGTTCTTTTTTATCCATAAAGGACATGAATAATTTCTCTTAAGTCATTCCTAGATTCTTCACATTCTTTGTATTTTGTATTTTGATTACTTGTTTATGCAAGTACAGAAATGTGATTGATTCATAAAAAATGATTTTTTTTAATCCAAAAACCTTTCTAACTTCTCTGATTAAACTAGTTAACTATTTATGTCATCTTTTGATTTATCAATTACTGAGAAGGGTGAGTTAAACTCTCCTGCAAATGCTGCAATTTTTTAATGTCTTGACTGATTCAAACCTTCTCTAATCTGGCTAGAAAATAAACTATTCTCATTTTGGGGGGATTCACCTACTGCTTTATTTACTGTTTTCCCATGTAATTTTGCATCCCTTACCAATATAGTTTGGGTTTGCCTACTGCTGAAATTCATATAATTATATTACAGACTATGTATAATGTTGTGTCTGGTTTCTTTTTCTCAATATTTACCTTTTTGTGTTGTTGAGTTTGTTTTTAATGCTCTATGCTACTTTGTTGTATGACTATTCTATGGTTTAAATTGTCATTGAAGTGTTAAGAATATTTCTGGTTACCACAATACTGGGAATTCAGACTACAAATATGGATTAAAAACCAGCTTACTGGGGTGCTTGGGTGGCTCAACCAGGTGAGAGAGGTCTGACTTTAGCTCAGATCATGATCTTGTGGTTCATGGGTTCAGGCTCCACATCCAGTTCTGTGCTGACAACTCAGAGCCTGCTTTAGATTCTGTGTCTGTGTCTGTGAAAAGACAGTTGCAAATGACATGTCGGGTAAAGGGCTAATATCCAAAATCTATAAAAAACTCATCAAACTCCATACCCGAAAAACATATAATCCAATGTAGAAATGGGCAGGATATATGAACAGACACTTCTCCAAAGAGGACATCCAGATGGCCTACAGACACATGAAACGATGCTCAACATCACTCATCGTCAGGGAAATACAAATCAAAACCACACTGAGATACCACCTCACACTGATCAGAGTGGGTAAGATGAACAAATTAGGAGACTATAGATGCTAGAGAGGATGTGGAGAAAAGGGCACCCTCTTACACTGTTGGTGGGAATGCAAAATGGTGCAGCCTCTCTGGAAAACAGTGTGGAGTTTCCTCAAAAAATTAACAATAGAACTCTCGTACAACCCAGCAATAGCACTGCTAGGAATTTACCCAAGAGATACAGGAGTGCTGATGCATAGGGGCACATGTACCCCAATGTTCATAACAGCATCCATCAATACTTCTTAAAGCTCTTCTATTTTTCCAATGTGCAGTCAAGTTGAGAACCACTGGTCTAAAATATCTAATTGGTGGTATATACTATAAAAATATGAAAAAAATACTTTTAAAAACTAAAAATTACATATAATTATGTTTTCATTTCCATTATCAATTCCATCTAGATTAATATAAAATTTGACTACAAACTCTTTTAAGTACAGTTTCCTAAGACTAAGGAAAATAAATCCTGCTAGAAGGAGAATCAGTGATTGGTAGAAAATTTTAAATTAATGGTCTATTATAGAAATTAAAAAGAATATTTTTCTAATTGATTTGCTGAATTACTTCATTCAATCAAAAGTCAAAATGTGATATCAATTTATTTATTGGCTTCTTATTTATTTATTTATTTACTTATATAAATACAATTTATTGTCAAGTCGGCTAACAGTGTACACATCGTGCTTTTGGTTTGGGAAGGGTAGATTCCTGTGATTCATCACTTGCATACCACACCCAAAGCTCACCCTTAAAAGTACCCTCCTCAATGCCCATCACCCATATTTTCCTTCTTCTCCACCGCCATCAATCCTCAGTTTGTTCTCTGTATTTAAGATTCTCTTACAGTTTGCCTCCCTCCCTCTCTGTTGTAATTATTTTGTTCCCTTCCCTTCCCCCATGGTCTTCCTGTAAGTTTTTCAAGTTCAACAGATGAGTGAAAACATATGATATCTGTCTTTCTCTGACTTATTTCACTCAGTCTAATACCCTCCAGTTTCATCCACATTGTTGCAAATGGCAGGTTTTCATTCTATCTCAAGTAGTGTCTATTATATATATAAATCACATTTTCCTTATCCATTCATCAGTTGATGGATATTTGGGTTCTTTCCATGGTCTGGCTATTTTTGAAAGTGCTGTTATAAATATTAGGGTACAAGTTCTCCTATGAATCTGCACACCTGTATCCTTTGGATAATTCCTCATAGTGCTATTGCTGAGTCCTAGGATAGCTCTATTGTCAACTGTTTGAAGAATCTTCACTGTTTAATTTAACACAGCAGCTGCACCAGTTTGAATTCCCACCAACAGTTCAAGAGTGCTACCATTTCTCCACATTCTCACCAACATCTGTTGTTTCCTGAGTTGTTAATTTTATCCACTCTGACTGGTGTCAGATGGTATCTTGATGTGGTTTTGAATTGTATCAAATGATGATATATCAACATGATGATGAGTGATGTTGAGCATCTTTTCATGTATCTGCTATCCATCTGGATATCTTTTTTGAAAAAGTGCCTATTCATGTCTTCTGCCCATTTCTTTATGGATTATTTGTTTTTTGGTGTGGAGTTTGGTACGTTCTCTATAGATTTTGATTACTAACCCTTTATCTGATACATCATTTGTAAATATCTTGTCCCATTCTGTCGGTTGCCTTTTAGTTTTGTTGATTGTTTCCTTTGCAATGCAGACGCTTTTTAGCTTGATGAGGTCCCAATAATTCATTTTTTCTTTTTATTTCCCTTGCCTTTGGAGATGTGTCAAGCAAGAAATTGTTGCAGCTAGAGTCAAAGAGGTTGTTGCCTGTTTTCTCCTCTAGGGTTTTGATGATTTTCTGTCTCACATTTAGGTCTTTCATCCATTTTGAGTTTATTTTTGTGTATGAGATAAGAAAGTGATCTAGTTTCATTCTTCTACATATTGCTGTCCAGTTCTTCCAGCACCATTTGCTAAAGAAACTCTTTTTTCCATTAGATACTCTTTCCTGCTTTGTCAAAAATTAATTGGCCATACATTTTTGGGTCCAATTCTGGGTTCTCTATTCTATTCCTTTGGTCTATGTGTCGGTTTTTGTGCTAATACTATACCGTCTTGATGATGACAGCTTTGTAGTAGAGGCTAAAATCTGGGATTGTGATGCCTCTCGCTTCAGTTTTCTTTTTCAAGATTATTTTGGCTATTTGGGGTCTTAGGTGGTCCCATATAAGTTATAGGAATGTCTGTTCAAGCTTGAGGAGAATGCCAGTGCAATTTTGATTGGGATTGCATTGAATGTGTAGATTGCTTTGGGTAGTCTTGACATTTTAACAGTATTTGTTCTTCCAATACATGAACATGCAATATTTTTCCATTTCTTTGAATCTTCAATTTCTGTCATGAGTTTTCTATAGTTTTCAGCATATGGTTTCAGCATATAGTATACAGCATACAGCATACATTTCTTTCGTTAGGTTTATTCCTAGGTATTTAATGGTTCTTGGTGCAATTGTAAATGGGATCAACTAATTGACTTTCTGTTGCTTCATTTTTGGCATATAGAAGTGCAACTGATTTCCGTATATTGATTTTGTATCCTGTGACTTTGCTGAATTCATGTGTCAGTTCTAGCTGCTTTTTGGTGGGGTCTTTTTGATTTTCCATGTAGAGCATCATGTCATTTGCAAAAAGTGGAAGTCTGACTTCCTCTTTGCCAATTTTGATGTCTTTTATTTCATTTTGTTGTCTGATTGCTGATGCTAGGACTTCTAACACTATGTAATACAACAGTGGTAAAGTGGACATCACTGTCTTGTTCCTGACCTTCGGAGGAAAGCTCTCAGTTTTTCCTCATTGAGGATGATATTAACTGTGGGCTTTTCATCTGTGGCTTTTCTGATGTTAAGGTATGTTCCTTCTATCCCAGCTTTCTTGAGGGTTTTTATTAAGAAAGGATGCTGTATTTTGTCAAATGCTTTTTCTGTATCTATTGACAGGATCATATGGCTCTTATCCTTTCTTCTATTAACGTGATGTAACACATTGTTTGATTTGCAAATATTGAACCAGCCTTGTAGCCCAGGAATGAACGCCACTTGATCATGGGAAAAAATTCTTTTAGTATACTATTGAATTCGATTTGCTAGCATCTTGTTGAGAACTTTTGCATCCATGCTAATCAGAGATATTGTCCTATAATTCTCCTTTTTTGCTGGGGTCTCTGTCTGATTTGGGAATCAAGGTAAAGCTGGCTTCATAGAATGAGCCCAGAAGCTTTCATTCTGTTTCTATTTTTTTTTGGGGGGGGGAATAGCTTGAGAAAGTTAGGTATTAATTCTGCTATACATGTCTGGTAGAATTTACCTGGGAAGACATCTGGCTCAGGACTTTATTTGTTGGCATATTTTTGATAACTGATTCAATTTATTTCCTGGTTATGGGTCTGTTCAAATTTCCTGACTTACCGTTTGAGTTTTGGTAGTGTGTGGGTCTTTAGGAATTTGTCCATTTCTTCCAGTTTGTTGGCATATAATTTTTCATAGTATTCTCTGATAACTGTTGTATTTCTGTGGTATTGGTTGTGATCTGTCCTTGTTCATTTGTGGTTCTATCCATTTAGATCCTTTTTCTCTTCTTTTTGAGAAGTCTGGCTAGGAGGTTATCAACTTTGTTTATTTTTTCAAAAAAACAGTTCTTAGATTCATTGATCTGTTTTACTATTTTTTATTCTATATTGTTTATTTCTGCTCTAATTTCTCTTCTTCTCTGTCCGTGGGACTCCTTTGTTATTCTGCTTCTATTTCCTTTAGGTGTGCTGTTAGATTTTGTACTTGAGATTTTTCTTGTTTCTTGACATAGGCCTGGGTTGGAATGTATACTCTTCTCAGGACTGTCTTTTCTGCATCTCAAGGGGTTTTGACTGTTGTGGTTTCATTTTCATTTTCTTCCATATGTTTTTTAATTTCTTCTTTAATTGCCTGGTTGAACCATTCATTCTTTAGTAGGATGTTCTTTAACCTCCATGTATTTGGAGGTTTTCCAAAACTTTTTCTTATGGTTGATTTCAAGTTTCATAGTGTTGTGATCTAAAAATATGCATGGTATGATCACAATTCTTTTATACTTATTGAGGGATATTTTGTGACCCAGTATATGACCAATCTTGGAGAATTTTCCATGTGCACTTGAGAATGTGTATTCTGCTTTTGGAAGAAAATTTCTAAATATATCTGCCAAGTCCATCTGGTCCAGTGTATAGTTCAGGGCCATTGTTTCTTTAATGATTTTCTGCCTAGATTTTCTGTCCATTGCTGTAAGTGGAGTACTAAAGTCACCTGCAATTACCATATTCTTATCAATAAGATTGCTTATGTTTGTGATTAATTGACTTATATATTTGGTTTTTCAAATTGGAGGCATAAACATTTATAATTGTTAGCTCTTCTTGATGGATAGACTCATAATTATTATATAATGCCCTTTTTTTATCTCTTGTTACAGGCTTTACTTTAAAGTCTAGTTTGTCTGATATAAGTATGGCTACTCCAGCTTTCTTTTGACTTCCAGTAGCATTATAGATGGTTCTCCACTTTCAATCTGAAGGTACCTTTAGGCCCTGCTACTGCTTTCTGGCCTGCCAAGTTTCAGTAGACAGGTCTGCTACTACCCTTATATGTCTATCCTTGTAGGTTAAGGCCCATTTGCCCCTATTTACTTTCAGAATTCTCTCTTTACCATTATATTTTGCCAGTTTCAGTATGATATGCTATGGAGAAGAGCTACTACTATTACATCTGAAGGGAGTTCTCTGTGCCTTCTGGATTTGGATGTCTGCTTCTTTCCCCAGATTGGGGAAGTTCTCAACTATGATTTGTGCAAGTAAACCTTCTGCCCCTTTCTCGCTCTTATTCTTCTGGAACTCATATGATACAGAATTTACTACATTTCATTGAATCAATTATCTCATTTTCCCTTTGTGGTCAAGTATTTTTTTATCTCTCTTTTTCTCAGCTTCATCATTTTCCATAATTTTATTTTCTATTTCACTTATTCTCCCCTTTCCCTCTTCTGTCCTCACTGTTACCACATTTATAGCATTTTGTATTTCATCATGACTATGTTTTAGTTCTCTGATATCTGCAGCAATAGATTCTTGCTGTCTTCTATGCTTTTTTTCAAGCCGAGCAATTAATTTTATGACTATTATTCTAAACCTTTGATCAGATATGTTGTTTATATATGTTTTGAGCAATTATTTAGCTATCATTTCTTCCTGGATTTTCTTTTGAGGAGAACTCTCGTTTTGTCATTTGGCTAGTTTTCTTTCCCTTCTATGTTTTAATAGCTTGCTATGTGTCCTGCACCTGTAAGCACTACTATATTAAAATGGGGTCATATGCTGTCCAGGGCCTGGTCCTTCAAGAGGTGATTTTGAAGTGTTTTATGTGCTCTCTGTTGTTGTTACTCTGGCTGCTTTTATCTCCCTACTCATAGTAGGTGGTTTGGACTTTCCACCAGTTGTGCTTTGATTTGTTCATTGAAGTAACCTTGGAAAAAATTAATTAAAAAAAAATAAATAAAAGGGGACATGGTAGTGGAAGAGGCCTTATCCCATACAAAAAGAGAAATGACAGGGGTGGCGAAAAAGAAGAGAAAATTGACCAGGCAGAGAAACTATATGGCTTAATCCAGAGAGAGAGAGGAAAAAATAAAGAAGGAGATATGGAAGAGGTGTAAAGAGAATAGATAAATATGTCTGCTTAAAAAAAAAAAAACTTCAACTAGAATAACTAGAGAAGGGAATAATGTGTATACATATATATATACATATATATAGAATATATCTATTAGGATATATATGACTAATATATAAAATACATACATATTAGAATATATATGAATATCTATTCTACTATGTAGATCTATTAGAATATATCCTAATATATATGTATTATACATACATATAAACATATGTGTATAAAGTAAGAATTGACCAAGAATTAAATCAGAAAATGCAAAACTGCTAGGTGCCTTGGAACTGGTGGCTGTGCTGGTCTGAAGGAAGAGCTGTCTGGTTGCTCAGTGTCAATCTTGCTCCAGTAGACACACAGTTATCAGGCACAGAGGGGCATGGTTTGGTGTAGGTGGCCCCTGCCTCCACTGTGGGCCCCTTGTTTGTTCCCTGAAGCCCCACCTTGTTGGTGAAGGGGAGAAAAATGGCAAAACCCCAGTCTCTCCTCCCCCCCGACTGGGTGTCCCAAACCACTTCAGGCTGTCTGCACAGTGCTGTGCAGGTGCGAGTGGCCTGTTTGGTTTGTTTGTTTGTTTTCCCCCACTCCACAGTCTCCCGTGCCTCCCAGGCACTTGGCTGGGATCAACATCCCCCCCTCATTCTTAAGGGTCCCGCTCTGCCAGCCCTGGATCTGGGATAAAGCCTCTCCACCCAGCCAATAAAGGGTCTCTGACTGGCAGATGCAAGCAGGGTGCTTTGTCCTTGGAATGGCTCTTTTTCTTCTTCCTACAGCATTCAAGGGAGGGGATTGCTTTCTCAGACTACAGACTACACCTCTGAGCCTGCTACTGAGCCTGGGGCTGGCTGCCCTCCACCCCAGGCATGCGAACAATAGAATCTGAGATCAATTTCACACTGTACAAGAATACTTTCTCACCCAAATAAATGAGCAAAATATTGAATTTATTTCATTTATTCATAAGAAATACTATTAATTAGCTTTATAGGCTAGTCATTAATTTAAGTACTGGAGACATAATAGAGAAATCAAAGATCCCTACCCACATAACCCTTATAATCTAATGGGTAGACAGAAAATTTTAAGTATCACTCAAATATCTGTGTAATGACAAGTCATAAAAGGAGCTATTACGAAAAGATTCATAGTGCCATAAGACATCTTTTAAGAAAACTTGGCAGAAGTGAACCTATGCCAAACTTTTAAAAAACAGCAGCTTCTACCTCTGGTCTACTGGATCCACACCTTTGGAATCTAGCTATCATGATGTAATAAGAAAGTCCAATTAGCACTGAGAGAGCACCTGCAAAAGAGCCAATGTCCCTGGGATATAGGCTTGGCTGAATTCCAGCCAGCTGCAAATTGTCATTTTATGCACATGAGCAATATGGAAAACTAAGGGCACAGTCCCTTCTTTCTCCATTGTTGTGGGGTCAGGGAGGGCTTTTCAAAAGCTTATTTTTTTTTAACTTTACTTTAATTAATTTATTTATTTATTTTGAGAAAGAGGGAGAGACAGGGAGGTAGAATGGTGCGTGGGAGGGGCAGAGGGAGAGAGAAAATCCCAAGGAGGCTCAACACTTTCCATGGAGCCTGATGCTAGGCTTAATCCTACAACTGTAAGATCATGACCTGAACCGAAATCAAGAGTTGGATGCCCAACTAACAGAGTAACTGAGCTGCCCCTTGGAAAACTTACTTAAAAAGAGGAAATAGGTATTATGGCAGTGTGCAAAGGTCTCTGATAGGAAGGTCACTTACAGTTATGATCTATTTGCAAATCATGATATTTCAGTTGGGCAACTGATAGGACTATGTGCAAATCTGATGAATATTACTTAAGAAACCTTTTGAGTTAGGAAACAATGGAGAATCAAATATATTTATATAAAACACCACTTTCAATAGGACACATAATAATACTAAAAGAAAATGCAGTCCATGGTAGAAAAAAAAAAGTGACTAATGGTAGACATAGATAAATCAAAAGAGATTTTAAAAATCCACTCTATAATTTCCATATCTAACCATATTCATTAGAATACTAGAATATTTTTCAAACCACAAAAGATTCTTTTTTTAGGATCCAGCAGAAGTGTATGAGATAAATATTTTCCTGTTTTTATTTGGATTAAAAGGAGATAAAATGAAGAGTCTTCTCATTAGTTCCTGTAAAACTCTTGTACTGACTTCAGCCTTATGAGTTCCAATATTTGAATACCTATGCACACACTTAAATATTCAGTTTCAACCCATTGATTATGAATTATACTCCCAATGCTCTGAGCATTTCCTTCCATAAACATTCCAATGTAAAGTGAAGCTGAAAGATGAGTGAAGCATCATCATTACATTCAGCTTTTTGCCTGCAATATAGACACAAATGTATGTTGAAGTGTTTTCCTGTCAATGTGTTGCCCTCCTTCCTGGCACTCATCAAGGTATGACTGAAAACAGTGATGCAGCATTAAGACTTAGAGAAAATCCTGACATATGCTGGACTAAAACACAGAATTAGTCAGACCTTATGACTTTCAGATAGCTTCTGCAACTGCTTCTCTTTGATTCACCAGTGAATTAAACTGAGCATAAATTTTTGTCCTTTTCAACACTGCTCACATTCATGACCTACCAGTTCTTCTCTAGAAAGTCCTAGCCCTTTTAAGCCTCACTGAGGTCACCAACATCAGTAAGAAATTATGATTTCTTGAGTTAAGTGCTCAACTACACAGTAGTTCATGTTGTCCCCCATTTTAATGTGTCCCATTGGGTATTAATAGTGTTCAGATTTATTTTTCATAATTTAGAGCTTGCCTTATGAAATATTAAAATGCATATTAATGTTTGGAAGAGTGGAAGAGGCACTAATATATACTGCAAGCAGCATACTGCTGTTCTTCAGCCACATACTAATTAGCCACACATATAAAAATACAGCAGTTAAATTTTGTGTTTATTGTTCAGAAGGCAAATAGAAAACGGGACATAGAAGCGTATCTAAAGATCATTAGGGCAAGTTAGTGAATCTGATACTGGTCATAGTAATATTTAATAGTCATGATATTTATGAATACATAATTATGTACAATAATTTAAAAGGATTATTATCTTTTCAATCATAAATAAAAATAGTAAATTCTTATACATTACTAAAAACCAAAATAAAAATCAGACACTTTCAAATTAGAAATCTGTTTCTCAGTCACCATTACCAGGTCCAGAACCCGTTTTTCCCAAGAACAATAATGAATCCAAATTTTTTCATTCACCTTTCTGACAGACTCCTATAAGCTACATTTGAGAGATAACTAAAAAGATCTAAAGATTAAACCCCTCTGCCCATGAGCAGTACCCTACATATTAAATATTTCTTGGTTCAACTGACCTCACTAATCAAAAAGTAAAATTATTTTACAAAATCATGCGTTATATATAGTGTGTGACAGCCACATTTCTACAAACAAAATGTTACTAACCACTAACATTTGCCTTCTGACACAAATTGCCAATATAGTAATTAACATAATCATGATTAAAAATAAATCAATGCCAAAGACTTATTTTGATTCATTGTTGTTTTAGTAGTGTGAAATTTGTTGAAACATGCTTTATAGAACCTTTGCAAATAAAGATGCTTTTGGACCTATTTGGAACTTAATGATCTTTGCTGGAGGAGAATATAAACATAAGTGAGAAGTTAAGAATGAAGCAAAATAAATTCTCCATTATTGGAAATTTTGACAAACTGCTATACACCAATTTCACCAACAAACTCAATTTAATGAATTAATCACTGAGAAGCAATTCTGCCCTTTATGTTAATGTGGCTAAGAAACAATTTTGTATATCTCCTCTAGATGACCTTATTTCCACTGTAAGAAATAATCCTGCCTCTCCTGTTACTAGTGAGGGACACTGGAAAACTGTTTCATTCATCCTTAAGAGCCTCAGTTTTCCAACCTGATAAAAATAATAAGTAATATATCAATGATAATACCTACCTGAAAGGAAATAAATGAGATAATTTTCATAAATTATTATTCATAATATAATCCTTTAAGAAGTATTAACTTTTACTGCCATGTTAAACATATGAAATGCAATAATTCTTTAAATCATTACATTTAATATTTTCATTGATCTAAAATTTAAACTGAAACTTGGGGAAGTTATATAAACTATGAAGTGATGAATAGGAAATAAAGCATTTATAAATGTCAGTTGGATAAGTACTTCCCATGTTACCTAGAACATAATGCTATCATTCTCAAGAATTTCTGTATTTATGCTTCTTTTCATTATGACATGTATTCATATTTCAGATAAATGCCATTGCTTTTTAACTGGAGCACATAGATTAAAGTCAATGCTTTAAGAAGCATTTTGAAGGAAAATTATAATATGCTATTCATCCAGAGAAGGCTGACAAGCCATCTTTGATCATTTTTACTATATATACATATATTACGATCTTGTCTGTGGGAGAGAGGAGTTTTGAATGAATGCACACAAGGACACAAGTATTAAACACAACTGGATGACTGAATGCAAGCAGATTGGCAGGAATACTAACATGAAGCCATTTTCAGTGGAGTGTGTATACTGGCCAATGTGCATTAGCCTGCATTATTGTTAACAGACCACAATGTGAATTATGGAATAAGATAACTCAAAAGATTGTAAGAAATTCTTGCTTGCTATTTGGAACTAAGGATTAAATTTTTGTTGGTGTGAAATCTACTGTGAATAACAAATATGTAATGAAGCTTTGTCCCAGAAGGATTAATATGCAATAGGTTTTTTTTTTTGTCATTTGTTTGCTGTTTTCTTCTAAGCTCTCAGGTTTTCATAAGAACTAAAAATAAAATGAGACCAAGAAATAGGAAATGTCTCTCTCTTCTTTTTCCTCCATTTCTCCCTCTCCTTCTAAAAGATTTAAAAAGCATCATCTACTACTACACATGAACAAATTAAAAATAAGATTACAGAATTTGTAAATTAATGAAGGAGATATATAAATATCTTTTGTTCACTTCATGTTTGTTAAGAGGATTATTTTCAGGTATATCATTGAATACTAAGCTAAAGAACCTTATCATTTCCTGTGTAGTACTTAATACATGTGTGATGTTTTTCTTTATTTTTCCACATAAAAAAAGTGACTTTAGAATACCGAGATGTCTGAACTTACTTTGTTTTATTTAAATCTTCTATCTCCATATTGTGATAAAGTTAAATCTTCTCTCCCCATACCGTGATAAATTTGTTATAACTTTTACTATCTATTGTGGAATCTTTTATTAATATAGAGTACTGTTTATTCCCCTTGAGAGAATCACAGACTACTTTTAAGAAACTCATGAAAGCCATTTCCAGAAAAATGCATAAACTTAAATACACACAGAAACATATACAAATACATACACTTTCCTACTATGTCAAGAAGTTCATACATATCCTGAATCCCGTCTGATCAAAGGTTATTTTAATCTCAGGCTACATAATTTTCACACTTTTGAGAGTTCTGAGGAATCTGAATCAGAAGACATGGTTTCTTCTTCAAACTCCATTCCTCATTTAATCTTAGTATCCTCATTTATAAAACTTAAAATAGTGGTATCTAGAGTCTCTTCTGACCTAAAATTCTCAGGGTTCAGGCAAAGAATAACTTCCTCTAAGAAAAATAAAATTATGGGGTATCTGGGTGGCTCAGTCAGTAAAGTGTCCAACTCTTGACTTCAGCTCAGGTCATAATCTCACAGTTGAGTTCGAGACCCATGTTGGGTTCTGCACTGACAGTGCGGAGCTAGCTTGGGATTCTCTCTTTCTCTCTCTGTCTCTCTGTCTCTCTTTGCCCCTCCCCTGCTTGCTTGCACATGCTCTCTATCTCTCTTTCTCAAAATAAGTAAACTTTTAAAAAGTTGGAACTTTTTAAAAAAAGACAAATGCTACTCAAGAATTACAAAAAGAAAATCAGTTACATAATAGGGAGAACATTTTTTTTCTGTAGTTAATTAACATGAGGAAACATAAATAAAGAGAATGCACATGCCATCTGAATTTTGTTAATATACATGAGTTTATAGTTTTTTTCAATCTTACATATTGGGGAAAATAAAAAGTGAATTTATTAATAAGAGTCATATTTACATATGATAGAACTGTGTTTTGATATTTTCTGTGTTTTTTGGGGGATTAATGATATTAGGGTGGTTTAATGATACTGGGGTGGCTTAATGATACTAAACTAATTGAGTAGAAGCATACAACTGCATAAACATTTAAATAATAAGTTCATATTTATTAATGATACTATCATTTGGAATAAGTGCCTGAATGCTTCTGACGAGCTAGCCATTATACTGACGTAGACTTACATATTGACAAATATGTAAATCAACAAACCTGACAGCCTTTAGTTAACTTAGCTTAATTTTAACATTGAAATGTAAAGAGTAAACATATTTCTACTTAGAAATGTCTTAATACACATATCCTCCATAACTGACTTCAGATGAAATTTTGAAATGCATGTGTTAGAACATTAATTTGAGGAGAAACCTACAGCAGCAAGGATAACTAGAAAAGGTGTATTCCGTTTGCAAAAATACCAAGAAATTCCCATGAGATATAGGACACAGGAGGCTACATTGAAGAAATAATTAAATCAAAACTGCCAACATGTAAGAGAATATCTCCCCAGAAATAGGTGCAACATGCTACTTATGGCCCGTGCTACCGATGGCACGTGAAACTTAAGATGGCAGTGAGCTTGTTGAGCAAACTTATCAATCCCATGACCATTGTATAAAATATCCTTGAATCAAGATATCATGAATAACGGGAGTAGGAAGAAACTCTTGGAGGTGATAAACATGTTTATGGCATATACTGTGGTGATGGTTTCATGGGCATTTGCTTAGCTCAAAACTCACCAAGTTGTATACAATAAATATATACAGTTTTTGTATGTCAGGCACACGTCAATAAAGTGGTTTATAAAAATAAAACCCCTAGGATAAATTAAAAAAGAATTATCTGCTGGCCTACAAGACTTATCAAATTCTGTTTTAAGTTTCTAAAATCATAATGCAGGTTAATTAGATTAAAAGATGTGACTTCACTGTATTGATGAATGTCACTTGATATAGAATATACAGAATACATTGTATATCTAGATACAGATATAGATATAGATATACATAGAATATAGAATATATTTTGGTTCACCAACTATAATCTCAGAATCTGTACTAATTTACAATCAACTATATTAAATTCAAATATAAAGATCATTTATATGGCAAATTTATGTTTGTTACTAAGAGTAAAGTTAAATCTTAGTAAGTTTTAGATTAAATTATTCTCAGACAAGTGCAAGACTTTAATTAAAAATTGACATTGAAGCTTTTACTTAAAAATATACTCTATTAATAGTTAATTGCTGATATACTTAAAAACATATATTTCTTTGTTTTAAAAAACTGTTATGCTTTTCACTAAGTCAAATTGACTCTATCTCTCAAACTTCCCTCCCACACTGATGTTAATTCAAATAGGTGATATTTTACTGCTACAGAATTCTCTGTTTCAATTAAGAATTATATCAGAAAAAAATGAATTCAAAATAGAGAAATTAAATTTAGGGACCCTGGGTAGCTCAGTAAGTTAAGCATCCAACTTTGGCTCAGGTCATGATCTCACGGTTCGTGGGTCCCAGCCCCATGTTGGGCTCTGTGCTGCCAGCTCAGAGCCTGGAGCCTGTTTTTGAATCCTTTTCTCCCTCTCTCTCTGACCCTCCCCTGCTCACTTTGTTGCAATGAAAGAACCATCATTTCAAACTCTGGCAAATATAATTCACAATAACAAGAAGTATATTAGTTCTGTGTATCATCTGCCACCAACTTAAATTCTGAACCAGACAACCCGTTTCCCCAAATAGCTGAGTTTCTATAGTATTATAATGCAAGTACACAGCTCTACATTTTCTACTCTATGCCTCTGGGCTTGTTAGATTGAAACTGGGATCCACATTAATCTGAGAGAAAGCTTTCAACTCAAACTTTCCTTTCAGACAATCTGAGAATATATAAATCTTCAGATCTTTCTTTATAATGACGTGGAAATGGAAACAAGTCTCCATCTGCAGAAAAGATTTGTGGTTCCAAGTAAGAACCCATATTGTGAGAAATCTTTCCCTCTGAAATAGACAAATGGTGAAAAGAGGAGGGGGAATATATTTTGAAAATTTATATTTAGTGTTTTCAATAAGATTCAAGATAGTATTAAATCTGGAAAATTAGGCCAGTAGTTGTGAAGAGAGAATAAATTGATATTAGTAAAGATAGTATGAAAATGAAAAACTGACAGCTATTTTTGAAATTGTATCAGGGACAATAAGCAGAATATTGAAGACTCAAGAAAACAAAATTGTTCCAGTAAAGCACAAATAAATTTTCAGAACTCCAAAGAAAATAATAGGGAAATTAAAAAAAAAAGAAAAATGAAAAAAATGCAGGGAAGACCCAATCCACTTATAATAGAAAACATAAAAAGAAAAACCAGATTCTAGATGTTCAGTATATGAGGTTGTACCAGAAATCAGAAATGTGGAGTAGAACAGGCATAGCAGATGCTGAGATTCAGTTCACAAGAGGCTAGATATATTATCTACTAACAGTGCTGACATACTTTGATTGAATTAATAGAAGCAACCATTAAAGCTGTAAAAGAAGAAAAACTTCTGAGCTAAAGAAATGTCTGAAAAGTCACTTAAACCAGGAAAAATGTGAAAATAAAGCAAGACATAGATAAATTCTAGAAACATTATAAAATTGTAAAAATCAAGTGAAATTGATGATTTGTGGCAGAAAGGATATAAATTCTAGGATAGACTCAAAAAGAAGCAACACATAAACAGAATTCTTCCTCCTCCTCTTACTGCTCCTCCACCTCCTCATCTTCCTCCTCCTCTCTTCCTCTCTGTTTATCTTTCTCTCTCTGTTGATTGGCCCTGATGTAATGCCTTCCAAGTGGTTGAACCAGGTTCATCCAGACTATTATCTCCCTTACTTAAAGTCAATCTCACTTACTTAAAGTCAACTGATTTGGGACTTCACTTATATTTGCAAAGCCCCATCACAACAACACACCTTGGTTAGTGTTTAATTGAGTAACAGGGGACTGCAGCCTGGCCAAGATAATACATTTAAAAAAAAGTGGTCTGGGGCGCCTGGGTGGCTCAGTCGGTTAAGCCTCCAACTTCAGCTCAGGTCATGATCTCACATTCGTATGTCGAGCCCCGTGTTGGGCTCTGTGCTGACAGCTCAGAGCCTGGAGTCTGCTTCTGATTCTGTGCCTCCCTCTCTCTCTGCCCCTCCTCGCTCATGCTCTGAAACTGTTTCAAAAATAAATAAAACATTAAAAAATATATATATATTTTTAAGTGGTCTGGACAACTACAAAAGAAAACAAGACTTTCGTCTCCTTTTTTGTCTCCCTCAACCACCCCTTTCCAGCTACCGAAGTCTGAATCCATAGCTAGTCAGTGGAAGAAGAAGAAAGAGAGAACTCAAAAGACTAGGCTTTAGAAAAACTGATCAGATGTTAAACATATCACCTTCCAGCCTCAAGCAGTACAAAATTGTTGGGAGTGAAAAACTTTAAGTGCTTAATTTTTACTATTATAGTAAACAAATCATATTAATTACTAAAATCAACCATTATTCTGACAGTCATCAGAAAACTTTCAAATGAGAGTAACTTAAAAATTTTAAGAGCCTACAGGATTTTATCTGTGAATATAAAGAAAACAAAAAACAAAAAAATAGAAAATTGGCGATAATGCAGTTACAGAGACAGTGAAGGAGGAATAAAGTTGTTTCTTACATCCTGTGAAATCTCTTTTGTCATTGTAATTTTTTAAAGAATTTTCATGTCTAAAATGTCTTTATTTTATAGTCATTTACTTAATAGTTCTTCATAGTATTTACTTTTATTCTTAATTTCAGTATAGTTAACATATATTGTTGTAGTAGTTTCAGATGTTAAATAGAGTGATTCAACAACTATACATTACTCAGTGCTCATCATAATAACTGTACTCTTAATCCTCTTCACCTATTTCACCCTTCTGGTAAAAATCAGTTTGTTTTGTATAGTTAAGGGTCTGGTTTGTTTTTATTTATTTATCTCTTTTTCTATGTTCATTTGTTTTATTTCTTAAATTTCACATATTAATGAAACCATATGGTATTTGTCTTTCTCTAACTTATGTCACTTAGCATTATGCCACCTACATCCATCTTTTTGCTACAAATAGCAACTAATGGAATATTAGTCAACCATAAAAATGAATGAAATCTTGCCTTTTGCAACAACAGAGATTTTATATATATATCCTCATCTATTGATGGGCAGTTGGGCTGCTTTCATAATTTGGTAAATAATGATGTGATAAACATAAGCATGCATACAACTTTTTGAATTGGTATTTTTTTATTATTTGACTAAATAGTAGTGAAATTATTGAATCATATGGTGATTCTATTTTTAATTTTTTGGGAACCTCCATACATTTCCACAGTGCTAGCTCCAGTTTTGTATTCCCACCAACATTGCAAAAGAGTTCCTTTTTCTCACATTCTGGTCAACACTTGTTTTTCACTTTTGATGTTAGCCATTTTGACAGGTGTGAGAGACTGTCTCATAGTTTTGATCTGCGTTTCCCTGCTGATAAGTGATATTGAGCATCTTTTCATGTGTTTATTGGCCATCTATGTGCCTTCTTGGGACAAATGTCTGTTCATGTTCTCTGCTCAGTTTTAATTGATTAGTGGGTGTTTTTGCATTCCAGGAATAAACCCCACTTGATCATGGTGAGTGATTTTATTTATGCATTGTTGAATTTGTTTTGCTAATACTTTGTTGAGGATTTTTGCATCTACATTCATCATAGATACTGGCCTGCAGTTCTCTTTTTTTGTAATGTCAATATCTGGTTTGGTATCAGGGGAACTCTATCCTCACAGAATAAATTGGAAGCTCCCCTTACTCTTCTATTGTCTTCAATAGTTTGAGAAGAATAGGTATTAACTCTTCTCTAAATATTTGGTAGAATTCACCTGTGAAGCCATTTGGTCCTGCACTTTTTTTGTTGCAAGTTTTTTTTTAAATTACTGATTCAATTTCACTGTTGGTAATCAGTCTGCTCAAATTTTCTATTTCTTTCTGATTCAGTCTTGCAGGGTTATATGTTTCGAGGAATGTATCTAGTTCTTCTATGCTGTCCAGTTTGTTGGCATATAATTTCTCATATTTTCTTTTAATTGTATTTCTGTGCTGTCAGTTGTTATTTTTTCTCTTTCATTTCTAACTTTGTTTGAGTCCTCTCCCTCTTTCTTCTTCTCCCTATCCTTCTCCTTCTCCCTCTCCCCTTCTCCTCATTCTCCTTTTTGTTATGTCTGGCCAAAATAATGGTTTATCAATTTTGATTTTTTTTTTCAAAGAACCAGCTCCTGGTTTCATTGAATTGCTCTATTGTTTTTTAATTTCTCTATTTTATTTCTGCTCTAATCTTTATAATTTCCTTCCTTCTACTGGTTTGGGATCTTGTTCTTCTTTTTTGTCTTTAGGTGTAAAATTAAGCTGTTCATTTGAAATTCCTTTTGCAACCACTGGTAGGTCTCTATTGCTATAAGCTTTCCTCTTAAAACAGCTTTTGGTGTCTCCCAAAGACTCTGGACCATTTTGTTATCTTTTTCATTTGTTTCCATGTATTTTTCTTATTTCCTCCTTGATTTCTTGGTTGACTCATCCATTTTTGGTAGCCTCTTATTTAATCTCTATGTATTTGTACTCTTTTCTAGAGCTTACCTTGTGATTAATTTCCAGTTTCATAGCGTTGTGGTCATAAAAAATGCATGGCATGACTTCAATCATTTTTTTAATTTGTTGATCCTTATTCTGTGGTCTACCATGTGATCTATTCTGGAGACTATTCCATGTGCACGTCAAAAGAATGTGAATTCTACTGTTTAAGATAGAATGTTCTGAATATATCAGTTAGATCCATCTGGTCTAGTGTGTCATTCAAAACCACTGTTAGGTCGTTGCTTTATGATTATGTAATGTCCTTGTTTGTCTCTTGTTGCAGGCTTTGCTTTAAAGTCTATTTTGTCTGAAATAAGGGCTGCTATTCCAGCTACCTTTTCATTTCCATTGCATGATAAATGCATCTTCATCATTTCACATTCAATATGCATGTGTCTTTAGGTCTGAAATGAATTTCTTAGTAGGGAACATATAGCCAGGTCTTGCTTTTTATCCATTCTGCCACCCTGTGTTTTTTTATTGGAGTGTTTAGTCCATTTACACTAAAAGTAATTATTGAAAAATATGTATATATTGCCATTTTGTTACTTTTTATGGTTGCTGTTGTAGTTCTCTATTTCTTTCTACTCTTGCTCTCTTCTCTTATGGTTTGCTGACTTTCTTCAGTGATACACTTGGGTTCCTATCTCTTTACTTTTTGCATATCCATTACTAAGCTTTGATTTGTGGTTACCATTAAGTTTGTATATACCATCTTATGCTTAGGGAAGTCTATGTTAAGTTGATGGTCACTTAGATGTGAACCTATTCTAAAAGCACTATATTTTTATTCTTCTCCCTCTCATGTTTTTGGTATGTGGTGTAATACTTTACATCCTCTGATTTTATGATTAATGTGGCTGATTTTTATAGATATAATTAACTTTACTGCTTCTGTGCTTCCTACTTTTCTTCTGCTTACGGTCTTTCCTTTCCACTTAGAGTCCCCTTTAACTTTTCTTGTAGGGCTGGCTTAGGGGTCATGTACCTTTTCTTCTCTGAGATACTCTGTATCTCTTTCTATTCTGAAAGATAGCCTTGATGGATACAGGATTCTTAGTTGCAGGGCTTTGTTTTGTTTTGTTTTCTTTTCTTTTCTTTCAATACTTTAAATAGATCATTCCCCTCACAGGTGGCCTGCAAAGTTTCTGCTAAAAAATAAATGATTTCCTTTGTATGCAACTGTTTTCTTTCTCTTTCTGCTTTTAAAATTCTCTCTTTATTACTACTTTTTGCCATTTTAATTACGTGTCTTGGTTTGGACTTCCTTCAGTTAATTTTGCTGGGGCCTTCCTGCCCCTTCTGGATCTGGATTTATGTTTCCTTCCCCAGATTCAGGAGTTTTTCAGCTATCACTTCTTCAAATAAATTTTCTGCCTCCTTTTCTCTCTCTTCTTCTGATATACCTATAATGTTAATATTATTACACTGATGATGCTACTGAGATCCTTAAGTCTATTTTCCTTTTTTTTTCATTATTTTTTTTCTCTCTCTGGATCATGTTTACTTTCCATTACTGCATCTTCCAGGTCAATGATCCATTCTTCTGCTTCCTCTAGTCTACTATTTGTTTCATCTAGTGTATTTTTAATTTCAGTTTTCGAGTTCTTCATCTCTGTGGGTTTTTTTTCATGCTTTCTTACTCTTTAGTAAGGGTCTCCCTCAGGTCCTCCACTCTTTTCTCAACTCCAGTGAGTATTTTTATGATCACTACTTTAAATTCTTTATCAGGTATATTACTTATCTCCATTTCATTTAGTTCTCTCACTGTAAATTTGTCCTGTTCTTTAATTTGGGACATTTTCCTCTATCTCCACATTTTGTCTAACCCTTTGTGTCTGCCATCTTCCCCAGAAGTAAATGTAATAATTTTTTGTAATGATTTACACATTAAATACCACCCCCCTCCCCTAAACTCCAGAGTAATATATCCAACTTCTTATTCAATATTATCATTTGGAACTCCAATACTTAATATACCTAAAACTGAAGACCTAATTATACTCCTGAATCTACTGTATTCTAAGCCCTCACCTTCTTAGAAAATGGCATCCACTTCATCTTATTTCTCAGTATAAATACCTTTGAATCATCCCTTTTGCATCTCATTCTCTTATAACCCAAATACAATACTCGTGATTTTTTTTAATTCTGTAATCCAGCTCTTGTCAGTATCTATTTCACTATCACTTTAGAGTGAAAACCAATCAACTTTGATCTGAAGTACTATAATTTCCTTCCAATAGTTCTTCTTCTATCCATGTCCTCTGTAAATCTTGTTTTTAACATGGTAGTCAAAATAAATATATATATTTTTAAAACTTCTAAAATAAAATATTTGGAACTACACACCTAAAACATACACTATTTACCTCATAAAAACTTACTTTGAATGTTCTTTATCAGCATATATTCTAATAAAATTATTGAACTTTAAAGGTAAATAGAAAAAATACTTTAAGCCACCCAACAATAAGGCCAATTTATATATGGAAAATAAAATCAAATGGACGCCAGATTTTGAAAACAAAACTTTACAGTAGAAAAATAAATCAACATATTTAAGATACTCAAGGAATAGAAAATGTGTATCAACACTTTGGCATCCCACCAACAGTGCAAAACATTTCCTTTTTCTCCACATTCCTGCCAACAACTATTGTTTTGTTTTTTATTTTAGACATTCTGACAAATGTGAGGTGATTTGTCACTGTAGTTTTGATTTTCATTTCCCTGATGGCAAGTGATGATGAACATTTTTTTACATGTCTATTGGTCATCTGTGTGTCCTTGGAAAAATGTCTGTGTATTTTTTGGATTATTTTTGTTGTTTGGGGAGGGTGCTGAGTTTTATAAGTTCTTTATATATTTTGGATATTAACTCATTATCAGATATGCCATTTGCAAATATCTTCTCTCATTCCTTGAATGAGTTTTAATTTTGTTGATTATTAGAAAGAGAATCTTGAAAACAGTATGGTACAGTAGGTAAGAGTTTAGGCTTTCAAATCAAACAATCTTAGGTTTAAATCTTGGTTTTGTAACTTACAAAATATGTAACTCTTAACAAGTGGTTTGACCTCATTTCCTCAAAGATGAATCACAATACTTTCTTGATAATATTATAAGAATTAGATGTACTTTTTGTTCTCACTGGCACTAAATGGTAATAATGATGATGGTAATGATAGTACTGCTACTGGAGGTGGTGGTGGTGAGTAAACATGAGGCTGGAAGGACTCCAATTTGGAATGAAGAAGCAAAGTTAAAGTTAGGAAATTAAGGAAAAGTTGTATGGCAGCAGAAAAAAGTAGCACATAGAGAAGAGCCAGGTCACTCTGATGGCTGAAATAAAAAGACTAAAATAGGATTAACAAAAGTGAAGGGAAAGGGGAGAGAGAAAAATACAGTTAGGCAACAGTGAGTTTAGGTTCTTTTTTGGATGAACTGAGATTGGCCCACTGAGCAAGCTCACTGGGTCATCAGGAAAAACCATTTCAGTTATTTATAGATTCTAGAAACCTTAAGAGTTCAGCTATGAAGCATTCATGATGGTTGTCTGCCTATAATGCCTGGTAGTAACCTCTACCAGCACCACCTTAGTTCACATTTGCATTTGTCTCATCAGAAATTCTTTCTCATGCTACAAAACCTTCTATGGACCCAGTTTTATAGTTTTCTAATTTCCAGATCTTCACTTTCTCTCATGGATTCTGAATCTTTCTTCTTTGAGCCACCAGAAGTTGGCTTATAGATTTCTTCTTTCTTCACCCACAATTTCTACCTTCTGTCACTAGCATTTTGGGAGCAGCCTAGAAAATACTATGTAGGATGTAACAGAATGAATTGTAGCCTTCAATGGGAGTTTGGAGTAAGTGACTTCTAAAGTTCCTTAAAATCCTCCACACCTTCTTGGAGAAAGAATGGAAGCCACTATGGCTGCAGAGGAGCCACAGGCCAGCATCTCAGTGACAAGATGTCACATGCCCCAACTATGATGTGATGAGAAGTGCAGTCACCTCTGTGGTCTGTTGCCTAAAAGCTCAGAACTGCACCTTACATCAGACAGACCCTGAATAAGGCTCACAGAAACTCTTACAACCCACAGCAGGCTCAGAAGAACTGCTAAGTGTGAGATGGGTAAGGCCTGAGAAAGACACCCTGGGGGACAGTCTAGCATCAGTCAATGGAACAATGTTGATCGTATGGTTTGGACAAAATCATTGTGTTAACCTGGGAGACTGGCATCGGAGGAAACTGAGTAAGGGGTACAGAAGCCCTTTGCACCATCTCTGTAATATCTCTGTAAACCTAAAATCATTTCAAAGTAAAAAATTTATTCAAAAAATACATAAAAATACAGTTTCTTAGAAACTTGAACATATAAGATACTATGGAAGAGAAGCTTCTCAAGAAAGAAAGAGAACCACCAACCAAATTTCAAGTACCAGACAACACTTGGAGCATCTTTATTATCTTCTCTATGTATTGCTCAAAAATCAGTTTCTTTTATGTTTGGCAGAGCTTAAGTTTTATATCACAAGATAGCATTACAGTTACTGTCTCTCATACTTTCCTTGGTTCATGTGTCAAGAAGTTGACATCATTTTTAAATGATTGTGTGTTGAGAGTAGCATTTTTCATTTTGGGAAATTATTTCCAAACTTATATTGAAAACCAAAGCAAGATGGATTTAGTTTATAAAAATTCAATCCATTTATGGGAACTTATCAACAATAGTAAAAACAGATACACCAACTTTACTGTTAGCAAGAAATAAAAGATAAGTTAAAGTGAGCAATAAATTACAATTAAAAGGAATTGCAGAAGTTGAGAAAATAGTTTCTTATGATTGAGGAAAAGTCAAAAAATTAGTAAGACTTGGCTGCTGACCTCTAAAAGTTTAACAATTAGCAGAGGAAGACATACCCAAGTGACCATCAACTTAATATGGACTTCTATATGCATAAGATGTTATAAGATGTTTGTTAATGGTTTAACAAACAACAGAACAACGACAGAAGGCAGGAGGTGAGAAAAGTTATGGAAGCTGTTAAAGGGTCACTGGGAGCTTGGGAAAAGGGCTCAGCACCTGAAATCCTGGGCTTACTCCAAGAAAGCTGTTTTTTAAAATATGTTTACAAGCTTTTTCTATCATAAAGGTAAATCATTATATTTATTTTGAAAAACAGTAAAATATTTAGAAAATAGAGAGTATTAAACCCTAGGTCATTTTGATGGTTAATTTTGTGACAACTTGGCCAGGCCATAGTACCCAGATATTTAATCAAATATTATTCTAGATGTTGTTGTGAAGTTAATTTTTAGATGAAGTAATACTTCAATTAGTGGACTCTGAACAAGGCAAATATGCAATGAAAAGGAAATAAACTATAAAATTATATATATTCACATAAACAAATATTTATGTGTATATATGAAAGTATACTGATCATTCCAATATATGTAACTGGCATAAAACACCCATTTAAAGAACATGTAAGATTCTACTATAGGCTAACAAAACAAATTCTGTGTTGTTTTAATATAGTAGATAGATGAGAGAGAGAAATAAAGGGAAGTAAAAAGAAAGTGGGGATTATAACTCACAACCTTGCTATCCAACATATAAAATTTAAGCCAAAAAATTAAACATTAAAAATGACAAAGGACACTTTATAAAGCTATGTCTACAATCATCCTTAATCAACATAGGTTTACTTTCATTATTTATGCTTACATGAGGTGACAGGTTGTGTCTTTCAAGGATATATAGGATATGAATATTTAGGCATACAATTATGCATACTATTTCTTTATTATCTTTTTAATGTCCATTGTCATTGGTAGTGGTGATCCCTCTTTTGTTCCTGGTATTATTAATATGTGATTTTCCTTTTGTTTTCTTAGTTATTCTAGCTAGAGTTTTTTTCAGTTTATTTATTTTTGAGAGAGAGAGAGAGAGAAAGATTGTAAGTAGGGGAAGGCCAGAGAGGGGTGGGAGGGGACAGAGGATCTGAAACAGGCTCCATGCTGACAGTAGCCAGCCTGATGTGGGGCTCCAACTCACAAACCATGAGATCACGACCTCAACCAAATACTCAACTGACTGAGCCACTCAGGTACCCTAAGAGTTTTATCAATTTTATTGATCTTTTCAAAGAACCAAACCTTGCACACATTAATTTTCACTAAATATTTGTCAATATTTTTTAAAAGTAGCTTTTTTGTTTGTACTATCCATTGTTCTTGTTTTTCTAAATCACTTTATAAATATGTATATATAATCAAATATAAAAATCATTTCTTTTAGGACCTCTGGGGTTTTTTGTTCTGTTTTATTTTTATTGCTTAAGAGAGTCTTCTAATCT
The DNA here is from genome assembly GCF_006229205.1 of Suricata suricatta. Classification (NCBI taxonomy): domain Eukaryota; kingdom Metazoa; phylum Chordata; class Mammalia; order Carnivora; family Herpestidae; genus Suricata; species Suricata suricatta. The sequence goes on from NC_043706.1 coordinate 104,260,956, forward strand.
ACTTCACTTCTCCAAGGTTATTAAAGTATTTTCCAACTTTCTATAACTTTATCAGTTTATTTAGACATTTATCTTTCAAATATAGCCAAAATTTATTTTACATATTATGAAGTATACATCTCAATTATCCTCCAGATTAAAAAGCCCCATATCATTTATTAACCTAACCATTAGACTAGTTCAAGGAAAAGCTACAATTCAATTTAACTAAGATACAAAGGAGCAGCTCTACCACCTTCATCACATAGCATCCATTTCTCAGTCAGTAGTTCCCAGATACCAAGAAGGGAAAAAACAACATGAAAGTGCACACCCAGTCATTAAAAGGAAGATCCAGAAATGGCATATACTCACACCTCACCTCCATTTTCTTTCATTTTTCTCTTTCACCAGTATTTAGTCACATAAGTATGCCTAGATACAAGGCATAAATGTAATCTTTAGCTAGTGGGTCATGTACCCCGACCAGGTGAAACTCTATTGACATGAAAATGGAAAAAAAGAATATACAACCCTATTAGTTATCTATCACAATTGTTCTTTTCCTTATAAATTAAAATGTCTATATATGTCCTTAAATAAACTAGGATTTTTTTCTCCTGGACTTTATTCTCTTTCACTGGTCATTATTCTCTTGCTATGCCAACACCATTCTCTCTCCTTACAATGGTTGTATAATAAGAGTTAACCTTTAATGAGGCTTCTCTGCCCCTTACTTTAACTTTTCTTAACTCTTCCACACAAATTTGAAAATCATTATAAATAAAACCATCAATATTTAAATTGAAATTTTATTATGTTTACAATTCTGATGTATCTCCTCGTAATTTAGAAGCCAATTTGTTCAGGAGTTATAACAAGCTTGCTTAATGAAAGTTCTGCTGAAGTTTTATAAACCTAAATATAATGTGAGGTTTGTCTATTTGCAACCATACCTGACTCATATCTTCTTCATGGCTACATACTTAGCTTCATTAAAATGCCACTCAGTCTTTTTCTCTCAAAGTCCATAATATTATTTGTACTTTCCTTTGTTTTTTTCTTGCCTTATATAGATTTCCTTGGAATTCAGAAATTATACCAAGAAATGTTTCAGTGGGGAAGCAATCTAATTTTTTATTATTGAATTTTGAGATTTATTCTTCATGAAAATAAGTGAGCCCTTTTAATCGATAAACTTAAGGTTTTTCTTTGTTCAAGAAACTAGTGCCATTACTTGTACAATTATAAATTCTGTATCTATTTCTACTTGTGAAAGTCTTATTTCCAAATAACTATCCTGGATCTGTCCTCCAGGTGTCTCATATTTTCATTAATTATTTTCAAGTCAAAGTGGTGAGATATTTCTTCTGCTGGGTTTTTCCTACTGTCAAATTGATTCAGCAGTGAACATATTATCATTCAGAAAAATCATTTTTGATTTTTATTTTTTTATGGATGTCAGGTTATTTATTGTGGTTCTAGGGCATTTTTTTAATATAACAATTTATTTTTTAACATATGCAATTATTTTCCATCATTTACAATACAGTAGTTACAAAGACACTCCAAACAGAAAAGCAAAGTAAAAAATCAAGACCCCAACTTCTATTTCATGTAATTAGACTTATACAGAAATTAGAAGGTTAAGTAACAACTAGTTAATCACCTAATTTCACAGCTATCTGAAGTGGCAATCGTTATATAGCAGCTTATCTATGATATATTCAAGATATATGATACAATTTATTACTTGCCCATAAGTTAAAACACAGCCTGCTTAATAAAAAGTCACACTATTTAGTTAATAAGTATTTTTGGTTCTTATGGAAGTAGTTAGGACTCTTTATATTCCAGTATGTTTGTCTTTCTAAGCACATGATAGAGTTATACTATCCTATCCTTATAATGCACCATGTGAGTTTCTCTGGGTAATAATATATAATCATCAGTAATGTGTGACATAACTGGGAAGAACTTTAAGAGCTCATTTGCCATTTTCCATGTTGCTTTCCCCTGGCTTTAATAATCACTGAGGAGCTTGCCTTTCCTGACTTTTGTGCTAAGACAGAAATGAACTAGGAGTGAGACAGACCTACAGAAGTTCATTGAAGCTGTTAGTTTCTCTAGGTCTTTTTTTACTTTTCCACTGGTCAATCCCTAGCAATTAAGAGCTGAACACATAATAAGTATTTTAGAGTTTTGTGTGTGTGTGTGTGTGTGTGTGTGTGTGTGTGTGTGTGTGTTTCAAAAAGAACAAATTGAAGAACGGGAGAGAAAAAAGTAGACTTCACAGTCTCCTGAGTAAGAGAATTCAAGATATACAACTGGTCTGTTAGTACCAGAACAATGAATTTAGGAAGCATTAAGGGTGAATGGGGGTCTTGCCTCCTAATAGCAGCATACTCTGTTCTGGCTTATTCTTGATAAACCAAACATATCAAAAATGTTCTCTAAGACTGTACCACATTAAGTTTTTTAAAAAGTTAAGTATGTTCTTGTCAACAATTCTGGCATGGGTCATTCCATTCTCTTTCCTTCTTGCTACAGTCTGAGCAGCCCCAGAAGTTTATTGCTGCTAAAGTATTCCCTAGTAAGGGAACAACCAAAGAATCATGCTCTATTGCCCCTAATTAGGACCTTTTTAAAAGCTGGGATAGTTCCTTTAAAACAAGCAGAAAGAACAGGATCAAGTTTATTTGACTGCTATAGTGTGTCACTTTTAAAATCCTATAGAAGCAGATAGACAATTATGTCTTGTAGAATAAACTTATTATTTAATCTTTAGGAATTCCTAGGGAGATGATTAAACATACTCCTTTACCATTAAGGTCAGACAAAATTGCTACACAGTTTGGCTTCCAAAGTCCCACCTCTTTCAGTTCCCAGCTACCTTTCTGAGAAGGCTTCCTAGGAAAATTGAATCAAGACTGATTATATCAGTCTATATATGGTTCCAGAAAGATCATATTGATTTCCCCTTTCTTTACCTCCAGAGATATTTTTATTTTCTTTTAAATCTTTGACATACAGAGATCTTCTCAAAGCTCCCTTCCTCTAGATAATTAGGAGTGATCAACCTATAATCAGCCCTAGGATTTCCACAAATGATTCCAAGATGTAATCTACACTTTTTTAGACTCTATTTTTTACTCTTTTAAAGACTATTCCAGTCATTTCATGGTGATTTTTCTACCTTGGACTTTGTGATAAAATAACTGACATTTCTTTCACCAATAGGAGCAAATACTTGATTAACCTCTGACAGAAATTGAGGTATTACAAAAATTTTATCTATAGCACTTTTGGCATAGATGTTCTTCACAATAATAATTTTTAATGGAATTATTTTTATTTATCTCTCCAGTACAAATTTCACCTTCCTTCCAGCAATAGTACTGTGATTTTCTATTAGTGAATTACTGCTCTTTCATTTCCCAACCAATGTGGTTTAGCTAGAGTTGATTCTACTCTTGGGGGTTAGTTGGTCTAAGTCAGGTAATTCAGCTCATTCTCCAGCTAAAATCAGAACATCAGGGATAGATATAAACAAAGTAAGTAAAATTTTTTCTGGGGCTTTGGTGGGAGGACAGGTTTCTTTTTCCTACTGGATTTTTCATTGTGAAGTATGAAGCTCAGGGATGCCACTATAGATATCCTCACTATCTGTAGAGGATAAAGGTCACACAAAGAAGAGCTGAAAGACAAATCCTGTTGACATTATCCTGGGAAACAACAAGAGAAAGAGAACATACTCCTTTGGTGTATTCATGAAGCAAGTTCCGCAGTAGCCCAGGAAATTTTGTGAGAAAGAAAAAAGTTCTACTTTGTCAAAGACACTCATATTAAGCCTGTGGTACATAGAGACAATGCTATATCCAGACTAATTTATATCTAAAAATATAAGCATTACACAAGCAGTTAAAATATACTTAACACTGAATTGGCACCTATTCTTTGACCTCAGCAGTGGAGCTTTGACTTAAAAATATCTAGTGAGATAAGAAATACAGAATATAATGTGATAGTGTCGTATATTGTTTTCAGTTTTTTACAATTATGAAATCACTTAATATTGCGCATTAAAATAAACAAGGCATGTGGTTGATTTTGAAAGATACTCTAAATAAGTATAGTGTTGTTATTATTGTTATTATTGTCAATGAATGGTGAAACTTTATGTGGAGCAAATTTGTTTACTATTAATAACTTTTTCTGTTTAATTAGCATTATAGTGCTCTAGCCTATAAATATGGTTTTAAAGTCACTAATTACTCATGAAAAATATTTGTCAGCAGGGGTTTTAAAATTCACTGGTACTTTAATGAAATTCACTGAGCCTAGAATTATAATGAAAAAGTTGTTACTGCGGTACAAATGTTCAGTTTTATTGATTTTTATTTTATATTAGGATAAACACAGATCGTGTGTTAATAATTCAATATTTTGGATATTCTGGATAACAGAATGAAGATAACACATTGGTTTGGGCACATAAACTGACAGAGGAGTCTAAGGCAAAGCCTGCACTTTGGTCTTTGGAGCATGTATGGAACTTTCTTGGGTCTTTATTCCTCAGTGGCAGTAAAGACTGAGTCCTTCTTTTTCTTTCATCCACATTCTCCAATCCCAAAGGCTCATATTGTCATTTTTCTAGGAACTCTCTCCAGCTCCTATCACTTCTGGCATGCTCTCTCACCTCAAAATTCATAGTACATGGTGTTTGTACTATCCACATCATACATGTGTGAAACCAAAAGCCAACTGTAATATGAAGTAGTATTGTAGAACTATTTTATGCATTTATGCCTTTCTGCCAACATATTTTAAGCATTTCAAGTATAATGGGCACAGTTCCTGAGTATAAAATATATTATAATACACCTTTATTTCTTGGATACTATATTGCATATTTCTGAGCACAAAATACTCTGTAAATGTTTTATTGAAATGAACTGGTAATCATTTCTATTCTCTTCACTGAATAATGAATTACTGACAATATAAGACTGACCTACTTGTGACTGAACTACCTCTTAATGATTTAATCCACTTCAAAACTGTTCTCAATGCCTTTTTTAAACAAGTAAGTAGAAAAGATTCTTTATACTTTGTGTTATATATGTATATATAAAAGGATCTAGAACTAGGTTGAGTAATTTACATAGAATTATAAGGCAAGAGCGAAGGTAGCGATGTACTTTAACAAAGAATTTTAAAATAAAATGAGATTTGAGGAACAAAGTTCCTGTGCAAAATAAATACATTCTATAAATTCAACTTATAAAACCTGGACAGAATGTATGAAGCATCTATTTGATGCCTCTGAAAAGTAAACAGTAGCATATAAATAAGGAAAGAAGACTATAATTTGAAGCATCACTAAATAAGTTTTCTACTTTCCCCTTAAAATATCCCCCATCTCTTCTCAATGGAGTGGGCACTGGGGTGCAGGTAGAGAGATTTCAAGAAGAAACTATCTACTTTTAACTCAAGAAGTGGAGAAGGGAACTCCTCAACTACAGAGTATGGAAATGGCTTTTTGTTCTTTCCTCTAGACTCGCCAGCCTTGGCCCACAAATAATTCTATGGTGAGGAAGTAGGAGCCGGACCCCATAGAAACCTAACTTCTAAACTTCTAAACAGGGGAAGCCTTCTTTCTGAATGGGGGAGCTGTAATCCCAAGAGAGTAGGTCACATTACCCATTGTTTTTCTATGTTCTCCAGATGTGGGTGCAGGCCTGGAAGCATATGGTTAAGTATGGTCAGGAAAGTACCATCCCACTGGTTGGATGACTTAAAAAGAGAGCCCCAGAAAACTGCAAAGTACTGAAGAGACTGCAGAGAAAGACAGAAGCTCAGAAAAACAAGCCCTTAAAGTTTTTTGTGAACTCCATGGTCTCACCCCCTCAAACTGCACAAGTATAAATCTGATCACACTTCCAAAGAATTTGAGAAGTAAACTAACTTAGAGACTGCCACCCTGGTCTCTGAACACTGTGTGATGCACACATGGTTTATTTTGAATAGCACTAGACAGGCTTTGAAAACTAAACTGATATTAAACCACAGCACATAGAAGGTATGCTGGAACTTGTGCACCAAACAAACCTAAATAGGATAATTATCTCCTAAAACCAAATTATCAACATGCCCTACAGGATTTACAAGATTCAGAATTTTACAACATAATATTTAAAATGTCCAGATAGCAATCCAAAATCTCAATTCCCATAGAAAAAGACAATCAGCTGATATCAAGACAAAGAAGACAAGACAGTGGACTTATGTGACAAAGACTCTGAGATAATTATTGTAAAAAGACTTCAATAGGCAAGTATAAATGTTCCTGAAGTGAATAGAAAAATGTAAAGAAACACTAAAGAAATAGACAAAAAGAACAAAACAAAGATTATGTAACTGAAATATACATAACAGAATTAAAAAAAAAAAAACCTCACTAGATATGCTTAAAATTAAATGGAGATTACAGAAGAAAAGATTCCATGACTCTGATGAAAGATCCATAAAAAGTATCAAATCTGAAAACAAGCAAGAAAATAGATTAAAAATAAGTAAATACAGCCTCAAGGGCCTGTAGGACAATAGCAAAAGGTGAAATATTTGTGTCTTCCAAGTCTTAGAAGGAGAAGATAAAAAATGTGTTACTTCCAAAATTTTTGAAGAAATAATGATTGAAAATGTCTCAAATTGGGTGAAAGACTTTAGCATACAGATTTTAAGAATCTAATCAAAGCCCAAACAGTATTAACTCAAAAAATCCATACATCTGGATGTCCTCTTTGGAGAAGTGTCTGTTCATGTCTTCTGCCCATTTCTTCACTGGGTTATTTGTTTTGTGGGTGTGAAGTTTGGTGAGTTCCTTGTAGATTTTAGATACTAGCCCTTTATCTGATATGTC
>NC_043706.1:104267956-104304625 GCF_006229205.1 Suricata suricatta
AAAATCCATACAAACACATATCATAATCAAATATTTGAAAACTAAAAACAGAAAAATCTTTGTAATAGTCAAAGAAAATGCACTGCTTTTCAGGGTAAGAACAATTCAAATGACTGCAGATTTCTCATCAGAAAACATAAAAACCAAAAAGAAGGCTTTCAGTGTGCTTACAAAAAAGAATTGTCAACCCATTATTCTATAGCAAGTGAAAATATCTATTAGGAATGAAGCCAAAATAAAGTCATTCTCAGATAAAGTTAACCTAAGAGAATTTACAACCAACATAGCTACTCTAGAAGAATTGCTAAATAAAGTTTTTCAGTCAAAGAGATATATAACCTGAAGTAAACTTGAAAAACCAGGATAAGGATAAGTAACATAAAAAGTAAATATCTGAGAAAATATAATACATTATTCTTCTATTAGGTTCTTTAAAATATGTTTGATAGTCCAAAGTACAAATTATAACACTGAGGTGAATTTCAATGTATGTATATATATGAAATGACTAATGCATAAAGGCAGATATAGTTAAAGAGGGCTAAACAGTAGTAAAATCTACATTAGACTTGGCAGTGTCATAATGGAATCTAAGTAGACTTGTCAAATGTTAGTATGTGTATTGTAAACCCTACTGCAACCATTAAAAATATATGATTCTCTCGTCAAAAATACATGGAAAAACTAAAAAATGCTTAAATAGCCCACAGGAAGGCAGGAAGGAGAACCAAAGAAACAAACAGTACTACCAAAACAAAAACAAACAAAAATACAGGGGAAAAAATGGTATATCTAAAACCAAACACCAAAATGTCAAAATTACCATAAACAGGAATATCCAAAGATACCAATTAAAGGATAGATACTGTCCAAATATATATATATGTTTTATTCAAGTCACTAATATTTATATATTTTTAAAAGAGTATATAACTGTATATGTATGTGTGTGTGTATAAAACCATGACCCAGGGTCTTTTTCTGGTAATATAGGATGAAAAAGTATATGGTCATATCTATTTGTGCAGTAGAATTAACTGAAAAATTCAATATCCATTTATGACTTAAAAACATATCTCTGTGAGTGCTCACTTCAGCAGCACATATACTAAAAAATATCTCTGAGCAAACAAAGAATAGAAAGAACTTCCTCAATCTTATAAAAATCACCTACAAAAACTATAATAAATGTCATACTTAATCGTAAAAAAGACTCATGTTTTTTCATGCTTGGTAATAGGACAACGATATCCACTTTCACCACTGTTGTTCCATACAGTGTTGGAAGTTCTGGTTAGTACAATAAATCAAGAAAAATAAATTAAAATGATATACACAAGAAATAAAGAAATAAACTGGTACCTATTTATTTATGGGAAGTTTGCATAAAAGACTGAATGAATATACAACAAAACATCTAGAATAATCAGTGACTTAAGCAAGTTTGCAGGATATAAGTCAACATACACAAAATCTATCATATTTTCAACATACAACTGGAACCCAAAATTTAAAAAAAAAGATTGTATTTATAATAGCTACAAAAATGTTGATGCATAAATCACAAACTAAATAGGCACAAGATGTATGTAATAAAAAGTACAATATGCTAAAGAAAGACACAAAAGAAGATATAAATAAATGCAAAGACATACCATTTTTATTAATTAGAAAATTCATAGTAAAGATGTAAAATCTCCTCAAATGAATCTAATTGATTTAATGCAATTAAATACAAAATCTCATAGAATTTTTTTGGTAGATATGGGCAATCTTATCTTAAATATATTTGGAAAATAAAAGGAAAGAGAAAAGCTAAAATAATTTTCAAAAAGAAAATTAAAATTGAAGAAATCACATGACAGTTTTAAGACTTATTATTAGGTTACAATAATCAACATGGTATGGTGCTGGCAAAAGGATGTAAACATAGACCAAGAGAATGCTTCACACAAATATGGCAAATAATTTTTAACAAATGTGAAAAAGTAAGTCTGTGTATAAAAAACAGTCTTTTGGGGGAGGATCCAAGGTGGCAGAAGAGCATGGAAGTTTTTTTTTCCATCTCACCTCTATGAAATACAGTCAGATCAACACCAAACCATCTTGTACCTAGAAAACTGATTTCAGGATTAACACAACAATATGCACAACCTGAACCACAGAATTCATCAGGTACGTGGCACAGAGAGATGAACTGGGGGAGAGAGAAGCTGCAGAGGGCAGGGAGCTATTTTTGCTTGCAGAGAAAGGACAGAGATGGGGGAGAGTATGGGAAACCCCCCCCCCAAAGCAGCTGGAGAGAAAGTGGAGAAGTGTAAACAGCCACAGGGACTGAACAAAAGGGGAAAAAAAGAGAAAGGAAAGGATTTAGATTCTATTAAGACTCTATAAACAGGGAGAGTGCAGTCTGAAACTTGGCAGCTCAATACCTGGTGGTGCTCTGGTGGGAAAGGTGAATCCCCAAGAGCAGAGTAGGGTCTGGGAGGTCTTCAGGCCAAACGAAGGGAAGCAGTTCCACTGCTGGAAGGACATTTGGTGGAAGCTGTGTGGCCACCTGGTCCCAGCAGACACCAGAGAACAACCACATTTGCTGGTGCTAGAACAAAGTTGTTTAGGGTGAAGCATGGTGCCAGATATGTGTTGTGATTTTTCCAGAATCCCTGAAACACTGTTGCTACACACACAAGTGAACTTTTTCTGGGGTGGGCTGGGCATTGGCAGCAGCACAGTTCCACGAAAGATTTTGGGTACAGCTGGAACCTGCCCCTTGCTTGGGTGAGGCCTCCCCCAAAGGATGTGAATTGGTCAAACCTCAGTCCCTCAGAAGTGAGGGTTCAGGAAATGCTGCCACATCTGAGATAAAACTCAGGAGAGAGGCGCTGACTGGCAAACTGATGGCTTAATCACAGACAGTGTAAAAGCAGGGAGTAGACAGAAGCCGGAGGCAAAGGACAGGTGTGTGATTGCTGGTTGGTGAGAGCACGGAGTTCCAATACTGGAGACAGGGTAGCTGGGTGACACCATTTTCACCCCTCCCATGCATGTGCATACACACCTAGAGGAGCCACAACAATCCACCCAAGTAAGCTAAGCAGGGCCACCTAGTGGAGAATGAAACCTTTACACTAAGCCCCACCTAACTGGGCCAACCTCACTCTTCAGGAACACCACAAATCTCTCTGCCTGCTTAGTCTGTGGACTATAAAGTGCTTCATAGGCTGACTTCAATTGTTGTAACTTCAGTTGTATTTCAGTCTGTTCGCTGGTCCATTTATTCAATTATTTAATTTTTTCTTTGTTTCTTTTCTTTTTCTTAATACAGAAAGAGAAAAAATTATTTTTATTATATATATATAATAAAAATTAAAAATATTTTTCTTAATATATTTTCTACTAATATTTTTACTTTTTTGAAAAATTTTCAAATTCTATTTTACTTCCATCATTTCAGTTTATTCTATTTCATTGTATTAATTATCTCAAATTTTCAAACATTTTTCCTTTTTTTAACCCTTTTTTCTTCTCTAATCTATCAAGTTCCTTTCAAAAAGCAGACCAAAATACACCTAGGATCTAGCATCATTTATTTAATTTGTGTGTATGTGTGTGTGTTACTTTTAAGTTTTTAATTTTATTTTCTTTACTTTATTAATTCCTTTTCTTCCCTCAAAAGGATGAAATGAAAGAATTCACTCCAAAAGAAAGAGCAGGAAAAAATGACAGCCAGGGACTTAATCAATACACATACAAGGAAGATGTCTGAACCAGAATTTAGAATCATGACAATAAGAATACTAGCGGGGTCAAAAATTGATTAGAATCCATCTCTACAGAGATAAAAGAAGTAAAAGCTAGTCACAATGAAATAAAAAACGCTATAATTGAGGAGCAATCTCAAATAGATGTCACAGTGGCAAGGATAGATGAGGCAGAGCATTGAATCAACAACACAGAGGACAAACTAATGGAGACTAACGAAGCAGAAACAAAGGGGGCGACTAAGGCAAAAGAGCACAATTTAAGAATTAGACAATCAGTGACTCATTAAAAAGGAACAACATCAGAATCATAGGAGTACCAGATAATGGAGAGAGAGGAAAAAGGGTAGAAGGTTTGTGTGAGTAAATCATAGCAGAAAACTTTCCTAACCTGGGGAAAGACAGACATGAAAATCCAGAAAGCATAGAGGACTACCAATAGATTTAACAAAAACCAGCCATCAAAAAGGTGTATCATAAACAAATGCACAAAATACTCACGCAATCAAAGAATCATGAAAGCAGCAAGGGAATAAAAGTCTTTAACCTTCAAGGGAAGACAGATCAGGTTTGCAGCAGGCCTATCCACAGAAACTAGGCAGATCAGAAAGGAGTAGCAGGATATATTCAATGTGCTGAATTGGAAAAGTTTACAGTCAATAATTCTTTATCCAGTAAGGCGGTCATTCAAAACAGAAGAAGAAATTAAACGTTTCCTAGGCAAACAAAAATTAAAGGAGTTTGTGACCACTGTACCAGCCACTATACCTGCAAGAAATTTTAAGGGGGACTCTCTGAGACATTCCTCTGAGAAAATACCAAAAAAAAAAAAAAAAAAAGACCAAAAGCAAGAAAGACTAGAAAGGACCAGAGAACACCACCAGAAACTCCATCTCTACAAGAAACATAATGGCAATAAACTCATACCTTTCAGTACTCACTCTAAATGTCAATGGACTAAATGTTCCAATCAAAAGACATAGGGTAACAGAATAGATAAGAAAACAAAGATCCATCTATATGGTATTTAAAAGAGACCCACTTTAGACCTAAAGATGCCTTCAGATTGAAAGTAAGATTGTGGAGAACAATCTATCATGCTAATGGTCGAGAAAAGAAAGCCTGAGTAGCCATACTTCTACAACACAATCTAGACTATAAAGACAGAATTAAGAGATGAAAAAGGGAATTATATCATAATTAAGGGGTCTATGCACCAAAAAGACATAACATTTGTAAACATTTAGGCTCCAAATGTGGAGGCACCCAAATATATAAATTAATCACAAACATAAGGAAACCCATTGATAATAATACCAATATAGTGGAGGAATTCAACACCCACTTACAGCAATGGACAGATCTTCTAAACAGAACATCAATAAGGAATCAATTGCTTTGAAGAACAGCCTGGACCAGATGGACTTCATAGCTATATTCAGAACATTTCATCCTAAAGCAGCAGAATATACATTCTTCTTTAGTGCACATGGAATGTTCTCCAGAATAGATCACACACTGGGACACAAATCAGCCTCAATGAGTACAAAAAGATCAAGATCATACTGTGCATATTTTCAGACCACAACATTATGAAACTCGAAATAAACCACAAGAAAAAATTTTGAAAGATAACAAATACTTGGAGACTAAAGGACATCCTACTAAAGAATGAATGGGCTAACCAAGAAATTAAAGAGGAAATTAAAAAGTACATGGAAGCCAATGAAAATGATAACACCATAGCCCCAAACCTCTGGGACCGCAGCAAAGGCGGTCATAAGAGGGAAGTAATTAGTAATCTAGGCCTTCCTAAATAAGGAAGAAAGGTCTCAGATACAAAACTTAACCTTACACCTTAAAGAGCTGGAAAAAGAATAGCAAATAAAACTCAAAACGAACAGAAGACAAGAAATAATAAAGATTAGAGCAGAAATCAATGCTATTGAAACAGACAAACAAACAAACAAAAAGCAAAAACAAAACAAAACACAACACAACAGTAGAACAGGTCAAGGAAACCAGAAGCTAATTCTTTGAAAGAATTAGCAAAACTGATAAACCACTAGCCAGTTTGATCAAAAAGAAATAGGAAAGGACCCAAATAAATAAAGTCAAGAATGAAAGAGGAGAGATCACAACCAACACAGCAGAAATAAAAATAAGAGAATATCATGAGCAATTATATGCCAATAAAATGGGCAATCTGGAAGAAACAGACAATTCCTAGAAACATAAACTACTAAAACTGAAACAGAAAGAAATAGGAAATTTGAACAGACCCATACCCAGTAAAGAAATTGAATTAGTAATGAAGAAACTACCAAAAAACAAGAGTCCAGGGCCAGATGGCTTCCCAGGGGAATTCTACCAAACATTTAAGGAAGAGTTACCACCTATTCTTTTGAAGCTGTTAAAAAACAAAACAAAACAAAACAAAACAAAAAACACCCACCACCATCAATAAAAAAAAACAGAAATGGAAGAAAAATTTCCAAACTCTTTCTATGAAGCCAGCATTACCTTGATTCCAGAACCAGAAAAATGTCTAAAAGGGAGAACTAAAGACCAATTTCCTTGATGAACATGGATACAAAATCCTCAACAAGATATTAGCCAACTGGACCCAACAATACATTAAAAAAAAAAAAGCCACAACCAAGCAGTATTTATACCTGGGTAGGCAGGGTTCATTCAATACCTGCAAAACAATCACTGTGATTCATCACATCAATAAAAGAAAGGACAAGAACCCCATGATTTTCTCAATAGATGCAGAGAAAGCATTTGACAAAATACAGCATACTTTCTTAATAAAAACCCTTAAGAAAGTAGGGATAGAAGGATCATACATCGAGATCATAAAATCCATATATGAAAGACCCAACACTAATATCATCCTCAACGGGGAAAAAACTGAGAGCTTTCCTCCTAAAGTCATGAACAAGACAGGGATGTCCACTCTCACCACTGTTATTCAACACAGTATTGAAAGTCTTAACCTCAGCAATCAGACAACACAAAAAATAAAAGCCATCCAAATTGGCCAGGAGAAGATCAAACTTTCACTGTTTGCAGATGACATGATACTTTATATGGAAAACCCAAGAGATTCCACACACACACACACACACACACACACAAAAAAAAAAAAACTGCTAGAACTGATCCATGAATTCAGCAAAGTTCAAGATAAAATATAAAATCAACGCACAGAAATTGGTTGCATTCCTACACACCAACAATGAAGCAACAGAAAGAGAAATCAAGGAATCAATCCCATTTACAATTGTACCAAAACCCATAAAATATCTAGCAATAAATCTAACCAAAGAGTTACAAAATCTATACACTGAAAACTGTAGAAAGCCTGGGAAAGAAACTGAACAAGACACACACACACACACACACACACACACACACACACACACAAGGAAAACTACTACATGCTCCTGGGTAGGAAGAACAAATATTATTAAAATGTCAATACTAACCAAAGCTATCTACATATTCAATACAATCAGTATCAAAATAACACCAGCATTCTTCACAGAGTTAGAACAAACAATCCTAAAATTTGTATTGAACCAGAAAAGACCCCGAAGAGCCAAAGCAATCTTGAAAAAAAAGAAGCCAAAGCTGGAGGCATCACAATCCCAGACATCAAGCTGTCTTACACTGCTGTAATCATCAAGACGGTATGTACTGGCACAAGAACACACAGGAACACTCAGATCGATTGACACTCAGATCAATAGAAACCTAGAAATAGACCCACAAACAATTGACCAACTCATTTTTGACAAAGCAGGAAATAATATCCAATGGAATAAAGACAGTCTCTTCAGCAAATGGTGCTGGGAAAACTGGAGAGCAACATGAAGAAAAATGAAGCTGGACAACTTTCTTACATCATACATAAAAATAAACTCAAAATGGATAAAGACCTAAATGTAATGCAGGAAGCCATCAAAATCCTCAAAGAGAAAGCAGGCAAAAACCTCTTAGACTTCATCCACAGCAACTTCGTACTCAACATGTCCTCAGAGGCAAGGGAAACCAAAGCAAAAATGAACTACTGGGACCTCATTAAATAAAAAGCTTCTGCACAGTGAAGGAAACAATCAGCAAAGGCAACTGACAGAATGGGAGAAGATATTTGCACATGACATATCAGGTAAAGGGTTAGTGTCCAAAATCTATAAAGAATTTATCAAACTCAATACCCAAAAAATAAATAATCCAGTGAAGAAATGGGCAAAAGACATGAATAGACACTTCTCTAAAGAAGACATCCAGATGGCCAACCAACACACAAAAAATGCTCAACATCACTCATCAGGGAAATACAAATAAAAAACACAATGAGATACTACCACCTACCTGTCAGAATAGCTAACATCAACAACTCAGGCAACAACAGATGTTGGCTAGGATGCAGAGAAAGAGTATCTCTTTTGCACTGCTGGTGTGAATCCAAACTTGTGCAGCCACTCTGGAAAAGAGCATGGAGGTTCCTCAAAAAATTAAAAATAGAACTACTCTATGATCTAGCAATTGCACTACCAGGCATTTATCCAAAGAATATAGGAGTGCTGATTTGAAAGGGTACATGCACCTCAATGTTTATAGCAGCAATCAACAATAGCTGAAGTATGGAAAGAGCTCAAATGTCCATCAGTGGATGAATGAATAAAGATGTGGTGTGTATATATATATATACACACACACACACAATGGAGTATTACTCGGCAACCAAAAAGAATGAAATCTTGCCATTTCCAACTACACGGATGGAACTAGAGGGCATTATGCTAAGCAAAATTAGTCAGAGAAGGACAAATATCATATGACTTCACTCATATGAGGACTTTAAGATACAAAACAGATGAACATAAGGGAAGGGAAGCAAAAATAATATAAAAACAGGGAGGGGGACAAAAACATAAGAGACTCTTAAATATGGAGAACAAACTGAGGGTTGCTGGAGGGGTTGTGGGAGGGGGAATAGGCTAAATGGGTAAGGAACATTAAGGAATCTACTCCTGAAATCATTGTTGCACTACATGCTAAGTTGGATGTAAATTTTAAAAATAAATTAAATTTTAAAAATATACTGAACCTATAAAAAAGTCTTTTCAACCAATAATGGAACAGCTGGATAATCATATGCAAGAAATGTAAATACTAACTTAAATGTCACAAAAATTATTACATACAAAAATTAACATGAAATAGTTCATAACTTTAAATATAAAGGGTAAAAACTTTAAAAGAAAACATGGGAGAAAATCTTCATGACCTAAGATTAGCCAATGAGTTTTTAGACATGATCCTTAAGAGAAAAATAAAGTTATAAACTAGGCTATATGGAAATTGATAGATATTGTTGAGACTAAAAATGACAAGGTATAGACTGGGAAAAATACTTGTAAACTACATAAACAATGAAGCACTTTACATTTAAATAGAAGAATTCTCAAACTCAAAAGAAACCAAAATAATTAAAAAACGGATTAAAAAAAAAACTTGAACAGACCCTTCATCAGAAAGAATATAAGGATAATAAACAAGAGCATGAAAAGATGTTCAATATCATTAGCTATCAGGGAATGCACATTAAAGCTATGATGAGAGAACACTACATACTATTAGAATGGCTAAAATAAACACACTGGTAATACCAACCTCTCTGGCAAGGATGCCGAGAAATTGGACCTCTCTTACCTTGCTCTTGGGAATGCAAAGTGATACAGTCACTGAAAATGTTTCATGGTTTCTTACAGAAGTAAATATATACTTATGAAATGACCCAGCAATGCCACTCCTAGGTACATAAATGCTTATACCACTATAGTCATAATTTCCAAAACCTTGAAATAATCCAGTCTCAAAATGTTACACACCTTAAAATTCCATTTTTATTACACTCTTGAAAAGACAAGACTGTAATGATGAAAAACAGATTATTGGTTGCCAGGGTTTTGAGGTAGTAGAAGCATATGTCACAAAAAAGATACACAAGGGAATTTAGGGGAGGTAATAAAACTTCATATTGCGATAGCAGTGCTGGTGATTATATAAGTTAATATACATGTTAAAACTAATAGAATCAAAAAATTATTTACTGTATAATAACCTAAAAATTAAATACTTGTAAAACAAATGACAGAAAATGCTAAGATGAAAAGAAAAAGACAAAATACTTTGGTGATTACAAAATGATTATCCTGTCTGCTGTAATGATTTTATATATGTATTTTTTAAGTTTGTCTCTTTATTTGGGGGAGGGGGTGCACAGAGAGAGAGGGAGAGAGAGAATCCCAAGCAGGCTTTGTGCTGTCAGCACAGAGTTGGACTCAGGGCTCAAATTCACGAACTGTGATATCATTCTCTTAGCTGAAATCAAGAGTCAGAGGCCTCATCGACTGGAGCTACTCAGGCACCCTTGATTTTACATTTCTCATCCACACTTCTTTGACAGTGAAATAAGACTGTGTATTCTGTTTCCTATGAACCATGAATAGAAAATTTTTTGTGCCTGGTGGATGCCCCAAAACATGATGCCTGACTGATAGCTATCGGTTCACATACTGTACACCATTTAAACACTGTAGGGCAGGAGAGAGATTTCTGCCTGGAGATTTTTGCCAGCTTCTATGGCTTTTGAATTATGAGGTACAAAGTACTCACATGTCTTTTTCCATAAATCTGGTAATAAATTTCTCTCTCTTCTGAGTTGCACACAGCAACAAGAACAGAAATGTAATACACTTTGACACAAGAGGAGGGGCTGGGGATAGAGTGGAGAATTACTCATTTCCTATTTTCCTTTTTTATACTGGTAGGAGAATTAACTGTTGTCCTGGCTAAGTTCCAGTTCAGGTAATTACTTTCTCTGAAAAATTCCCACTGTAGTTTTAATTGAACAATTTATTTTTTACTTCCTGTCTTAAATCATATGCCTATGCCTATTTTCAACTGCTGCAGAAATACATCTACTCTGAGGTAAAATTCCAAAGACTGTGGATGTAGCCATTTTCACAGAAAAAGCACTATACTTCTTAAAAAAGCATTTTATTCTCTTTCTGAATGAAAAAGAGCTGAGTAAGTTTAAAGTAAGAAGTTCCCTCTCCTCTCTTCAATGAAAAGATAGATGATTGAACCAGACTATGCTGGAGTCGTCCTAGAACAAAAAAACAAATAAACAAACAAACAAAAAACAAAATACAGTAAGGCAATGGACTCATTAACATCCTATATTTTTGCAATATCTGAGAAAACGTAAGTGTCCATTTTTCATTCCCAGTGTCAAACAGCTGTCCACAGTAGTAGAATCACCGTCTGGCCATACCCATTTAAAAATTTTCAGAAATGGTTTCTCAGAAAGTCATTTTTATCCTGGGTATCAGAAAGTAATGATGAAATTTAAATGTCAAACCTAAATGGTTATAAGGTGTTTTAATAAAGGAATGAGGCATTATTATAACTACATATGAAAGACCTTTTTCTTGAAGATGGATTAGGTCAGCAAATCCCAGACTTGCCTGAAAAGAATTGATTGAGGCATTTGCTTAAAATACAGATTTCCAGCCCTCTCTTGAAAATCAGAGAAGTTTTTGTATAAAAAAATTTGACCTTACAAATACTCCATCCCCCACAGTTCCAAATCTTCATGTCAGTTGCCCATCTGCCAGCCCAGTTAAGGCTCTCTCATCTCAAGATTGGCCATGCAGTTGAATCACCTGACAATACTTAAAAATACTGATGCCTAACCCCACTACAAATGATTCTGACTTGATAGTTTTGAAAAGAGAAGTAGGCATCGGTATTTTTAAAGTTCCACAGCTGATTCTAACGTGCAATCAAAGCTGACAATGCCTGAATAACAATGGTTCCAGAATAATCTTGGGGGAAAAAAAGTAATGATAATTCTACCATGACTTTCTGACCACATTAGAGCAATACACTAGGTTCTGCAGAGACCCAACAACAGTAGAAAGCACACATAAACTCTATAATGACAGAGATATGGATTTAAATTCCAGATCCACTTTTCTTAACATGATCTATTGTCACTGAAAAGAAACTTAAATGAAACTCAGTTTTCTAGTTATGTAATGGGGAAAACAGTGCCTATGAATCAAACAGATAAACCAACTTGCCAATCATATTCACTTTCTCTTCTGGCTTAGCCAACCCTTTGCATAAGCCCAGGAAGTGACTGTCCTATAAATAAGGTGACCCTCCCTATCTCCCTAAGAAGAGTTCTGTTTATGCTTATTAATTAGCAATCATGCTAGGTTTATTCTCATAAGTGTTCTATATTGGAATATTAACTAAATAACCATCTTTCCTATATGCCACATTTTTCACTCATCAGTTACCCCTGACTTCCCGGAGGTAGAAAGCTGACCCACAGAGTGAACTGGGTCAACCAGATTCTTTATATAATTTTATCTTAACAATAGACACATGAAAGGATGCTCATCATCACTTATCATCAAGGAAATACAAATCAAACTTCAGTGAAATACTACCTCACACCTGTCAGAATGACTAAAGTTAACAACACAAGAAACATGTGTTGTTAAGAATGTAGAGAAAATAGAACATCCACTCCCTATCGGTGGTAGTACAAACTGGTACAGCCACTGTAGAAAACAGTATGGAGTATCCTCAAAAAGTTAAAAATAGAACTACCTTACCATCTACCGGATCACACTACTGGTAATTTACCCAAATACAAGACTATTAATTCAAAGGGACACATGCACCCCTATGTTTATAGCAGCATTATTTACAATAGCCAAGATATGGAAGCAGCTCAAGTGTCCATCGAGTAATGAATGGATAAAGAATGGATAAATGGGGATAAATGGTGAATGAAATGTTATTCAGCCATTAAAAAGAATGAAATCTTGCCATTTGCAACAACATGGATGGATCTAGAGAGTATAATGCTAAGTGAAATAAGTCAGAGAAAAATACCATGATTTCACTCATTTATGGAATTTAAGAAAGAAAATAAGTAAGGGTGAAAAAATAAGAGACAGAGAGTAAGGGAGAGAAAAAGAGGGAGGGAGAGGGAGAGAGAGAAAGCAAGAAATAGATTCTTCATTATAGAGAACAATCTGATGGTTACCAGAGAGGAGAGGGAAAGGGGGAAGGGTTAAAGAGGTGATGGAGATCAAGGAGTGCACTTGTGAGGAGCATCAAGGTGATGTATGAAGTGCTGAATTACTAATATTGTACACCTGAAACTAATGTAACTGTGTAGCTGGAATTTAAATAAAAACTGTTTTTAAAAGATAGGTTATGCAAGTTGTATAAGTTATCTATGCTTCACAGAAAGTTGACCCAAAAGTTGGTGGCTGAAAACATACATTGTTTCATAGTTTTTGCAGGTCATGCAGGTCAGGAATCCAGAGGTGATCCCTCTGCTTCAGGATCCATCACTGCAATTAGGTTGTTCAGTCCTAGTGAGCATGAAATAGCAACTACTCTAGACTTACTGGTAAGACATCTACATATCAGAGGACAGGAAATAAATCCAACTAAACTTTAGGGAACTTCCACCTCAGTGAAATTTTTTAGGATCTAGTGGTATGGGGAATATTGAAAGAGTGAAGACAGAGTGAAAAAAAATGCAAGCAATAAGGGAACAGTAAATCTCATTTGTATATTTTTAGGGTAAACCAGTTAGCTGCCAGCTAATAAAAAAGGTCATTTAGGGAATTATATCAGTGAGTAGGTCAACTAGTTGTATCAATGGAGACAATTCCTATTCTCCAGAAAACACTGATAGTTTATGAAATAAATGTAACTGCTGTCTGATATGTAAAAAGGGCTTGTGTGCCAGGCCATTTTATCAACATCTCCTCCTGAGGTCTGCTCCTTACCACTTTTCAGAAGTTCCTGTGGAATTTCAGAGAGTCCATGCCATGAACCCCTGCCCCTTCTTTTACTTTTAAGTTCCGTAAGCTAATTTAGATGCTTTTTGTTCCTGCAACTTAAAGTCTTCACTAAAACAATTTAACTGAGTTTTTTCAAAAAATAAATAGTATAGATAAATTGGGTGGAACTTAATTGAGACTCATAAATAGAAACTGTACTAATGATGAGTACAATTATTGAAGGGACTAAACTAACTGGAGCATAGGTGGAAGCAAGTGAATAGGCGGTTAAACTGTCTCAAAACCACGTCTCCTGAGGAATGGCTAAAGAAACCAGAGCATTTACCCAACAAAAGAGTATCCTCAGAAGGTATAGGGCAATGATTTTCAAATGTTGAAATCCTATCACATAGAAGATGACTCCAAAGACATAATAGCAGGAAGCCGTGAGGAGTTACAAGAGGATGGATGGAAGTATTTTAAGGGGCAGGCCGTTCTCTATCATTGAAAGAATTCAAAGCATAAGCAACATGTGAGGAATGCAGATGATTTAAACCAGCTGATATTTATAGTCTTTATAATCCTAAACTTACATAAATTTGTTAAATAAAGGGAGAAATTTGATCTTTCTAGGGATTAGCTTCTTCTGTACAACCTTATCTACCTGAGGTTGTTAGAAGAGCCAATGAGAACTTAGAAGTCTACACAATAGTCTATAAAACATAAATTGAAGAATCAATTTCTGACTAATTAAAATATCCATAAAGATGTGTGATGCATAATTTTAATCCTTAAATGAAATATTTATTTGGTCTCTGTTATTTGTCAGGCCCTCCTTTTAGTGCTTAAAATACATTAGTAAACAAAGTAGATAGTAATAATTTATTTTCATATATAATTTTATATATGTCCAAACAATTCTTAATTTTCTGAAGAATCTTAACTGTGATAAATCTGCAGCATGAGCTCAGGTCTCAATCACTTTGCATAATTAAGGAGAAAAAGCAAGCTGATCAGACAAACTAGCAGGACCTACAAGGAAGGCCCGATAAAACTAGCTTTAGAAAAAAGAATCACTGATAGAATATTAAACTTCAACCTCTTAATAATTCCTTCATCCCCTTCCACCACCACCTCATCATCAATAAGAATAGCTTTACCCTTTAGCCTTGTCAATAACCCTTGCTGCATCCCCAGAACTTGAAATCTCATAATGCTTGTCTACTAAGGTTGTGCTTATGACCTGTTCCCTTAACCATGGATAATCTTATTACTCAATCACTGACATTATCCCTCTTCCAACTCCCTTTGAGAATTATTATTCACTTAACAAATATGTTCTGAGAGGATCTTCAGGAACCAGGCACTGTGTTCTGGCACAGGGGATATAACAATGAAGTGTTTTCCTTTACAGAGTTTATGTTCTAGAGAGGTTATGAGAGATGATATAGATATATGGTAGTAATATACATACATCATATGTGTGTATATACATTATATGTTTGTGTAAGGCAATTACCCATTTTCCTTTTTTTAAGTTTATTTATTTCATTTTGAGAGAGAGAACATGCGCACATGAACAGGAAAGGGAGAGAGAGCAGAGGAGTGAGAGAATCCCAAGCAGGTTCTGAGCTGTCAAGCCAGAGTCCTACACAGGGCTTGATCTCACTAACCATAAGATCATGACCTGAGCCAAAATCAAAAGTGAGACATTTAATCAACTGAGCCACCCAGGTACCTCAATAATTTTCCTTTTCAGGTCAAGAAACAAGTGGATGTCAACTGAGGGCTTTCTCAAAATACACCCATATATATTCTAATTCAGTAGGTGTGAACAAACAAAAGTAATTCTGATAAGTATATTGGATTCCAAATAATTGTATCAAAAAAAGAATTAGGTTAAAAAATAAAGTAACAAAGCTTTCTCTTCCACCATTTCATCCCACCTATGATAAAAAGGTCTTTAGCTTATTTGGCTAAATTAAATAATGCATAGAATTTGTTGTTTAATTCATCTTCATTCATAACACAGACCCCCACTTAAAGAACTGTAATGCTTTGAAGTATCTTTAATTGTTTATGAGATAATCCAGTTTTTGCTAAATCATTCCTAATGCAAGAGCATGTTCAATCAGAGAACTACAACTTGAAGAACTGTAATGGTGGGTAACATAGTCTTGAATATTTTGACTGACCAGAATGTTTTTAAGTAGAAAGATATGTAAAGCTTGTACTAAGTTTCTCTTTCTATTCACATTTTCAAGAATAGTGTGTGGCTCTGTTTATCTTTGCTGAAAGGTGTAAAGCATCTATGCACTGCTTCGTTATTGTTACTGTTTCCCTAAAAGAAGCTGACAGGTATTTCAACATTCTCTTCTACTATTGTGTACTCTAGAATATACAGGTTATTTTCATTCTCAACATCACACTTGATGGAGGGAGTTCTTCTCCCTATAAAATAATGGAACAAAAGTAACTATAGGTCCTAGACTGCTTCTATTGCTCTCTTGGGTTGTACTTAATTACCATCAGGTTTATTAACTTATTTTTAGGTCAACAGTATGCAACATGGCATAGCACAACATACACCAAAGCAATTTTTTTATGGAACATCTCAGATTTTAGAAGATATTTAGTGGGGTGGGGGTGGAGGCACCTTGGTGGCTCAGTCAATTAAGTGTCCAACTTTGGCTCAGGTCATGATCTCAGGGTTCCTGAGTTCAAGCTCCATGTCAGCTCTGTGCTGACAGCTCAGCTCATGCTCTGTCTCTCTCTCTCAAAAAAAAAAATTAAAAAAAAATTTGAAATGAATAATAAATAAAATAGTAAAAGATATTTAGGCATCCAAAAAGAAGTGATAAAGCAGCTGGATATTTCTGAATATTAAGAAACAGGATATTATACTGGGAAGAAATGGGCTGTGGAGACAGAACCAAATAGGGGTTTGAACCCTAGTTCTGTCATTTGCACAGTAGCCTTAGGCTGCTGACTACTATCTCATCCTTAACTATAAAATAAGATTTTAACACCAATCATTCAAGGTTGTTGAAATGCTAATCAATGGTATATCTTAAGCTCCTAAAATAGTCTGCATAGTAACTATGAATATGTCTACTATATGAATGAGCATCTCTATGAAAAACATTTGTTTTATAGTCAATGCACGTATTATAAAAGCCACCTAAATAAAACATCATACAAGGCACTACATAACTATTGAGAGGTTTGTAAATCCTAGCTAAAAAAAAAATCATTTAGTTACTCATCTAGTATTTTGTCTGTCTCTATCAAAATCTGGAATGATGGATAGAATCACTACATTCATAAGTTATCTTTTTCCTATTGTTAATTAGATTATAGGTACTTAATGAGTTATCCTTCCTGAAGCTGACATTCAGGTTGCCCATATATTATTATTTTCCTTCAGCATTTTTTTTTTGGTCATTTACTAAAAGTGATATACTTCTGAAGGATTAGAAAGGAGAGAAAAAGAGAGGAACAGAAAGAAAAATGAAGAGGAGAACAGAGGGGAGGGGAAGGGAGAAGAAAAAAGATTAAAAAACTCTAAGATTTAGTTAAACTTCAATTTAAGAGCAAGTTGTATCATAACTGTCCTTGATGAATTAGTTTTGTTTTTGTCTTGATCATATAGAAGTGCTTAATGGATTATAATTTTAATAGATTTAGGCGGAAAAAAAAACTCCCATCCTTGAAATGTTTTTTTCTATGAATTCACTATTGCCTTCTTCCTTGATTGTATAAAAAAATATATGATCCACCCTACATCTTAAATATTCAAGTAAAATATCCATATGTACCAAAACACAAAGCTACTCCACTACTTCCATCTACTTCCAATTCTTTCCTACTGTTGACAGGCGTTTCTCCAAACTCTAATATAAATATAAAACATATAAACAGGAATACATGGCTCAGTGTGTGAATGATTAGACACTGCAGGCAAGCAGACTTGGATTTAAATCCTGAGTCTTCCTCCTCATAGGGTGTGACCTGTGGGTACTCCTAATCTCAGTTTCTTCATCTGTGAAATGGGATAATAATAACTTCTTACAAAGTCACTGTGAAAATTTAAGTAGATAACTCTTTCAAGGTCCTTAGCATAATGTCTGACATAAAATGAACATGCAATAAAAATCACTGTTCTTTACGTTTTCTTCATATATTTTCTGAATTTTCTTAGTTTCTTACAGTGAACTAATGAAATCAATATATACTATTTTTTATTTGTATTTATTTTATTTTTTAGTAGACTAATGTTTTAGAGCACTTTTAGATTCATAAGCAAAATTGAGAGGAAGGTACAGAGATTTCCCATATACTCCCTACACCTATACAGGCATGTTATAGCAGGATTCTCACACAGAGAAACAGGACACTGAGGCTTTTCTGTCCAGGAAGCAACTTTATTCCAGCATGGGCTCACTGGGTTCATACCTGAAAAACTGAGCCCTGAGCATAGCAGGGTATTACCTTTTATTCAATTTCTACTTCTTTGTCTCCCCTATATGGTGACATATAGTCTGACTGGACACAGTCCAAATTACAGAATCATGTCAGATCTACGCATATGTGTATAGGAGCTGACTGGGCCATGTTGACTTCCTTTGTTCCTATGGCCTCCACCATATTCCTTATGGAGGGGCTCTACCACAATGTCCTCCCCACCCCCCACTATCAACATCATCCACCTGAATGGTACATTTTTCAGAACTGAGGAACCTATACAGAAACATAATCATCAACAAAGACGACAATTTACATTAGGGTTCATTCTCAGTATTATACATTTTATAATGGCCTGTATCCACCTTTATAATTTCATGCAAAATACTTTCACTATTTTTAAAACTTTACTACTTACTGATATTCTGGAAATACCCATTATTTAGTAACAATACTTCTTGCTTACTCTTCCATCAATGCTAGCTTCAGATTTTTCTGATACTTCCTTTATATTTACTTGTATGTTTTGCTTGACCAAGCCAACTTTCCTGTATATAAAGTGAGGGTACTCTGCTGTAGTGTTCAAGATCAATATAGGTAATAATAACCACACTCTTCTCAAGAAACAAAGGAGAAATTACATACAGCATTAACAAAATCTAATCACTAGAAAAAAGAATGAATGGCAGTAAATGTTAACAAAGTATGTTCAATACATATATAAAGAAAAGGAAAAAGAAACGCTGATACCACAAATGCATTTAATATCGAAGAATAAGAAAAGGAGCAAGAATATCTCAGACATTAGAATAGTCTGCTCTTGAGATAGACTGTTGTAGCAAGACAGGCTTAAAGATTTACACAATCTCTGATCTGGTGTGGTATGAGGGCAATGAGAAGAAGAAGCTTATGGCCCGAACTGTTCCCTTGGCTCCCCCAGATGCCTGAAATGTAACCATTAGAATTTTTATATTTATCTTCTTTATTAAAATGCCCATGGAAAGGAACACATAAGTTATTATTGGCCTGCAAGTAAGAAAAAATAATTAAAGCTAGTTCAGAGGAAGACAAGGTAGAGGAAACAGGTTAGGTGTCTAAGAGGAAAAGGAAGAATCTCTGGTGTGTGAAGTTATGTGTTTATAGGAGGCAGAGTAAAACTAAAACAATAGACGAGGGAAATTATTCTAAAACTTTAAAGTACAACAGTCCAAACAGTCAAAATTTCTCTCTTTCATTTAAGAAAATGACTTATAAGCCCCTATTATACCTAAGCCCTCAAGAACAGAATTGTAACAGCATCCATCTTCAATGATAACAGAAAAAGAAATCTGAGACTTCTAGGGTTAGATTACCTTGTGAGTATTACCATAGCACCAGTCTCCCTGATTTACAGCAACGTTAGGAATGAGGCTGTCTCCTTTCTGAAGTACCAAAACATGCTACAAAAGGGCACTCTGAATCACAAGACATAAAATAGTATGTCAAGGGAGGGATATTCCAAGTCAAAAATAATGGTGATAAATCAAAGCAGTGAATGTAGTATATGGTTTTATTTTGTTAAATAAAGTCTTTGCTACACTTTTTAGTACACTCCATTGGAAAGTAAAGTCATGACAGTTACATGCACAGTAGGGGTTTCCCTTTTTAATAAGTATTCTCAAAAATGATACCCTCTGTGGACTCCAAAGTTAGAGAAGTGAAGATTTTCAAGGGACATATATAATCATATTTTTCTTCAATAAATTAACTGGAGTTCATTTTTATTTTTAAAATTAACTATAGTTTACCTGTAAATAGACAAAAATGGAAATAGAATATTTTAATTATTAATGCTTAGTGGACCCTGTTTGTGTGCATGCATGTATGTACATATGTGTTTCAACTTTTTAATTCTCAAAAATAAAAGTACAAATTTATTTCAAAAAGTTCAGTTCATTTAGTCAATAAATTAATTAGATATGAATGCTAAATACTTTCCTCAAAGAACATTCTATAATATCTTGATTAGAATTGAGTCAATCTTAAAATTATTTCCCTATTAAAAATTTCTTGTGTTTCAGGGCAGCTTAATAGGTTCAGTTACAGGATTAGTTATTTGCGAATATTTGTAAACTTTTTATACTTGAATCACCATCTTTCTGTGTGGCTATTTGTTTTCACTTTAAATTTACTCTTTTGAAAAACAAGCAAAAAGGGATTTGCAGCACTAGTTCAGTGTCCCATCCAAAATTGTTCATCTAGTGATAGAGAAAACTGAAATCAAAAAGGGAAAAGCTATGGTTTTATGGTGCAAAGATGTGCAAAATTACCAGTGATTCCTAATGAAAAAGTAATCCATGTGAAAATATTACAAAATATGTTCATTCTTGAGATTTTTAGACATTGTGAATAAATCTGGTTGATTTCTTTCACAAACATCAACATAAAAACAGCTTTTTCCTTTATATACAAAAAAGAAAAGTGGTATAAGGTTAAGAAAAGATTATGTTTTAAAGAATCAAATAAACCAAAATTCCAATACAAGCATCACTTTTTATTAGTCATGTGACCTTGGAAAACTACTTAACCTCTTTAAGTTCTAGTTTTCCAATCTATAAATGGCACTTAAGTTTACCATATTAAATGAGGTAGTGTATACAAATTACATGCACATGGGAAGAATTCTATATATATTTTTTAAGAAAACCAAGTAGTATCTGATTTAAGTTGTTTTTGTAGTAAAACAATGACTTCATATTACTATTTACCAGTAGCTTTTTATAGCATATCCAAGATTAGAAGTAGTTTATGGCCATAAATCAAATCTAGAGCTTTGGATCTCACTTATTGAGTGATAACACTATTAGGTAACTAAACTAACTGGCCAGATAAGCCAGTGTTTACACAGATTAAACACACACACACACACACACATACTCACACTCACACATTAATTTATAAAATAAGCATGTATTTTAGTTCAAATTCCAAAGTCTATTTATTTACTAAGATACAGTAAACCACTTAATCACAATATTGATCAAAATGCATAAAATTAATTTTTGTGTCTGCTTTCAATATATATAAAATGGGACTTCATTAATATTCAAATTTTTATTTAAATTTTTATTTTATAAAATAAAGCCATTATTTCACATATCATTATATTTTTAAATTGCCTTATGGTTATTTATGTAGTAACTGAAACTTAGGAAGTTAGTAGTTCAAAGATATAGTTCAATAAAGCAGATTTATAATCTAATCATCACCTACTGTTTAAAATTAATTAGCTCACTGATAATCCATCTCTTTTCTAAAAGTATCTGTGATGGCCTAGGTAAAGTAAAACTGAAAATAACACAACAGAAAACTAAAAATCAAATTTGAAGGAATGACTGGTTTAGGAAACCTATAAGAAATAAGTTCAAAACTAAATTCTGAAACTTTTATGAGAAAGAGTGAAAAGAATAAGCATCAAGTTATTTACTAGTAACAATAGAAAGGAGAGTCCTAATTCCTGTTATAGAAGTAGTTTGCATACCTTCAGTGAATATATAAAAATAAAAAAGAAAGAGGTGTTATATTTTTATATTAGTTTTACTACACATATCAGAAAATTCTTCTAATAAGGCAATTGTGTGGGGTAATGCTGAAATAAGTAAAGAAATAAGTAAAAAAATAAGTAGCATGAAGTAAAGAGGACTACATATGAATCATATCAAGTCCTATATTAATTCATGATAAGGTTGAATAGAGGGGAATGGGCGGCTTAGTTGGTTAGCTTTTGACCTCTGATTTCCACTCAGGTCACAATCTCTCAGTGTAAAGTCAAGCAGTCTCCATCAGGTTCAGTGCTGACAGCACCAAGCCTGCTTTGGATTCTCTCTCTCTGCCTCTCCCCTACTTGTACACATGCACTCTATCTGTCTATCAAAATAAATAAACGTAAAAAATAAAAAAGTTTAATAAAATAAACTTTAAATGGTAAATGGTAAAACTATCCTCACTGGGAACCTACCAAGAACATAAAGTACAAGTGTTCTATGTATTATTTGAAAGATTTTTCAAAAGAAAATTTATTGTAAAAGATAAATTTTAATTATATAAAGTTGTATCCACTTGAATCCTTCTCTAGGTTTATGGCTACATGGATATAAATGTAAAAATTTCTTTTGACAGAACCTGTATCCTTTTGCTGCAAAGTAATTAGATCTGTTCATATGTCAATACTGTTACTATGAACAAGATAACCTTAAATGATAATTTTTAATTTAAAAAAGCTAACAAATGTCATCTCTGTCTCTGAGAAACAAAAATATGGGTTATGTAACATTTTGATCTTTATTACCTTTCTTCTCCCTACCAAGACCTGTCTTTTCATGTGTGCCAATGGATATCTCCTACTTTCCCCAGGACTACACTCTTATCAATTTTTCCTTTCTCTTCTGTATCATCCTCTCTCTTATATTTTACTGGGTCTATTGGTTTTGAACTAGAATATTCAATATGTTCTAGTTTCTCCATTTTTTTTTCATGTTCCACTTGCCCTTTGAATACAGGTTCCTCTCACTGTTTTGTTTTTGTAGGCCCGTTTGAGTTTGGTTGGGAAATAGTAAGAAATATCCATCAAAAGACTTCTATTTTTGTTTATGAGTTCAGAAAACAACTGATCAGAATCTT
Organism: Suricata suricatta; assembly: GCF_006229205.1. NCBI lineage: Eukaryota > Metazoa > Chordata > Mammalia > Carnivora > Herpestidae > Suricata > Suricata suricatta. Next base: position 104,290,737 of record NC_043706.1, read on the forward strand.
GAAAATAGTTTATAAATTTGGAACAATCATCATGAAGACAGAAAATTACTTACCGAAGATCCATATTAAGGTTGTTGAGTGATTAGAATGGCCATAACTGATATCAACCTTCTCATTCTAATTATTATACATTTTGAGAAATAGATGCCTTTTGTAAAGAAAAAAACAGTTGAAAACATTCCACTTAATTAAGTTGTAATTTTGGCAATGAAAACTCTTAAACTTGTGATTTCAACAAGTTCCTTGAATATGTTTGAACTTATGCTTCTACATTTGAATGTATTTAAATATCAACCAAATGGTTATTACTGATATGCTTTTGACTTTCTGAATTTTATATGACTGCCTTGAATAAATATACCATTTTAACTATTTTAGTTTTTTTATAAACATTTGAAATGTAAATTTTACTCTTGTATAATTATAAAATGTGTGACTTTATATACAAAATGGAACAATACGTTTTCTGGGTTGAGATGAGGTCTCACTCAAAAAGTGTTAACGAAAAAAAAGAAAACACACAGTAAGGACATATTAAAGACTCAATGTAGAGGTGCAGAAAAGATACAGATACACAGAGCACCAATCCATGATTCCAGTCTATTCCTGATATGAATCCCAGACTTTGGAGACCATAAAATTCTTCCACAAATCTTCCGTTTAAAAAATATTTCTTAGGAGCACCTGGATGGCTCAGTTAAGCACTCAACTTCAGTTCAGGTCATGATCTCTTGATTTGTAAGCTCAAGCCCTATGTTGGGCTCTGTAATGACAGCTTGGAGCCTGAAGCCTTCTTCAGATTCTTTGTCTCTGTCTCTCTGCCCCTCCCCAACTTGTGCTCTGTCTCTCTCTGTGTCTTTCTCTCTCTTAGAAACAAATAAACATTTTTAAAAATTTTTAAATAAATAAAATAAATATTGTTTCTTGGGAGTTTGGAAAGATAGTGGAAGAGTAGGTAAACCCTACATTCATCGCATCCCACAAACATAACTAGGTAACTATCAAATCATCCTAAATACCTCTGAAAACTGGCAGAACAAACATCACAACTACAGGGTAAGAAGAGGCCACATTGAAGAAGATAGGAAGTGCAGAGACATGGTTTAGGGGAGAAACAAATCACAGGTGCTGCAGAGGGGAGGTAGCTAAAGTCACAGTGAAGGGTGAGAGAGACAGGAGGCAGCACACAGGGGGAACTCACAAGGAGAATTATTTCTTAAAACCATGGGCTTAGGAAGCAAGAAGGGCTGAATTTCATGAGTTCTTCAGACCAGCTGGGTTTACAGACTAGAAATTTAAATGTCAACAGGCTTGGCTGAGATATAACCCTGAGGGCATTGCACTGCTCCTAAAGAGAAGGAAAGCAAACAACCCCAGGGGCAGACATCCTGGAAACAGCAATTTGAAGAACACCCAGACCGCTCAGAGGGGAGGTTATTCAGAGTGCATCCCTGAGAGGCTACATTCAGAGAGCCACCTCTCCAGGAACAAAGGAACTGGCCAGTGCCATTACCCTCCTCTGTCCCTTAGAATAAACACAGAGCCAATTGTGGAGGCAGCACAATGCTGACAGTGACTGCCTAATTTGCATACACCAAGTCCCACACTCCTCCTCTCTGGAGAGACTTCCCTTCTCAGTCAGGCTTGCCTCAGTCCCAGTGTGGTAGGCTTCTCTCCCAGAAGATCAGGCACAAAATCCTACTCAAACCATGTCTCCCAACCAGAGACTTCTGTAGGGCCTAGTTCTGGTAGAAGTGGTGTCAGGCCTCATTTCACAAGCATACCAGAACAAACTTAGTTTAAACTCACCACATTCAGACCAAGGACAAAACACTGCTTCTGTAGGCAAGGAGAGCCTCTGCAGATGACTGGCCTGAAGGACAGAACAGCCAAAACACAATAAGAGAGCACACACAGCACACACTGCAGACACTACCTGATGTGCCAGGTCCTGGGCACTTTGTAATCTCTTCTTCAAAAGGCCATTATTTTCAGGCACAGGAAAGATAGTTGACTTTTCTTTCTTTTAATGTTTATTTATTTATGGGAGGGGGGAGAGCTGGGAAGGGGCAGAGAGATGGAGACACAGAATCTGAAGCTGGCTCCAGGCTCTAAGCTGTCAGCACAGAGCCTGATGTGGGAATTGAACTCACGAACTGGGAGATCATGACCTGAGCCAAAGTTGGACACTTAACTAACTGAGCTACACAGGCACCCCAATTGACTTTTCTAATGCAGAGAAGAAGGCAGAGACTTAGATAAACTGTGAAGACAGAGAAATTTATACCAAATGAAAGAACAAGATAAGGCCACACCCAGAGGTCTAAGCTAATTACATATAAGTAACATGCCTAATAGAAAAATTAGCAATCATAAGGATACTCACTGGACTTGAGAAAAGAAGACTTCAATGAGATCCTTACCAGAGAGATAAAAAAAAAAGTTTAAAAAGAATCAGAGATGAAAATTACAACAAATGAGACTGGAAACACACTTGATGTAATGAATAGTAGGCTGGAAGAATCAGAGGAAAGAATTGGTGACTTATAAGACAAAATAATGGAAAGTAAGGAAGCAGAATGAGAACAGACTTAGGAAACTCAGCAACTCCATCATATGTAATAACATTTGTATTATAGAAATCCTAGAAGAAGAAGAAATAGAAAAGGAGGTAGAAAATTTATTTGAAAACATTATAGTTGAAAACTCCCCTAATCTAGGGAAGGAAACAGACATCCAGATACAGGAGGCAAAATCAACAAAAGAAAGCCAACACCAAGGCATATTGTAATTAAATTTGCAAAATACAGTAAGAAGTTTTAATTTTTTATTAATGTTTATTTATTTTTGAGAGAGAGAGAGAGAGAGAGAGAGAGAGAGAGAGAGAACGACTGGGGGAGGAGCAGAGAGAGAGGGAGACACAGAATCCAAAGCAGGCTCCAAGCTCTGAGCTGTCAGCACAGAGCCAGAGGCAGGGCTCAAACTCACAAACCACAGATCATGACCTGAGTCGAAGTCAGATGCTTAACTGACTGAGCCACCCAGGTCCCCTGAGTGATAAAAAGTTTTAAAAGCAGCAAGACAAAAGAAATCCTTAACTTACAAAGGAAGACCCATAAATCTAGCTGGAAATTTCTCAACAGAAACTTGGCAAGCCAGAAGGGAATGGAGTGATATATTCAAAGTGCTGAATAGTAACTGGTGGGAAAATCTGCCACCAATAATACTCTATCCAGCAAGACTATCATTCAGAATAGAAGGAGAGATAGTTTCTGAGATAAAAAAATCTAAAGGAGTCTATATTCACCAAACCAGCCCTGCAAGAAATAGTAAAGAGGACTCTCTGAGAGCAAAAGAAAGACCAAACATGACAAAAACAACAAAATATCAGGGGAATCTCAGAAACGATAATAAAACAAGTAACAAAATGACACTAAATACACAACTATCAATAATCACTTTGAATGTAAATGGACCAAATCGTCAGGTCAAAAGGCATAGGGTGTCAGAATGGATAAAAAAAACAAGACCTATCTATATTCTGCCTACAAAAGGTTCATTTTAGGTGCCCAAGACACCTGCAGATGGAAAATGAGACATTTATCATGTAAATGGCTGTCAAAAGAAGCTGGAGTAGCAATACTTATATCATACAAACTGGAGTTTAAAACAAAGACAGTAACAAGAGACAAATAAGGGTACTATATCATAATAAAGGGGCAATCCAACAAGAAGATATAACAATTAAAAATATTTATGCACCCAAAATGGAAATACCCAAAAATATAAAACAATTAATAACAAACATGAACTAAGTGAGAATAATACAATAAGAGTAGGGGACTTTAACACCCCACATCAATGGGAAGATCATCTAAACAGAAAACAAACAAGATAACCATGGTTTTGAATGACATACTGGAATATATGGACTTAATAGGATATTAAGGATTAATATTCAGGATATTCCATCCTAAAAGAACATAATGCACATTCTTTTAAAATACGCACATGGCATTCTCCAGAATAGTGCACATATTAGCTCAAAAATCAGGCCTCAACAGATACAAAAAGACTGAAATAATTCTATGCAATTTTTCTGACTACAACACTATGAAACTAGAAGTCAACCATATGAAAAAATTTGGAAAGATCACAAATACATGAATGTTAAACAACATGCTATTAAACAATCAATGAATCAACCAGGAAGTCAAAGAAGAAATAAAACATTACATGTAGACAAATGAAAATGAAAACACAATGGTCTGAAACCTTTGGGATGCAGTAAAAGTGGTCCTCAGAGGGAAATATATAGCAACAGAGGCCTAGCTCAAGTAGCAAGAAAAATTTGAAATAAACAACCTAACTTTACACTTAAAGGAGCTAGAAAAAGAAGAAAAAATGAAGCCAAAAGTGAGAAGAAAGGAAGTAATAAAGATGAAGCAAAAATAAATAATAACACAGAAATGAACAAAAAATAGAACATATTAAAGAAACCAGGAGCTGACTCTGAAAAAATTAACAAAATTTATAAGCCTCTAGTTAGATATATCAAAAAGAAAAGAGAATAGACTCAAATAAATAAAGTCACAATGGGAGAGGAAAAATAACACCCAACACCACAGAAACAGCAACAATTACAAGAGAATTTTATTAAAAGAAACAAACTGTATGCCCCAAAAATGGAGAATCTGGAAGAAATAGATAAATTCCTAGAAACATAAACTACCAAAACTGAAACAGAAAGAAATGAAAAAGTTGAACACACTGATAACCAGTAAGTAAATCAGTAATCCAAAAACTCCCAACAGAGCCATTTGGGTGGCTCAGTCAGTTAAGCATACGACTCTTGATCTCAGCTCCAGTCTTGATCTCAGGGTGGTGAGTTCAAACCCCATGTTGGGCATGAATCCTACTTAAAACTAAACAAAAACAAAAACAAAAACCTCCCAAAAGACAAAAGTCCAGGGCCAGATTGCTTCACAGGCAAATTTACCAAACATTTAAAAAAGAGTTAATACCTATTCTGTTCAAACTAAAAATTTGAAGGGGGAGGAAAATAGAGGAAGGAGAAAGAGGGAGGAAAACTTCCAGATTCACTCAATTAGGCAAACAGTTCCCAGATACCAAAACCAGATAAAGACATTATAAAAAAAGAGAACTATAGGCCAATATCTCTAATGAACATAGATGTAAAAATTCTCAATAATAATACAAGCATCCAAATCCATCAATAGATTAAAAGAAATCATTCCCTATGATCAAGGGGGGATTTATTCCTGAGTTGCAAGGGTGGCTTAATAGTCACAAATCAATCAGCATGACACACCACATTAATAAAAGAAAGGATAAGAACCATATGATCATTTCAATAGATACAGAAAAAGCATTTAACAAAGCACAACATCCATTCATGATAAAAGCCTTCACCAAGTAGGTTTAGATGGAACATACCTCAACATAATAAAGGCAATATATGAAAAGTCCACAGGTAATGCCATCCTCAATGGGGAAAACCTGAAGCTCTTCCACTATGCTCAGGAACATGACAGGAATGTTCACTCTCACCACTGTTATTGAATATAATAGTACTAGCACATAACAGCCACAGCAATCAGACAACAAAAAGAAATAAAGGCATCCAGGTTGGCAAGGAAGAAGTAAAATTTCACTATTTACAGATTGCATGATACTCTACATAGACAATCCAAAGACTACACCAAAACACTACTAGAACTGATTCACAAATTCAATGAAGTTGCAGGATACAAAAGCAACATAGAGAAATCTGTTGCATTTTATACATCAATAATGAAGCAGCAGAAAGAGAAATTAAGGAATCAATCCCATCTATAATTGCCAAAAATAATAAGATACTTAAGAATAAACCTAACCAAAGAGATGAAAGACCTATACTCTGAAAAACTATAAAATACTGATGAAAGAAACTGAAGGTGACACAAAGAAATGGAAAGATATTCCATGGTCATGGATTGAAAGAACAAATATCGCTAAAATGTTTGTACTACGCGAAGCAATCTACATATTTACTGCAATCTATATCAAAATGCCTAAAGTGAGCTAAAATAAACAATCTTAAAATTTGTATGGAAACACAAACCTCAAATAGCCAAAGCAACCTTGAAAAAGAAAAGCAAAGCTGGAGGCATCACAATTCTGGACTTCAAGTTATATTACAAAGCTGTAGTGATTAGGACAATATGGTATTGGAACAAAAATTCACATATAATTCTATGCAAGAGAACAGAAAACCTTACAAAACAGAAATGAACCTACAACTCTATGGTCAATTAGTCCTCAACAAAGCAGGAAAGAATATCCAATCGGAAAAATAATGTCTTTCCAACAAAGGTTGTGAAAACTGGACAGTAACATGCAAAAGAATGAAAGTGAACCACTTTCTTACACCGTACATAAAAATAAATTCAAAATGTATTAAAGGCCTAAATGTGAGACCTGAAACCACAAAAATACTAGACGATAACACACACAGTAACTTCTTTGATATCTGCCATAGCAATTTCTCTCTCTATATGTCTCCTTAGGCAAGAGAAACAAAAGCAAAAATAAACTATTGGGACTTCATCAAAATAAAAATCCTCTGCACAGTGAAGGAACAATCAACAAAACTAAAAAGCAACCTACTGAATGGGAGAAAGTATTCACAAGTGGGTAAGTTTCCGAAGGGTAAGTATCCAAAATATATAAAGAACTGATAAAACTCAACACACAAAACACAAATAATCCAATTAAAAATGGGCAGAAGACATGAACAGATATTTTTTCTAAAGAAGACATATGGATTGCCAACAGACATATGAAAAGGTGTTCAAAGTCAGTCATCATCAGGGAAACACAAATCAAAACCACAATGAGGTATCACCTCACACCTGTCAGAATGGCTAAAATCACTTACAAGAAACAACAGATGTTGGCAAAGATATGCAGAAAAGGGAATCTTCTTGCATTCTTCATAAGAATGCATACTGGTGCAGCCACTCTGGAAAACAGTACAAAGCTTCCTCAAAAAGTTAAAAATAGAACTACCCTACTATCCAGCAATTGCACCTACTTACCCAAAGATACAAAAAAACTAATTCAAAGGGATACATGCACCCTGCTGTTTATGGTATCATTATCTACAACAGCCAAATTAAATATCCCAAGTGTCCATATACATAAATGGATAAAGAATATATGGTATATATATGTACAATATGTACAATAAAATATTACTCAATATACAATGACATGGATGGAGTTAGAGAGTATAAAGCTAAGCAAAATAAATCAGTCAGAGGAAGACAAAAACCATATGTTGGAATTTAAGAAACAAAACAATGGAGCAATGTGGGGGTGCAGAGAGAGAGAATGGAACAAATCAAGAAACAGGCTCTAAACTACAAAGAACAAACTGATGGTTGCCAGAAGTGGAATAAGTGGGGGGATGGGTGAAACAGGAAATGGGACTTAAGAAGTGCACTTGTCATCTGATGAGCACCAGGTGTATGGAATTGTGAATCACTATACTGCATACCTGAAACTAATATTACACTGTATTTTAACTAACTGGAATTTAAATTAAAACTTTAATTAAAAATTTTTAAATAAAAAATAAATAATGGTTCTTGTCCTTACTGTGCAGAATTTCTGGGTAGTCATCATCAAAGAAAAGATTTTCAGAACAGTTGTTTATATAAGCCATCTCTACTTCCTCACCTCATACCATTCCAAGAACTGCAGTCTACTTCAACCTATACCACTTAAACAACATGAAAATTAAATGGAACATTTTTAATTATCCTCATCAAAATCATGAATCACTTTAGTTTACTTCATAAGCGGACTATAATATGAGTTTCTCCATACACTGGCCTTTTTCTGCTTCGAAAACATACCAAGCATGTTCCTTTCAAAGGCTCTGAGGAGGAATATTCTCATCTACCTCCGTGAACCCCAAACCACACACACATAAGCACAAAAGCACTGGTGTCTTGCCATAATTAATACCCACTCACCTTAAACTTTTCAGTTTTTTTGTCATTTCCCCCTGAGAAAAGATGCTATACCACTGACCTGCATTAACAGTGCAGGAGTTACGGGCACTAACCCCCTGTGCAATAAAAAATTCACCTACAACTTCTGACTCCTCAGAACTTCACTAATAGCCTACTGTTGATCAGAAGCCTTATTGATAACACAAATAGCCAATTAACACATATTTTGTGTGTTGTATGTATTATATGGTGTATTTTTGTACAAAAGCAAAGGAAATATCATCAAAAATCATAAGGAAAATACATTTATAGTATATTATTTGTACTGTAGTATTGTACTGTATTTATCAAAAAAATCCATATATAAGTAGACCCACACAGTTCAAACTCATGTTTGATAGTCAGCTATATTTATTTTAACACTATATATCTTATGCTTTTCCCAAAGATCACACATAATACATGGCAATACCTCCTAATTAATTTAAGTATAAAAAAATATTCAGCCAAGATTTTTTAATATTCACACTATTCTTTCATTAGAAAAGGGAAATTTGGAAATGTTAATTTTTTCAAATGTTTAATTTAGAGCCTGAATCTAATATAGTTTTCTTCAAGTGCGTCAACGTTTATTACTAGTATTGGCTGTCTACAATGCTGTCTTGAGACTGACCCTGATACTGAGGATAGGTTCAGCAAAATGTAATGAGACAGATAAATTCTCTCTCCTAGGGACGAAGAAAGAATTGGTAGAATGCAGTTCTTGCTTTTCATGTTTGACCTCCTTGGCCTAGTAAAATTAAATCACCTAGGGTGCCAACTACATACTTAGAGTAATTACCTTATTTGAATTATAATTGAGATTAAGTTCTAAGATTATTTTACTGGTTTGAAAGAAATACAGGCATGAAATCTAATTTACAGTTTAGCCCAAATGCTTTTATAGCCTAAATCCATTCCAAATGTCTCTCTGAGGAAATTGGTGGGTGGATCCTATCTTGAATATTATATATATATCACTATCTCAAGGCTCAGGAGAACTTAGTATCCTCCTAACTCGGGCTCATAAGTATCTTAACTAATTTCATTTGCCCATTTGGAAAATAAGGATTATACAACCTTATATGAGTAACTATTAAATGAAACTGTGCAATATTATTTATAGTTATGCTTAATTACATTTTTGTAAAAACAAATATTTTTTAATATTGACTTTAATTTTGATATAATAGAATGCTGAGTGACAAAGCATCAAAGGGCAACAATTTAGATATAATTTCTAAAAATAAACTACTTTAATTTGAAGCAATAATGCATGCTAGTAAAGAAAGGGCCCAGCTTTGGATATGATTCCAGAAAAAACTTATTAGTCTCATTTAGAATTAACATCGCTTAACTCTTGGGAAGTAGAATTCAGTAATTCAGGTTTCATTATGTAAACATCTTTGGCATTTCATTTACTTTCTGAGTACAAACAGCTGGTGAAACAATAGAAGTACAAGATTATTTGAAAATTAGTTCTTAGATTGATTCTCAAAATGGCTCTAGGACAGAAGCAAATGTTTCAATCTGTTGCATGTTACTTTAAATTATTTTTTTTCTGTTCGATAAAATGTAATAATAACTTTTAAGGCAAAATCTGTTTGGAACACAAAATTTTGATTTGTAATATAAATAAACAACATCAAGAAAGTAACCCAATATAAAAGCCATTCTTACTCCCAAGTGGCAATCTAGACACTGTTATTAATAATATCTGTGCCCCTTCCCTAATCTTAAATTCAAGTGCCCCACTTTATGGTGTTTCTAGGTCCCTACAATATTACAATTCTAATTACTTTTTTTAAATTCCATTTGTGACCTACAGTAAATTGATGATGCAAAATCTATCACTCTTATTTCCCCATTTCACTCATTATCCAGATTACATTCCATGTTTCCTTATTTAAATCCCTTGCATATACTTTGAAAGCTTTTATTGTACCAAACTAAATCTCAATTCTGGTTGAATCCAGTTGATCATCTACTCCATGTATGCTTGTACCATGGAGCCAGATCACCCTTAAATTTATGCCAATTAACCTCAGGTGGGCCCTAGTGTAATAATGAATCTACCAATATTTTCTTTTCTTCTCAAACTTCCCATATGTCTTCCTTCATCCTCATCTCAGATCATGACTTGCTTCCAATTTTACAAAAACACAAAAGCACTAAGAAAAGCCCTTCTAAGCACTAACCACTTCATGTTGATCCAAGAACTGTATCTGTCTCTGTTTACACTCACCTCTCCCTTAATAGATGAATCATTTATGCTCTTACCTACAGGTAATCTCTCAAGTGTGCGCTAGCTCACATCCCTTTTGCCAAAAGAATAACATTACATCACTCTGTCAACTTCCCAATATTTTCCCACAATCTTAATTATTTCTTTTTCAAGTACATTACTCTTTTTTTTAAGCCTATTTTTGAAAGAGAGAGAGTGAGCATGAGTGGGGGAGGGATAGAGAGAGGGGGACAGAAAATCAAAAGCAGGCTCTGTGCTGACATCACCGTGCTCAGACTCACACGGCTGTGAGATCATGACCTGAGCCAAAGTTGGACGCTCAACCAACTGAGCCACCAGGCACTCCTCAAGTAAATTATTCTTATCCACAAATAAACATTACTTTTATCATAAAAAAAAAGCAAACAAAATGGTTGACTCCACATCCCCATCTAGCTACAGCTCTTAATTTCTGCTTACTTTTACAGCAAAACTTTTTGAAATAGTTACCAATATTTTCTGCCTCTTCCCACCCTCTTTTGAACTTGTCCTAATTAGGCTTTCATCCTACCACCCTACCAACAACACTCTTGACAATGTCACCAAAGGCTTCCGTGTTGCTGAATCCAATGATCAATTCCTAGTCTTCTCATTACTTATTAGCCAAATTTGATATAACTGAGGTTAGTGGCCATGGTTAAGTCTCTTTTTCTGTTCCCTCTTCATCTCCCTAATATCTAAACACTGAAGTACATATGAGTATGTATGAACTCAACCCTGTATACTCAATCCTTATGTGATGCCAGTTAGGACTATATTTTAAAATTCCACCTACAAGTCACTTCCAAAATTATATCCGCACCTGATATTTGAATCCTAGATCTGTACTTCCAATTATCCACTTGACATATTCACTTGCATATCAGTTGTGCATACCAGATTTCTTACGTCTAAAACAAAACTCCCAGCGTTCGCTCTCAAAATATACTTCTCCTAACATTCTTCTACTTCCCAGTGGTAGCTATTCTAGTCATCTAGTTGATAAGGACAGAAACCAAAAATCATTTTTAATTTATATTTTTCTTTCACACCCTAAATCAATCCATTAGGTAATCCTACTTTAGCTTTAAAACACCCTTAATCTGTATAATTCTCAAGACCTCCATACACTTCTGCCATGATCAAGGCAGAATTACTCTGGCTTAAATGTGTGCAAAAGTCATCAATGTGGTTTCTTTATTTTCTGCTCCTATCTCCCTTGTTCACTTTGCTTTAGCCCGACTAGCTTCCTTGACGACTTGGAACAGGATAAGCATACTCCTGCACAGTGCCTGTGCCCTATGCTATTTTCTCTGCTCTGATTATTTCTCTCCCAGATATCCACGTCTTATTTCTATCAACTCATTCAGATATGTATTCAAAATTCCCATCTTGGTAAGTCCTTCCCTATTTAATATTACATCCCATCCCATCACGTATTTTAGAATGTATTTTATATATACATCTGATAGATTTGATATAGATTTGATATACGAATGACTATTCTATGTGGCATGTCAGAGGCAAGCATTATTTTTCAAAGCAAAATAAATAAATTGCTCAAAACATCAGTCATTGATATGGTCAACCACACTCCTTTGGCATCCTTTAATTTTTCTTGTTGACCTGACAAGGTAACTACATAGACAAAATAATAATTTGTAAATAATAATGAATATATTAAAATATGATTAATAGATACATTGCACTAGGCTTAGAAGAAAATATAATAGGCCTGAGATGATTGTAGCATCTAAACTCTCAATGTCCTTAAGATTTTAATCATAGTCTCATTCACAGTGCTTATCTTAAAATAAAAAAAAGCTTTAAAAGGAAAACAATAAATGATTTTCTTCTAAAATTATGTATGGCAGTGCATTATTTGAGCAAATTAAAATGAATTTGTACCAAATCAAAAGCTTCAGTACTAGCAACACTAATTTTCAAAATGTTACTGTGATTTATAAAAGCAAATAAAATCATTAAATATAAGGAGAAAAATGTAAAGGTTGACTTGATTAAAGCCTTTAAGGCCACATTTAGTAGTCAAGTCACTAGTTAAAGTGGCACTCTCAAATTTTATCATTCATAAAAATCACCTAAATAGCTAGATAAAAAGTAGATGACTGAACCTCCTATTCCCAACTTTTGGACTCAGTGTATCTGGGGTGAGGCTTGATAATTTGCATTTTTATCAATTCTCCTGATATTGTTAATTCAGAAATCACACTTTGAAAACTAATGGCTTAAATTAGCATGCAGATTTACTAAAATATAAACTCTAGAAAACAAAACAGAATAAAAAACAAAAACCAGAAAAACTCCCACTCATTCCCCATACTTAGAGAAGAAAGTATTTTTTATTGTTTGGTTGATGTCAGAATTTCCTTTTGCCATTTGTGGAATTCACACCACCCTTCAGCCAACATCACTAAAACAAAGCAATTTCAGAACAATATGGCTTTAAAACATGTATCTAATAATATTGTGATATCTTAGATTATTTGGCTACAGCTATAGTCTATAGTTTTATACAAACAACTCTCTGTTGTGTTACTTCTACAGAGGGAAATCCAAGATAAAATAAACAGAAGGTTTAGAGTTTCATAGAGAATTTTATCAAAATCAAAACAATAGTACTTCAGAGAGTCTAATTCTGTGATGTTATTCTTTATTTACTAAATAATCAGCTGAATCTCTTAAAATCTTATTGCCAAGATATAGAGGAAAAACCTTTAGCTTCTTCTTATAGCCTGTACTGTTTACTGACATTCTGCTATAAAATATGTCTTCTGAATTCAACCTAATCATTTACAACCCATATTTTCTCTCTGCCCATCTTCACGCTGTAGTGGCAAGTGTGTGTCCAGCTGGGCTACATACCAACCCACCACCCCTCACACTAAATAATCTAGCTAGAAGACAGCAGTAAAATTCACTCACACAGAGCAGGAAGAAAAAAAACATGAAGATAACTTAAGAGATCTTTGGGACAGCATCAAGTGAGTTGGTTAAGGGTTGGTCTCTTTATTTCAGATTAGGTTATAATCTCACAGTTAGAGAGACCAAGCCCTGTGCATGCCAAGAACACAGAAACTCTTTTGAGATTCTCTCACACTCCCTCTCTCTCTGTCCCTCCCCTATTCATGTGCACATTCTTTTTCACTCTTTCCCAAAATAAATAAACATTTAAAAAAAGAACAGTGTGTCTTGGGTTTTTCCCTTATTATTTTCATTACTTTTTTTTTTTTTTTTTGGTGGTGGAGGTGGTTATGTTTAAATGAAGTTGCTTTTACAACACCAAAGACTTAATCATCCATTTCATATATAAAAGGTAGCTACTTTTTTGCATGGACCCCAAGTATACTGTAGTATAGAGGTGGAATTTAAGGAAAGGTATTAAGCAGGCTGTGTTTTAGCTTATGGGCAAGTAATAAATTGTATCATTTATCTTGAATGTATCATAGATAAGCTGCTATATAATGATTGCCACTTCAGATAGCTGTGAAATTAGGTGATTAACTAGTTGTTACTTAACCTTCTAATTTCTGTATAAGTCTAATTAC
>NC_043706.1:104304725-104307542 GCF_006229205.1 Suricata suricatta
GGTGGAATTTAAGGAAAGGTATTAAGCAGGCTGTGTTTTAGCTTATGGGCAAGTAATAAATTGTATCATTTATCTTGAATGTATCATAGATAAGCTGCTATATAATGATTGCCACTTCAGATAGCTGTGAAATTAGGTGATTAACTAGTTGTTACTTAACCTTCTAATTTCTGTATAAGTCTAATTACATGAAATAGAATTTGGGGTTCTGATTTTTTACTTTGCTTATCCATTTGGAGTGTCATTGTAACTACTGTATTGTAAATGATGGAAAATAATTGCATATGTTAAAAAAATAGTGTTATATTCTAAAAAAAATAAAAAATAAAGTTACAAAAAAAAGAACAGGACAAGAATGCCCACTTTCACCACTTTTATTCAACATTATATTGGAAGAACTAGTTACAGCAATTAGGCAAAAAAAATTGTTTTTAATTAAAAAAATTAAAAACATCCAGGGCACCTGGGTGGCTCAGTGAGTTGAGCAACTAACTCTTGATTTTGACTCAGGTCATGATCTCACAGCTTGTAGTCCAAGCCTGCACCTAGTTCCATGCTGACAGTGCAGAGCCTGCTTGAAATTCTCTCCCTCCGTCTCTTTCTCTCAAATAAATAAACTAAAATAAACAAATAAATAAATAAATAAATAAATAAATAAAAAGCTTCAAATTGGAAAAGAAGAAATAAAACTGTCACTATTTGTGGATGACATGATTTTATATATAGAACATCCTAAAGACAGATATCATAAGTTTTCACTCATATGTGGAACTTGAGATCCTTAGCATAAAACCATAGGGGAAGGGGAAAAAATAGTAACAGAGAGGGAGGAATGCAGGCCATAAAAGACTCTTGAATACAAACTGAGGTTTCCTAGGGGAGTGGAAGAGAAGGGGAAATGGGTGATGGGCATTGAGGAGGGCATTTGTTGGGATGAGCACTGGGTATTGGATGTAAGCAATGAATCATGGGAATCTACCCCCAAAACCAAGGGCACACTGTATATACACTTTATGTTAGCAAACTTGACAATAAATTATATTTTAAAAAAGAAAGAAAGAAGACACATAACAGATAAACCTAGTGGAAGGGAAGCAAAAGTAAGATAAAAGAAAGAGAGACAAACCATAAGAGACTCTTAAATACAGAGAGCAAACAGGATTGCTGGATGGATTTTGGGTGGAGAGATGGGCTAAATGGACAAGGGGCATTGAGAAGGGCACTCGTTGGGATGAGCATTAGGTGTTATATATAGGGGACAAATCACTGGATTCTACTCCTGAAATCATTATGGCACTATATGCTAACTAACTTGGATGGAAATTAAAAATAAATAAATAAATGAATAATAAAAGCCTTTGCTGGGGGGAAGAGTCAAGATGGCGGAGAGGAAGGGAGCTCTGTAAACTCCGTCAGCCCCATCTATCGAACTGAGAAGGACATTACTCTCATCTGCAAGAGCAGAAGGAGAAAATACGGACTCCAGAAGGAAGAGAACCTGAAGGATACCTGAGTGAGTGAGTGCGAACTGGGGAGATCTGAAAATGGGCCAGCTCGAGATGAGCAGGGGAGACGGGAGCCCCAGCCCAACACGGGGCAAATGCGAGCGGAGCCCAAGAGACAAAGGGAAGGGACAGAGTGACTTAACACACTCATAGTACTGTCTCTAGGGAAGAGGTAAGGAACGCTTGGCTGAGCTTGGAGAGAGAAACTCACTCCATAGATAACTGCTGGGTAGCCAGAATCCCGAACCCAGGTGGTGCAAGGGAAAGAACAGCTTCCAGCCCTAAGCCATCTCGGCAGGGAATCAGCAGCCACAGCAGCGAGAGCAGCCGCAGGTGCCGCAACTGCAGCAGCAGCGGCGGCACCAGGGGCGCTCACTTCGAACTCGGTTTTGGGAGCGGGAACACGCACCTCATTTCCACGGTGCATCCTGTGCCCTGCTTTGGCTGCACAAATCCCGAATCCTGGATGCCCACAGGGAAAAAATTGGGCCCACACCTACGCAATCCCTGGAAGGGAGTCGGTGGTGGTGGAGGCCTCGGCACGCACTTCCAAAAGCGCACAGAGCCTTGAGCTACAGCTATCCAAAGCCAAGAGAGACTCAATTATTTTTCCCCCACTGCGATCACGATCCCGGCTGGGGGTGGGGACTCCGCATTTGGGTCTTTGAAGGTGCGCATTTTACCTCCTGCTGCTCATTTCACCTCAGGCAGGGGCAGCCTAAATCCCTGCCTGAGCCAAGACTAACTGAATCCTCCCCCTAAGAAGCCAGCCACCAAAGCAAATAGAATGAACATGCAAGGACTGGAACTTTGAACCGAGGCGGGCCTGGAAGATACAACTCGGCTCAACCACGGCCCAAGGAGATCGGACTCATTAGAGTGGCCTACACTGCTTAGTTCAGCGGAGCTTGGCATGCCACCATTCTAATCTCCACAGACACCAAGGCAGAGCCTCTGAGAGCAGCCTCCCAGACCTACCACGCCAAACCACGCCTATCCACGAAGGGGAGCTGCTAAGTTTTTTTCCTTAATAAAAAAAATTTTGTTTTCTTCACTTTTTTCGTACTTCTTTATTATTACCTTCTTTTTTACTTAATTCTTTTAAATTTTTACTCCTTATTTTCCTTTCTACTTTCTCCCTTTCTTTTTCACCTTTGTGCAATCCAGATATATTCTCCTGTATCTCATCCTTACCTCTACCCTCAACTGGTCATACACTTTTAAACTGTCTACTGTACTATGTTGCCTCTGACCCCCTTTTATTTATTTTTTTCTATTTTTATCTTTTTGTACTTAATTCTTCTAAATTCTC
>NC_043706.1:104307642-104308716 GCF_006229205.1 Suricata suricatta
TTTACAGATTCCTCTTTTGCTATAAATATATCTTCTAATTCACCTATTCTTCTCTCAGCCTCGTCAATCCTCGAGGTGGCTGCCTCCAGTTTGTTGTTCAACTCATCTATAGCCTTTTTTAATTCATCACACCTATTTTCAAGGCGCCTAGTAATTGTCTCAGTTGATTCTTTGATGTTTTTCTCAACTCCAGCGATTAATTTTATGACAAGTTTTTAAAAATCTTGCTCTGGTATGTTGTTTAGATCTGCCTTGAGCAGTTCTGTGGCTGTGACTTCCTCCTGGAGGTTCTTCAGGGGAGAGTTTCTTCGTTTTGTCATTTTTGTTAGTTTTCTGTCTCTTGTCACCTTTAGAAAGCTCGTTGTGTGCTGTGAAACTATTAGTATTTCTCTGTTAAAGGAGGCTTATTGACTGTCCAGGGCCTGTCGTTTCAGGAAATATTCTCTTAATGGTTTCTCTCGGTTTCTCTTGTTGTGCCTGTGAGTATTTTATTTCCCTACTCAGCAATATTTGGGACTGGCCATCATGCACACTTTGGCTTATTTCTTGGCGTAGTCCTAAGAAGGAAAACAGACAGACAAACTCAGAGGGAACGGAAGCACACAGACACACAGACAAATCAAACAAATAAACACATTGAAGGGGGGAAGGAAAAGAAAGAAAGTGGAAAGGAAGGAGTCGGAAAGAAGAGAAGAAGAGAAAAGAAAAAGAAAAAAAAATAAAAGGGGGTCGGAGACAACAAAGGACAGTGGACAGTCTAAAAGTGTATGACCAGTTGAGGGTAGAGGTACGGATGAGATACAGGAGAATATATCTGGATTGCAAGAAGGTGAAAAAAAAAAAAGAGGGAGAAAGGAGAAAGAAAAATAAGGAGTGAGAATTTAGAAGAATTAAGTACAAAAAGATAAAAATAGAAAAAAATAAATAAAAGGGGGTCAGAGGCAACATAGTACAGTAGACAGTTTAAAAGTGTATGACCAGTTGAGGGTAGAGGTAAGGATGAGATACAGGAGAATATATCTGGATTGCACAAAGGTGAAAAAGAAAGGGAGAAAGTAGAAAGGAAAATAAGGA
>NC_043706.1:104308816-104310323 GCF_006229205.1 Suricata suricatta
TGACATATGGCCCTTTGTAGGAAAGTGGATGGACCTTGAGGGTGTCATGCTAAGCGAAGTAAGCCAGGCAGAGAAGGACAGAAACCGTATGTTTGCACTCATAGGTCTAACAGGAAAACAGGAGAAACCTAATGGAGAACCAGAGGGAGCGGAGGAGGGAGAGAGAGTTGGGGGAGAGAGAGGGATGCAAAACTTGAGAGACTATTGAATGCTGAAAATGAACTGAGGGTTGAAGGGGAAGGGGGAGGGGGGAAAAGAGGTGGTGGTGATGGTGGAGGGCACTTAAGGGGAAGAGCACTGGGTGTTGTATGGAAAACAATTTGACAATAAAATATTATGGGAAAAAATAAATAAAAGCCTTTGCTTTTTAGTCTAGGTAAGAAAAAGAAAACCTCTCAAGATGCCTTAAAAAATGGTTAGAACTAATAAATGAATTTGGTAAGGTGACAGTATACAAAATCAATAAATACAGATATCTGTGGTATTTCTATGCACTAACAATCAGAAAAAGAAATTAGCAATCTCATTTACAATTTCATCAAATACAATCTAATAGCTAAGAATAAATTTAACCAAAAAGTGTAAATCCTATAAATTGAAAACTATAAGATATTGATGAAAGAAATGGAAGATGGCACAAATAAATGAAAAGATAGTCCATTATTATGGATTTAAAGAATTAATATTGTTAAAAGGTCCATTTTTTACAAAGCAATGTATGGATTCAATGCAATCTCTAATAAAATTCCAATGGTTTTTTGACAGAATTAGAATAATTGTAAAATTTGTATGGAATCACAAAAGGTCCCATACAGTAAAAGCAAACTTTAGAAAGGAGGACAAAGATGGAGATATCATACTACCAGATTTCAAACTATACAGAAAACCATAGTAATCAAAACTATATGGGAATGACCTAAAACCAATGTAACAGAACTGAGAGTTCAGAATTTAACCCACGTATAAATAGGTAACATATGACAAAGGACCCAAGAATATACATTTAAGTAAACATAATTTTTTCAATACATAGTGTTAGGAAAACAAGATAGCCACATGCAAAAGAATGAAACTAGACTATTTTCTTGCACCATATACAAAAATCCACTCAAAATGGATTAAAGACTTGACTGTAAGACCTAAATCATGTAATTCATAGAAGGAAACAGGTATGAAGCTTTTCAGTATCAGTCTTAGTGATATTTTTGTGGATCTGACTCGAAGGCAAGGGAAACAAAAGCAAAACTAAACAGATAGGGTAATATCAAACCAAAAAAAAAACTTTTTTATTTTTCAAATGTTTATTTATTTTTTTGAGAGAGAGATTGAGTGCGGGAGGGGCAGCGAGAGGGAAAGAGAAAATCCCAAGCAGGCTCCATGCTGTCAGTGCAGAGCTCCACATGAGGCTCCAACTCACAAACCATGAGATCATGACCTGATCTGAAACCAAGAGTGTACACTTAACTGAATGAAGCATCACCCAGGTGCCCCCACACTAAAAAGCTTC
>NC_043706.1:104310423-104349335 GCF_006229205.1 Suricata suricatta
TTTTTTTGAGAGAGAGATTGAGTGCGGGAGGGGCAGCGAGAGGGAAAGAGAAAATCCCAAGCAGGCTCCATGCTGTCAGTGCAGAGCTCCACATGAGGCTCCAACTCACAAACCATGAGATCATGACCTGATCTGAAACCAAGAGTGTACACTTAACTGAATGAAGCATCACCCAGGTGCCCCCACACTAAAAAGCTTCTGCACAGTGAAAGAGATTATCATCAAAATGAAAAGGCAACCTACTATATAGGAGAATATTTCTGCATATCATACATTTGACGAGAGATTAATATCCCAAA
Organism: Suricata suricatta; assembly: GCF_006229205.1. NCBI lineage: Eukaryota > Metazoa > Chordata > Mammalia > Carnivora > Herpestidae > Suricata > Suricata suricatta. Next base: position 104,310,723 of record NC_043706.1, read on the forward strand.
TATATAAAGAACTCATACATGTCAACAGCAAAACAAAACAGAACAGAATACAACCTGATTTAAAAATATACAGAGGATCTAAATAGACTTTCCTCCAATGAAGACATACAGATGGTCAACAGGCACATGAAAAGATGCTCAACATCATTAATCATCAGGAAAATGCAAATCAAAATCACAATGAGATGCCACCTCACACCGGCTCCAGTAACTATTATAAAAACTATAAGAAATAGCAAGTGATGATGAGGAAGTGGTGAAAAGGGAACTCTTTGGCACTGTTGGTAGAAATATAAACCTGTTCAGCCACAATGGAAAACTGTATGAAGGTTCCTCAAAAAAATTAAAAATAGACCTCCATATGATCCAGTTATTCCACTTCTGGGTTTTCATCCAAAGAATATAAAATGCTGATAGGGATGGGAAAATGGATAAGGGGTCAGTTGTATAGTGATAAATGGCAATGCAAATTTTAGTGGTGATTGTAGCCAAAGTTTGTTTTTTTTTTTTTCACCCAATGTTCACTAAGCCTATAAAAACTGGCAGGGCTTAAGCGGTGAAGAAAGATAGGCTATTCATTGGTGTGGTGCCACCCAGCATTACAGTGAACTCACAAGTCTAAAACCCCCCAATGGCTCACAAGTTAAAGTTTTTAAAGGTAAAATGTGGGGCAGGATTGTCCTGCGAAGGTGGAACCTGCTGATTGGGGGCCCAGTAAGTCATGTTAGCAGATGTTACTTAATAACTTTTGGTCTAACTTTAGTTTCATAAAAGTCTGTTCCATCTCAAGAGACTTGAAATCTGAAAATATATCTTTGTTCTGCACGTTGGAAATTTCATTAGCTATGTCTAGTAATTATATATTTAAGGCAGTGTTGATTAACTACTTGTAATTTTTGTAACTACTTATGACACTACTTGTAAGTTAGTAGGGTTGCATTCCTACAGGTCCCTTTGAACGATAAACAAGCATTTCTATCTCTTGAGCCTAGGCCTACATGGTCCTTGGCCAGTCTAACTGTGCCTGTGGGCAACATAACCTCTAGTGTTCATTCTTTCATCTGAACTGATAAGATGGATGCCAGCTTAATGATCACTTTGTAGTACATACAGATGTCAAATTGCAATGTTGTACACCTGAAGCTAACATTATATTATATGCCAATACCTCAATTAAAAAAGAAAGAGAGAAAGAGGGAGGAAGGAAGGAAGGAAGGAAGGAAGGAAGGAAGGAAGGAAGGAAGGAAGGAAGGGAGGAAAAAAAAGGAGGAAAGAAAGGAGGAAGGAAAGAAAAAGAAAGAAAGAAAGAAAGAAAGAAAGAAAGAAAGAAAGAAAGAAAGAAAGAAAGAAAGGGAGGGAGGGAGGGAGGGAGGGAAGGAAGAAGCAAACAAACAAAGAAACAAAGTAAGAAAGAAAGAAAAGAGAAACAGAATCCCAAGATAGTTAAGGTGGCAATTTATCCAGCTAATAAACATATTTTCTAATCTCCCTTGCAGACATATGACTCCTATGTGACTAAGTTCTGGCCAATGAGAAGCCAAATGGCTATATTTGACTGTTACTGGAAAAGGCTCCAAAAGCAGATAGACAGCTGGCAATTTTCCCCATTCCTCCAGATTCTTTTTCAAACAATAAACTGATGATGAGAGCTTCAACAGTCATACTGGATTAAGAAGCAGCCTCGAATACAGAAGCTGGATTAGTCTGCTTGGGTTGCCATGACAAAATGCCACAGACTGGGTAACTTAAACAAGAGAAGTTAATTTTTGTATTGTTCTGTAGGCAGAAAATCCAAGATCAAGGTGTTGGCAAATTTGTCTTCGTCTAGGGCTTCTATCTTCTGGGGCTTCTCTCTTGTCTCAAAAATGACTGCTATCTGCTGTGACCTCACATGGATTTCCTCTGTGTGTGCACATCCTTGGTATCTCTTTTTGTGTGCCAATTTCCTCTTATTATAAATATATCAGATTGTATTAGGGCCCACCTTAATGAGCCCATTTTAACTTAGTCACCTCTTGAAAGGCCCTGTCTACATATGCAGTCATATGCTGAGGGAATGAGTATTAAGACTTCAACCTATCAACCTATCAATTTGGGGGCACACAATTCATACCATAACAGAAAATATACACTAAAACCTCAGAGTCAGAAAGATAGAAGGCACCTGAATCTCCACTACCTTTATGGAGCCTCCATACCAGACTGAACCATTACTGAAAAATGTCTTTCTTATCAAGCTAGCCCTAACTTAAACATATCTCCTTCTGGGAAGCTACTCCGACTCCTAAAGGCAGAATTCATCATAAAAAAAACTTTGGAGTTTAAGCTGTTAGTCAGTTCTCTATTACTTATAGAAAGCAATTCCTAGCAGATTCACAGGGCTTCCTAAAAAGGAGGGGTTTAGTGCAGTGTGTGTTTACCAGAGGTCTGAGGCAGGGGAGGGCCATTTGAAGGCAAGGGAGACCCTATCAAAAGAAAGTAAATGGGAAAACCAAGAGAGGAAAACTCCTCTAGCCAAGATCATGAACATTCATTTTTTTCTGGAATGAAGTTAAGTATGTTCAGAGGATTCTATCATGATTCAGGATACCTGGGTTCTCTGTTATAACAAAGCTATTTTATGGCCTTCCTGTGAGACTTAGACATAGTTCAACATCTTGGATTTGAGGATTTTTGTGTGTTGGTTTGGTTTGGTCTGTAAAATGGGGGTAATAATACCTGTTTTACTAATTTTACTTTAAGTTTAGCGAAATGTGAATAATGAATGTGAAAATGTTTTGAATACAGTTTTAAAAGATTAAAGGGACTATGGATAGAAAAAATAAGACTATGGTGTGTACTGGAAAGTACTGACTGGAAAGTAGTTAGTGTTTTTGATTCACTGTAAAGTATAGCTTGATTGAGACAAATGAGACTCTGGCACATACAAGGTTTATCTCTTCCTTTTGTTTATAGTTCTTGATAAGCAGTCAACTGAGAAGACAACTCCTAAAATGAGCATAGTACATCACGGAGAGTTATCATGACTGAGTCTACTCAAAAGGTAACATTTGTTTGCACTGTTACTTTTAAAAATCCTAGCTTATGCCATTACCTTCCCAATGTGCCTATTCTTTGCAACCTATTGGAAGGTAATACAACACCATTTCATTCTACATTTAAATTTCAGAGGCAGTAAACTCTAAAGCATTTGTATTCAAAATAGTGACATAATTCCTATAAATTTTACACATTTCATGAATGTAAATTTTACATTTCATAAACATGTAAATACTAAGATTTTCAAAAGTATGTAGTACTTTTTTGTTGGAAATGTTGACACAGAATAGGTGTGGTAAAATGACTGTCATGCAGTCCCCGAGGAGATATAGTGGCACACAGTTATGAAGATGAAAGACTTTGTTTGAGCTCAGAAAATTTTAACAGATACCTGTAGTCTGTAGTTTAATTTCAGCATATAATTCTGAATCTATTTTTTAAATTGATGTCTTGGAGTGTTGATACAGAAATAGTGTTTAAAGTAGAATTAGAAAAAAACAAAAGCTCAAACTGAGAATTTGTTTATGCAAAAATAAAAACTGAATACGATCTACAGCTTATCCTGACCATACAGAATTACTGAACATAGGTTTTAAAGAATATCTACAGATTTAGAAAACTCAAAAGCTACCATAACTTTTAGTCTCAAAAGAAAGTACATGAGAAAATTAAAAGTATTGATTTAACAACCCTGCCAAGATAGTCATGAGTTCAGTACATTTTATCTGTCTCTAAGGCATGACATTAAAAATAAAATCCAAGAAACTAACTGGAGTATATTAATATGTGGAAGTTAATGAAAACTCAAGATGCTGAAATCAAGAATAAAATTTTCTTTGATTTCTATGAAAAGGAAAAGACCTTCATCATTAGTTACTATCTAATGGGTTTCTCCATTCCTCAGGAATAAGTAAAAAAAAAATCAATGAACCATGTGATAAACACCAATAATAAAACATCAGGTGGTTTAAAATAAACAAAAGCAGATAAAGAGTTTAATCACTATGGACTATGTCTTAAGAAAGAATGAAATAGAATTCCAGAAAATGAAAATACCCTTTTCAGGGAAAATAAAGGAAAGAAAGAATAGTTTACCTTCTAATGATTTCTCATTAATACTAAAAACTAAAATCTCCGCCATGATTCTTATTGTATTTATTAGACCTAACATGGCTGCTCATGTCCAAAGCAGTGAAAAATAATAAGGCAAATGATTACTAGGCCTCATTTACCCCTTTGCATTTGTGTATCTTTTTCATATCTACTTCATTTTTTAAATGATTAAGGATGCTTTCACAGTTAGTGTAAAAAGATAAAAATATTAATGAGCAAATAAGGGCAAGGTAAAATAAAGATCACAGGATAACATGAAGTATAAAGATACAAATTATATAATGATAGATATGAATGCAGACATAGATACTGATTATAGATACCGTAAACTCCTACAGTTACTATAGAGGTGCCTGGGTGATCCAGTCAGTTAAACGTCTTTATTTTTTTGATAATTTTTTAAATGTTTAGTTATTTTGAGAGAGAGAGAGAGAGAGAGAAAGCAGGGAAGGGGCAGAGAGAGGGGGACACAGAATCTGAAGCAGGCTCCAGGCTCTGAGGTGTCAGCACAGAGCCTGACATGGGGTTTGCACTCACAAGCCAGGAGATCATGACCTGAACCAAAGTTAGAGGCTTAACATACTGAGCCACCCAGGAGTCCTAAGTCTCTGACTCTTGATCTCAGCTCAGGTCTTCATCTCAGGGTTGTGAGTTCAAGCCCTGTGTTGGGCTCCATGCTGGGGGTTAAGCCTACTTTAAAAAAAAAAAAAGCATGTTACAAATTTGCCTCTAGTCTTAAATTTTTTATCTAAAAAAATCACATTTTCTGAAATCTTCAATGTTGTAATCTTGTAAAATCAATAATGATCAAAAGTGAATGAAAAGGGGTGCCTGGGTTGCTCAATCAGTTGAGCATCCCACTCTTGATTTTGGCTCAGGTCATGATCCCAGAATCCTGGGATCCCATGCTCCGTGCTAAGCATGGGGCCTGCCTAAGATTCTCTCTCTCTTCCTTTTACCCTCTCTGTACATAAATATCTAAAAAAAATTTTTTAATTTTTAAAGTGAACAAAGATAACTAGATTTACTCTGTTGATCATTTTGTTAAGTCTATAAATGCTGAATCACTATCGTAAACACCTGAAACTACTATAATATTGTACGCCAACTATACTTCAATTAAAAAACAGAGTAAATGAATATATTTGAACCAAAATTTCTCATTTGTTTCTGATATTCTTCAGATTTCTCTACAGTCTGCCCCTATAAGTTTCCTAGATTTTATACTGTGCAATTGAAAGAAAAGAGTTGAAATTTAACTCCTCTTTTCTAATACCAACATTGATTTCCTTGGCAAATATTATTTATATTTGATATCTATGTAAGGATTTAAAACATTATTTCCTGTACTTTTCTCGTATTTATCACTATCCATTCATATACATTTCAAGTTTTACTACTCCTAAGAAAAAATCACAAATCATGCTTAATACAGTGTTCTCCATTTTGCATTACTAATAAGAACAGTAAGAGTAAGATTAAACATTTACTGCTAATAGGGTCAAGAGCTACTGACTGAGCAGAGTAGCACTGCTGCTTTTCCAGCTTTTATCTAAAATACATGCTAGGTTTCTTTATCCACCCATTTAATCTCTTAAACTTTTAATCTAATTTATTCTTTCAAATCCCCTTTTCTTGTTTTGTTTGGTCTCCTAACCCTTGAAGTTCTCTTAGATAAACTCTAAATTCAGTTGAAATAATCCCTATTGATTCTTGTGTTTCTTAAAAAGCTTTAGAGCAAGAAAACAAACTCAGATCAAAGCTGAAATAAATGTCACAGAGCAAATAAAAACAATAAGTGCATTTAATATTTAAGTTAACAATAGATATTTGCAGTAGAAAAAATACATTTAATAATAGCAAATACTTCATAGCACTTACTAAATGCTTGGCTAATTCTTATATACCCCAACATTACAGATACTACTACCCCCTTTTACAAATAAGAGAACTGAAGAGAGACAGATTAATATCGTCCAAAATCACAGAGCTACTGAGGGTTGGAGCTGCAATTCTAACAGTAGTAGTGTGCTTCAATCCATGCTTGAACCTCTAAACTGCATTCCTAAAATGAAACTGTTCAAAGGCAGACCTCCTGGTTCCTCATGTAGCTTCTTAAATGACATTATTATTTGCTCTCCCATATCCTGCTACTCCCACCCCTTCCAGCAGTTTAACATTACCAAATAAAAGCATAATCTAGAGTAATCTGACGATTATGTAGAATGATGTCTCTGTTTTTCATGTGTGTAAAGAAAAGCCAAAGAGAAATATAGTAGATGAGGCACTGTGTCTGAATTACCACAAATGGTTAGCCCCCAAATAGATACATCTTTAAATCCCCAAGCTAATCACCTATTTGTGTAATTTTCCTAGACTTCCAATATTAGCAACTATAGGAAAATTGCAGCCATTGTGAAATTCAAAATGTTGAATTTGCCTGCAGGTCAAATGAAATATTGGCTAAACATTCTAATATATCTGAATGTCAAATACAAATTTTATAGTATGTTTAATGAGAATACTTTCTATTGTTAATTAGTTCTATGATTATGACTCAAATAGTAGACCCTTTGCATAACAAATACTTTCAAATTGTAATAATCCAAAGAAGCAGTGGGTTAGGATAAATAAAAAGTATCTGTCTTTTGATTTTGCCTCTGAATAGGAGTGGATCCTGAATTTACATTCCTACATTCAGTCCAATACAATAAACTTTTATTGAGTGCCTATTATTTTCAAAACTTAGAAGCAGGTACTGGAAAGAAGAGAAGCTACCTGTTCTCATGAAATCTAAGATCTACTAAAAAAATCAAATTTGTAAAGAATAACTACAATATAATGGAAACTGCTAAGACCATAAAAGGAAATAAAGTGCTATTAAAATTTACACAAGAGAAAAAAATTGTAGATAAATATTATGCAGGACTAGGTCCTGATAAATAGACATTTACAGGCAGAAATAGGAGGAAAGCCACCACTAGTGGAAGGAACATTAAGAACAAGGACAAAGTGGCAGGGAAGATCACTATCGGCTCTGGGAATGGCAGATGCTTGGCATGGTTTCAGGGTACAGTGGAAGGAGTAGTAGGAATAAAATGACCACTTAGGATCCGATGATGGGAACCTTGATTTCCAAGAAAGAACACAAGTAGAAGTCATAGAAGATTATGAAATTAAAGAGTAGTATGATGACATGTGATCTGAGATACTTTCTGGCACAGAGTGAGCAAAACTAATTGAAGAAGCTGAATGCCAGAGATGAAACACCAATTAGGAAGCTATTACAGTTGGACAAACTATAGGAAATAAGGAACTAGGTCAGGTCAGTGACCATGTTAACAGAAAGTAGGACACGGAGAACTGAAGAGGTAGAATTGCCTTTTCTAATTTGTTAGACTTGGTTTCTAAGATAGAGAAAGAAAAATTAAAATTAATTCTAAAATGGCATATCTAATATGAAAAGATGCTCAATATCGCTCATTATCATGGAAATACAAATCAAAACTATACTGAATACCACCTCACCCTAGTTAGAGTGGCTAAAATTAACTCAGGAATCAACAGATGTTGCTGAAGATGTGGAGAAAGGGGAACCCTCGTGAACTGTTGGTGGAAATGCAAACTGGTGCAGTCACTCTGGAAAATAGTGTGAAGGTTCCTCAAAAAAATTAAAAAATAGACTTACCCTATGACCCAGCAATAGTACGATTAGGAATTCATCCAAAGGATACAGGAGTGCTGATTCACAGGGGTACATGCACCCCAATATTTATAGCAGCACTATCAACAATAGTCAAATTATGGAAAGAGCCCAGATGTCTTTCAACTGATGAATGGATAAAGAAGATGTGGTACGTACACACACACACACACACACACACACACACACACACACACACACACGCTGGAATACTATTTGGCAATGAAAAAGAATAAAATCTTGTGATCTGCAACAATGTGGATGGAACTGGAAGGTATTATGCTAGGTAAAATAAGTCAATCAGAGAAACACAGATATCTTATGTTTTCACTCATATGTGGTAGTTGAGAAACTTAACAGAAAACCATGAGGGAGGGGAAAAAATAGTTACAGAGAGGGAGATAAACCATAAGAAACTCTTAAATAGAGAGAATTAATAGAGGGTTGATGGGGGTGGGGCGACAGGGGGTGCAGGGAAAATGGGAGATAGGCATTGAGGAGGGCACTTGTTGGGATGAGCACTGGGTGTTATACATAAGTAATAAATCACAGGAATCTACTTCTGAAGCCAAGAGCATGCTGTATACACTGTATTTTAGCTATCTTGACAATAAATTATATAAAAATAAAATAATAAAACAAATAAAATAGAATGTCTAGTTGATTATAAAAAAATATGAAGCCATTAACCCAGCAAAAGATCAACTTAATTATAGAACCTGATGGCAAGATTGAAAAAATAGATGTATATTTGGGAGTTGTCTGGATGAGGATAGTTAAAATTATGTCAATAAACGACATGGCAGAAAAATACAAAAAGAAAAAGTAATATAGAACAGGAAACCTGACAAGAGATTCTTAAAGATAGTATGTATATTTTGAAATAAAACTAGAATTAGGAAGGAAATATCAAAAGCTTAGCATAGAACAGTGACACAGAAGCTTAAGAATAAATTTTTATAAAGAAGATAAATAAGTAGAAAAGGGTGAGAAATCAGATGTTACTTTATTTTATGAGAAGACTTTTCCTGGGGAAAATTAAGAACAATAGAGGTAAAAGCTATGTTGCTAGGTAGTGAACAGACAATGAAAAAATGTAGATATGGAGTACAGATTTACGGAAATGCAAAGAGTAGGTTTACCAAGAGTTATTAAGTGGCAAATTATGGCATTGTAAATATTTGTTATATTGTTATTTATTTTATGTTAATTACTTTTGGCAGTGCAGCATGTGATCTGTCCTATTTTTGTGCAATGTCCCATTGTATAAATTTTGGAGGATAACATTAAAATGTAGAAAGTCACTCCCTTAAGTCCATGCCTAGCAGCTAGGGCAAGAATACAGGACTGGGGCTTGTCCATGCACATGCTTTCACCCATAAGTTTGATTCTAGAGTAAGCCACACAGACAAGTAGAAAATGGGCAGATTCTTTCAGGAGTACCTTTGGCAACATTCTATTTATAGAAGCAGCTTCACCAAGTATCAGCAACAGCAAATGTATAGCAGTGGTGGTAATGGCATTTCTCAGGCCATATGATTTTGGATGTAGAGTTGGCTATGCTGCCCATCTTGGTTCTTTTCCATTTTTTGAGTCTGGTTTTTAGTCCTCCAGTTTGGAGAACTACTCAATATGCTATAAATGCATGACTTACTTGTGTAAGTCATCTTGAATTCATTTCTGCTTCTTATAGCTAAGAATACTGATTGACATACAAGTATGATAAAAGATCAAATAAACCAGGAATTTTTAGGCCTCTGGCTTGAGAACATTTTAAATGTCTGATCATGGTATAAAGACTGGGTAAAAAGCAAGTAAATGAGTGAAGAATTAATTTTACAGAATAATAAAAGGTCAAAACAGACTTGAGAAGTTGATGAGAATAAATAATAGATTCATAAGGACAAAGATGAGAGTAGAAATCACAGGAGAATTTAACAGTTCAGTATAGCAGAATTCAGTAAATGATATGATACCATGCTGTCTAGGCAACTACATGGCATCAATCTGAGCTTGCCAATAGCTATCTATGCTTAAGAAGTGGTTACCACACTAACAGGGAACAAAGAGAATCAATATTTGGATGTTACTTGGTGTCACTACTTCCCATCGGCCCTTCTCTTTATACAGTGTTTCTTTATCTCCTTGATTCTAGTCCATGTTGTAGCTCTCCCAGACTCACTTGATAGTACTTGATTTACTTTAGATTCAATTTAAATGTTTATATCCAAATAATAGTTGCAATATGGCAAAAATTAAAAAAAAAAGAAAAGCATATAATTAAAAAAAAAAAAAAAAACCAGTGTCCTGCTTCAATTCTCCCCAGCACGGTACTGTTTGGCAGAAACAAACATCTATATTTCTATCTTTAGTTCTTCTGAAGTAAGAAAAGGAAAGGGAAGGGGAAAACTCCTATAAATCCCCACTATGCACATTTAGTACAAAATGAACCATCATTGTTTACATTCTGGATGTGGAAATCTCCAAAAATATATAAAATAGAATTGTCACAGGGTTACATTACTCTAGAAACTTCAAACTTTGTTTCTTCTAAAACAGGATTTGTATTAGATGGGTATGGGGGAGGGGGGTACGTGCACGTACCCGCATTTGCTATTTACTGTTTGTGCTTGTTTGGGAGTTTGTTTTCTTTGACTTATAACTGAACCTCTGAGCTTATAGACAGAATAGAGAGTGGAAATGGCTTCTATCTGTGTCCTCTTTTTAAGGAATGAAGGCAAAGCACAAATCAAAGTGTGCAGTCACTTATATTTTATTTGTCTAAGTATATATGTGCTTTTAATTACAAATGACTGATCATTCTTTTTAAAGTACTTATCTTCCTCCAACAAAAACTTATGAAAAATTAAATTTGGTTATAATTTATGCCAATTAAGATCTTATTTAAATAAAGATTTAGAATTTAAAAATTATAAACTCAACTGACTTCAACTACTGACACATTTTATATAGAAATTTATTATCAGAATACTTGAAATTTTTTAAAAATGCATTTTAGGTTAGGACTAAAAATGTTCCATATTTTTATATTCAATGGAAAAACTTTTTTGGAATACTTCTAACTCAGGACATCTATATCTTGGAAAACGCTAGTTATGAGAAAGTTCTACTCCACTTTCAGCCACCTTTCTTCTACAGTGTTTTCTCTTTTGTCAAAGTTATAATGACTGAATCAACATAACTTAAGTATCCTTCATTCTCCAGTATCTTGAAATACTGAATAAAACCATTATTTCTTCTAATATTCACAGAAGTCTTAGTCTTCATATAAAACTCAAACCTATTGTCATTTTCTCTTAAAATGAACTGAACACAGTAGTCCAGGCATTAATTATTCTGTTGGTATAAGCATTTCACAGGATCAGAATGTTCCATTTCTAGTAGTGTAGCCTAAGAATTAGGCTTTTTTTTCTTTTTGGCAAATGTGGTATCATATTGACCCGTGGTCTTCCAAATTCCTAAATGTTTTCAATAAGTACTGCTCTCAAACCAGTCTCCCTTTATAACATTTTATTAATATAAGCTCCGTATATATGGTTTAATGGAGAAAATGGTACATTTACCGCATAGTTCCATTCAACAATGTTTCAGCCATCATTCATTTGCTCATGCACAGCACAATCTAACAAATAATTTCAAAGATCACAAAATAAGTTATCAGCTTGCTACAGGCTTGACATAATGAGGCTGTCAACAAGTTTATACTCAAGTGAAATAAATAGCCATAAATAATAATTATTACTCCTCATGGCATTTTTCAATAACTGATCTACAGCACATCATGTGATAGAGGCAAAAAAAGAAAAGTTTTTATTATGATAGGACTTACACACATGAAAATATTTACATGTAAAAATGTATTATCCTTACCTTAATACAGAACCTTGTGAATTTTTCCAGGAAAGGCAGCCCCCCACTTGTTAATAGGTATAGGTAACTTTGCTTTGACAATAGCTCTCTAGTGCCGGAATCCAGCTCCCATAGGTCCAGGGTTCCCCTGAAGGATGGCGGTGTAGGCGAGAGAGAGTGAGAGAGACTTGAGTTTCATTCTGGTCACCAGACAGGCACCCCTGCCCACCTGGCTGGTGTCTCTACCATTCTGGCAGGCATCTCTGCCCTGTCTGGTTCTCAAGCTTTATTTATGGCAAAAGGTACAAGGACCAGAAAGAGCAATAAATGATTTCTCATAGATAAGTTTCACAATTTTCCAGGACATGGGTTCTGCAGAAGTTACAATTCTAGTAGTAATGATTGTCATAAAAAGCTTAGCTACAAGCACTGATGGTGTCATAGGTATTTTTTAAAAACCTCAGGTCTAGCCTTAAGGAAGTGACCTTTAACCAAGATGCAAACAGCATTGTTTAGTAAAGTTTAGATTTTTATGAGGAAGGGTCATTAGGCTGTTTATAACCCTAAGAGAAAGTTCCCAGAAAAACAAGTTCTCAGGAGACATAATGCCTGCTCTCACAGTCCCAAAGACGACTGATACATTTTATTGCAGTAGTGACGTTTACAAAGGCATTCAGGCCCGGAAGGTATCAGTTATCAGTTAATTGCTTAGGGAAAAATTATATGTTGCATTAAGGTGTATCTAGTTTACTCACCTTTTCCCTGACCAGGTGCAATCACGCCTCAGGGACAGGGACAGGGCAGGGGGACAGGCCGCTCCTGACACTAATCAGCAAAGCACTCTGAGATTTGGTGCCCAAGCAGAAATGAAAGTTTCAAGAGGGTAGATTTTGGGAGCTGTCTGGGGGCAAGAGACTGTGCAAACTTGCCATACCCTCACCAGGAATTTTCACTCTGCCGGTAAGTTCAAATAGTTCCCAACACTCTAGTCTGAGTTTTATATGTCTTACTTTTGTCTTTTCATTCTAAATGCCTTATCAATGGCTATCTTCCTGTCAGTATTTCTTCGGTCATAATTTCTCCTCATGCTGTCATGATTTTCTTTGAGGAAATAACTAAAGCAGTTAAAGAATGCCAGTGATATGGAGAAAACCGGGCTTCTTTAACTTAGCTTCAAAAGAAGACAAGGGAAACAAATTATTGAGTATCATCTGTGGTACATGCACTAGGTCCTATACCAGAAATATTCCAGATATATGAAGTCATTTTAGGCTTATAAGATGCTATAAGAGACATATTGTTTTTATTCTATAAATGGGAGAAATAAAAATCAAAGAGGTTATGTATCCATTCTCTTTCCTCTCCAACAGTTTATTTAGGTGAGATTCATTATGTTTAGTAGAGGAATTAGCAATTCTATAAGCATCAAAACTGGAGACCCATCTCTGGGTCTTCAGTGTAAAGAGATTCTTGAAGAGACATTAGAAGCCCAGTTTCCATGTGTCATAGGACTGAAGAGCTTTAAATATGGGTGCTATTTTATGGAGGGCCACGTAAAAAAACAGAGTGAATGCTCCATTCTTACCCAAAGTAAAGTTGAACAAAATTCACAAATTCAGTTCCATGGACCACTAATGAAAGTTTACAAATAATTCAGAGACCTCCGAAAACTGCGGAATCCGGACACATTGGTATAACAGAGTTATATAAGGTTTCTGCTGAATAACCATTACTAGCCTGTATATGTCATGATCTCATTCTGCCTGTTTCCATCTATTTGTGCCAATTTCAAGATTAACATCTTAGCCAGCCAACTTGTCCTTTCATCTCCCACCTGTTTTTCTTTGCAAAGATGAAGTAATAAGGTGTGTTTTATGTTATCTTTTGCCTTTCATGGGCTCAAAAACAGCTCAGTTGGTTCGAATTTTCCCTATCTTGAAGAAATGTCTAACAAGGCTTTTGTTGTCAATGGATTTCCTTTTCACAGATGGCTGGCTTGCTTACCAGCTGTAGTTTGATAGTTATTACAGTTAATTTACTTAGAAAATGAAGGTTTCACTCTGCAGCCAAAGGGTATTTTACACTTAGCTGACAAATCCAATGCCCTTCTAATTGTACTGGCATACTTGGACTACCGTGCCTGACCTTGCTCATAAATCTGTAACTCAGAAGTTCAGGCAGTAGCCTGGGTTTAGAAACCTCTTTGCCACACACTGCTCTATCAACAGTCAAATCAAGAGTTTTCCTTCTTCACAACTATAGTTGGAGGGTTACCAGAAGACAGAAGCAGAGAACCATTTTAATCTTTGAGTGGAAATCCGAACAACAAACCCAGGAAGAAAAGAATAGTTAATCTACTTTATTGTATAGTTAAACCTCTCCAAATCTACATAGCTTGCATTTAAAGGATCACCAGATTCTTGAATTTAAGAAGCCCAAAATGACTAGGAACATGATGAAAATCAACTCAGTTCTTCTTTTCTACATTGCTTAATTTGCAGTCAAATAAAAATTTTGTTTCTGTCATTACTATCATACAATAGAAATATGTATAGTGTGTTGCCAGGAACGTTAATGCAAGGAGATAAAGAAATTGTCTAAACTGGATGCTTAGAGGAATACCAAGAAAACCCCATGACTCAAAACAATTTTTCTACCTAGATGATACACCTTTAGAATTAATTTGTGGGTTTTTTTCTTTGAAATGTATTTATAATCACAGAATGAACCATATTTTTAAAATGTTAATGTGGTATTAAATCTGTTCAGAATACCTTTCTCTTAACAGGAAAAACTTAGAGTTAAAGCTCTTTTATAATACTAATGTGGATAGCTATTAAGTGAAAAAGACAAGTAGAAAATCATATGTATATGTGTACATATGTGTATATGATCATATATACATGTGATCACATGTGTATATATGTGTACATGGTCATATATACATATGACCTCATATATATGACTGTTTAAGATAAAAAATATAGAAAAATACAGGAAGGAAATACAACAAAATAGTAACAGTCACTGTTTCCAGGAACATAGATTCTTATATTTACTGTTCTGTATTTACTCAGTGCTTTATTTATTTTTTAACTAAAATTTTAAAATCATACCAGGCTCTTGGAAAAAAATGGTTAATACATATTTCACATTGTTCAAAAAGTTAAAGCGAAACACTGGCACTAGGAGTTGGCTCTTAATGCTCCTTTGTTGTTTCTCCTCCTATAAACTTCCTGGCTGGCTCTCTCGGAATTGTTAGTGTCCAGGATGTCCTCCCACTTCAATTGCAATTTTGTCGTCAATGTGTTCCCCTGACCTTGATTAGCTCTCGTGCTCTACATTCAGAATTGTGGGAAGACTTCTCTATAACTTTCCCCAGGTCTGGAAGTGCTTAGACTCTACATTTCATTACCACATTCATCCCTTAAGGGAGAATCAGTTTTTGCTGTATCTTTTTTTTAGTAAGTTATTTTCCCATGGAAAAGTCCTTTTCCCAAAGAAAAGGACTATCTCTCCACAACTATCAGTCTGCCCTTCTTCCAAAAATTCATCTTTTGTGGGATTTTATCTCCCCTATCTAGAAATGGTCACTTAACACATTAAGGCATTCTTTTTCAGAGAACTATAATGAAATCTCACCAAGCTTGTTTTTCTACTTTGTTCTGTCAGCTTTTTATTTTTTTTCAAAGGAAATAGGTGTGCGTGATTCTTATTAGAGACATCACAGTGTAAGCCACTTGCAATGTCATAATACATAAACAGTGTCACACACTAGATTGTTTCTCAAGCCAGTGAGTACTTTTGCTCCATCTATTTGCTTACGATTTGGTTAAAAATATAATAATATATTAAAAATAAAAAGTGAGGTCATATGGTCATATGATAGGATAGTAATTCCCTACAAGCCTCTAGGTACAAATCAAAGAAGCTAGTTGAGTGCTGAATGTCAGTAAAATTTCAGGATACCAAGCCCTGTTAAAAAGTCATTATTAGCTAGTGAATCCATTTTAAAATCAGGTGTTTAATTCAAGGGGTACTCCTAAAGTTTTATTTAAAAGAAGAAAAAGAAAAATCTATAATTGATTATGATTATGATTTAAAAGAAATCATATGACATGTTTAAGATTTTTTGTCTCTTCTAAAAGCTCATAAAGCAACCGATGAGTGATATATTTAGCAATTTTCGGGAACTTTGAGCGTGTAAAATGCCAGATATAACCAGAAATCTTATTTTCAGGGAGAATATATATTTCTTTCAAGATTTCATTCAAATTAGGAGAGCAAGGGTGACTTGTATTAGAGGAAGACTGTGAATTTGAAAGCAGGCATCGTCATCCGGTGTTTGGGGTCAGCACCTCAATTTCTCATCTGATTTGTATTAGTCTTCTCAGATGTGCAAAGACTGTGAGGTTAGCTGGCCTATGTCAGGCCACTGCTCTGCTTTATCAGAAGGCTGGGCCAGGGAAGCTGAGAGGCTTCAGGTCCTCCAGGCAAAGCTGATCCACTGGTTTCACATCACATTAATGCCTTTCAAAACTGAATGATGGATTTGCAACTGGATTTAAGAAAATTAAGAGGAAACAGAAAAACTTCTCTTTACGCTTTTTTCTTATGTCTTTGTCTAGTAACCTATCTCAGGAAACATTAAACACTATACTTATTTTCACTGATGGCTAGAACTATCCGCTCACTTTCAAAAGTAAAACTATACCCATTTCCATTTTATAATATAGTTTCTATTCAGATAAGTTTTTAGGTTTAAAGATATTCTTGATATGATTTTAACATCGACAAATATACTTAAAATGAAGAATACTCTATGCAAATCAGGAACCAAAATAATCATGTTGGACTTTGAAAGATTCTCTCATTTTAAATGTAGATTCTATATTAACCCTATTCATAAATGAAGACTAACAGATGGTATTTCTTTTCAGGAACAACTAACTGACAAGTGTGATATTTGTTTTTCCTTTTCCATTTTAAAAGAGATATAGGAAGAACTTTTATGTTATTTTCCCTTTTGTTACATAACACTTTCCTGCTTTAAACTACCCAATTCAACATAGCTGAAAAGTGAAAGATAATGCAAATCAGTCACTCATATGTTTTTTGCTCTACCCAACAATTACTTTGAGTTCTTCATACCTTCACAGTTTTCCTCTAGTGTTAGTGTTCATGTTTCATGTAAATACTGTCTGGATCTATATGGTATCTAACTTTACTTTCTTTTCCCCTAAATCAAATTAATGTTAAAAAGCAGGTGATTTCTACTACCTATGCCTCCCTGACTTTACTGGTATTATTTTCTGGGTAACATAAATGAAAACCAAAGATTAACCAGCAGAAAAGAGAGATCTCACAGCCCTCACGGTCAAATCTAATCCAAAAAGTGAGAAACATACAATAAATTTTATATGTTTCCAAATTACAATAAGGAACCAAGTTTATCTTATCAGATTCCTCTGTAAGCATGCTAATGATAGGCTTCCAGGCAAATATACTAGTAGTATTTCCTAGAAAGGCTTTAGGATAAAATGCTTCTAGCAGGATGTATCTGCTCTTTCTAGGATTGCCTATGGAGAAATAACAATTAAGAAAAAACAAAACAAAACAAAAAAAAACCTGGAATCTATGAATCAGGAGAAATTACGTTAGAATTATAATTATGTATAAAATAGACATGAATCATGAGTGAAATAGTCCCCTTTGTGTATGTAATTTAGACACATAAATTACTTTGGGAGGTCACATTTTAAATCTTAGAGCATGCAATGAAAAGGGACCCAGGCAATGACATTGGCTGTGTCAGATTTCTCCACGCTTCATATTCCTTGAAATTACTCATATCCTTGCAGTTATTATTAAAGCTGATACAAGATAAAATCTCTGACTCTCATGAATTTGACTTCAAACCAGATACATTGTCTCATCTCAGCAAGAGAAACAATTCATGGATGTGCCCTTTGGTCCTGAGAGCTCTTCTGATCCTATACAATCTGTGTGAGTTTCTGATGTTTGATCCTCAACATTCATCTACAAACCCTGAGAATTCTGGACTTTGGCAGACATATTGGAACCCTACTTTAAAACTTAAAATTCTCAATTTCTGAATTACATAGTACAGCCTCAATACCATATATCCTTACATTTTACACCAAGCCTATTTTTGTTGAGGATTCTGACTAAGCCAAGATCTTCAATGTTTGTTTTACAGATATTCTAGTTCATTTAGAACAAAGCAGATAGTGGCCACTCAAAACCTTTTTGCCTTTGACATCGACTTCCACCAAAAGAAAAAAGTTTTCTGCTCATATTATTTTTAATTTTATTTTAATATTAGATTTATGTGCAATTCATAACACTTTAATGATAATTTTATATCAGATTATAAACTTGGTAAATCACTATTAGTCATTTTGAATATTAGTAGTATATTGATTTGTGAAAATTTATATACTCAACTACTCATAAAGCATCTGTTTTATTCCTACCACGTGGTAGATGTGGTACTATGCTAAAATCTATAGGGGCACCTGGTTGGCTCAGTTGGTTGAGTGTCTGTTTTTGGCTGAGGTCAAGTCCTTACAGTTCATGAGTTTGAGCCCTAAGTGGGGCTCATTGCTGTCACCATAGAGCCTGCTTGGAATCCTCTGTACCCCCCCTTCTCTGCTCCTACCCTTCTCTCTCTCTGAAAAATAAACATTTAAAAAAGTAAAAAAATTAAATCTATAGCAAATATAAAATAGTCATGATTCTTTCTTAAAAGAGTATTCAAGGGGCACCTGGGTGGCTCAGTCGGTTAAATATCTGACTTTGGCTCAGGTCATGATCTCACTGTTCATGAGTTTGAGCACAGCACTGGGCTCTGTTATGACAGCTCAGAGCCTGGAGGCTGCTTGAAGTTCTGTGTCTCTGTCTCTTTCGGCCCCTCACCCACTCACTCACACTCTCCCTCTCTCTCTCTCTAAAATAAACATAAAAGATTTTTAAAAAGGAGAATTTAATATGTAGAAAGAGTAAATCAGGTAACCAGGTAATTAGCATAAAATGAGACTAATATTAAGGAGTTGAGTGCTATGGGAACACAGAGAAAGAACTGATCAGCTGGATGGAGAAGTGGATGAGATTCCTCTGAATAAGGGACTCTTGGTCTAAGTCTTGAAGACTGAGGCAGGTTATCACGTGCAGGAGGACAGAAGCAGCATTTCACTGAAAAGAAAGTGCAGGCATGCAAGCAAAGCATGAATGATGGTAACTGTTCAGAAACAGAAAGAAGAGTCTATGGAGTGACTGGAAGACAAAGGGTGTACTGGAGTAAAACCAGTGTCTAGAAGGATGCCTTTTTAGAAGCTACTGCAGTAGTTCTGGCTTGAGATTTTGATGAGTTTAGTTAAGATTCGGGCAGAGAATTCTTTTTAAAAAGAAGGAGAAAAAGGAGAGATTCAAAAGTGTATTGAGTATATAATGAGTGAAAAATAAAGGAATAAAGAAGGATTTGTAGGAGTCAGGCCTCTCTCTAGGCCTTTGGGTTTAACTGCGTGGATGATTAGATTCATTTGCATAACAAAGAAATGCCGGTAGCTGACAGGCAGGCATGGACACACTCAATTGTATGCCTCTGAGTCCTTGACCATGCTATTCCCTCAGTCTGGGATGCACAAGTTACTCCTGAATAACTTCCACAGGGCTTTTAGACACTGAATAAATACTACTTTCCAAATATTTCACAGGGAGTAGGCACTTTACTATTTATAGATCTTCTATTATATTTTTTCCTCACATGCCATCATCATTACTTCTTTTTTCTTCCTCCATTTAAACTGTAAGGCCTTCCAGGGCCAAAGTCATACTCATTCCTTTAAACTCAGCGTTTATCACAAAATAAGCTCATAACCATTACTGTTTTCTGTTTTTACTATTTGCTATACTTTTCTAAATTAATGTTAATAGTACCAAAATTGACTAGCTTCGAATTATATTTTGTGTCAGTAGAAAATCCTGCATACATCTTAGGAATCAGATATAGGCTTGTTTATTCACCTTTGCCTATAAATGTCACCAAGTTTTCTTGTGTACATGTAAGCATACCATTAATATACATGTATGTATGTACACTGAATAGCCAGGATGAAAAACTATACTACTGCTACTACTACCAACAATAATTCCTTTGATATTTCTCCAAGCATCCAAAACATTTGAAAAGACTAGCTGTTGTTGTTGTTATTGTTGGCAAATGGTATCTAAATTTTTATGATTCTAGGCAGCCAATGAATCAGATATCAATGTATTTTTATCACTTTCTATCTTCTAGCTTGGCTGCTTGTGCTCCATTTTTCCAACAATGTAGAATATTAATGAAATTGGCAGGTAGTACCTATAAAATAAATTCTCTCTCCTCTTTTTTTCCCAATGTTTTTTTTTTTTTTTTTTTTTTTTTTTTTTTTGAGAGAAGGAGAGAAGACAGAGCATGAGCATGAGAAGGGCAGAAAGAGAAGGAGACATAGAATCCGAAGCAAGATCCAGGCTCTGAACTGTGAACACAGAGCCCAATGCAGGGCTCAAACTCATGAACCACAAGATCATGACCTGAGCAGAAGTCAAATGCTTAACTGACTGAGCCACCCAAGTGCCCTCTTTTCTTTTTAACAGATCCTGGTTTCAAGAGCTAAACTACAAACCTTTTTGATCTAAACAGTTTAATTATCTTGCTCAAAAAATGTATGTCCGTTTAGTTGGTTACCTTTCTTAGTTATCTTTCTAGGAACATGTTATTTTTTTCTTTACTAGTCTCTGTTCCTTTTAACTACTTTCCAGATTTTCCAATGAAATATAAAGTTGTGTGACAACTTTACAATTTCCACTGGGTTCAATTCCAATTAATTCAAATTTTGAGGTCAGTTCTAAGGGCTGCATGAAATGTCTATGTTAGAACAAACTGATAAATGAAACAAAATAGCTCATAGCATCACAAGCCTGAAAAATTATGAAAGGGGCACTTTTCCCGAAATGCTTATAAAAACACATATGAGCTCTAATGACCATGTTTTGATTAATTTTCAAAATAAATAACTATCCAGGCTGAAATATTTTCCTACTACTGCCTGCTCAAAAAAAGATTTCTGTGTTTCAAAATAATATAACAATTAATACTCATAGCTTCCCCTTCTTGTTGCTTTATTTTTCTAGAAGAGTATTTATTTTGGTGTTTGATGTTTAGACATTCTGCCTAAAGGATTTCCTCAGAAAAGATGTGAGTTCTATGTGCCAGAGTCTTAGTAGGCTTTCATTCAATACCCTCCTTTTTAGTGCATTTCAAATCTGAAAAAGAAACTCTAAATTTCAATATGTGATATGCACTGATACTGGAGAATTTTCTTTTAAAAATCACTCAAAACTTCAAAATTATAAATTACTACAAAGTGCTTTATCAGTCAAAACTTCAAAATTATAAATTGCTACAAAGTGCTTTAAAAAACACTGTTTTTAAGCAACCAAGGATATCAAGATAGGAAAATTTCCATTAGGAGGCCTGGTATGGCTTCAAGTTGTTTTCCATCATAAAGCAGGATACTCAGGTTGCTTAGAAGATTTTAATATGATGAGATTTCCTGAGGAACTTACGGATAATTATAATTAGCCTCAAAGCAAATGCACATATCCTAAAACTATTGTGTATCAGGATAGTATTCCCAATTTAGGCCTTTCTGATCACAGTACTAGCTTGGAAGTACCTTTCTGATCTGGGTACCTCTGAAGGCCAATGCCCATCAAGAATGTCACTGTGATAGTATCAGGCTTCCTTCCTTAATACATGGTTTCCAAGAATGGAAAGTCATATTCTTGAAAAGCCTCTAATTTCCCCCTATCAATGCCAGTCAGTTAGCATTAACTTACTGTTAGACAAACTGGTAAGTGGACAGCCGATTTTATTTGATTTAGTTATTTGGAAACTAAACAAGAAAACAACATTTCCTATAATGTATTAGAAACCATGTGAAGCACTTAACATATTTAATCCTCCCAAGAATTCTAAAAGAAAGTTATCATTTCCAATTTTTATATGAAGAAATTCCTAATTATAGAATTTCCTATGTATGATAGTTGCTTTCTTTGCATATTGTTTCATTTCCTACTTTTGTATCTTTTTTAATACTCTAAACAAAGAGAGTTTTCAAAGAATTCCTATCTGTTCATGTCACTCATCTATTTACAATTATTTTTTGGTTTTCATGAAAGGATAAAGATCAAACTCTTAACATAGTCCGGAGGCTCTTTGCCCCATCTCTCCAATCTCTCCAAGGGGTACATTCCTTTCCTCTCTATGGCATTACAGATAAAGATTTCTGCTTCCCATTCTCCCAATACGCTGGCTCCTTTCTACCCTAGGGAGCATATACTGTCCTTTTCATTCAGGATGATCTCTCCAAACCTCTCCACTCCTTTATTCCATTCATCAAGCTACCTTTATTCATTTTTTAATTCTCAAAATAAGTTACACTTCTTCAAGGAAACTAAAAAATATAATTTCTGTAAGACTATTGAAATATATATTTTGGTACTATAAGGGGACATACTAAGTCTTGTTATATATTGTATAACAAAATACTCTAATATATGCCCTCAAATCTTCTAGTTTCCAGAGTATGCATTTCCATTTCAATTAACTACTTTTGCTTAATCATATACTTTTCATATCTCCTATAATTGCATGGTCTAAGAGGATATGAGCTATGTTTGGCTCATTTACTGCTATAGCCCTATAACCTGGAACAGTGTTTGCCACATAGTAGGTACTAAGTGAATACTTGAATGAACAAGTGAACAAGTAACTATTCTGCAGAATTAGTTTCCTTATTTCACTTTAAAATATCTTCTGTGAGTTTACCCTAATATAATGTTTCCAAAGATTTTATTCGGCTTTCTTCAATATCTTAAGAGCTGCCTTTCTGTGAAATATTGGAATTCACAAGGTTGTAACATGTTAAAAATAAGATAAAAAACTTGTTTTCATTCTTGAGGCCCCAGATTTCATTTGCATCTGTATCTCTTATTACTGATTATATAATTTACCTACATTCAACAAAACATCACTTTGCTTCTTGACAGTCTCATTTAATGTACATTTGTTGGTTCTGATAAATATGTACTTTGGAGAATTATAAAGGAAATCTAAAGTTGAGTAAAAAGAAATCCATCTACCAAAACCATGGTCTGACATTCATTCCACTACTGATATTTCAATGAATTTAAATAAAACTAAAATACATGTATTTGGGTTTCTGTATAAAACAACAGCACATGTTCTAATTTTACAATTTCTATTTTGTGTGACCCCCTTTCCAGCATTAAACACTGTTGAGAAGTCTTTTTTTTCTTTATTTATTTTTAAGAGAGAGAGAGAGACAGACAGACAAACAGACAGAACACTAGTGGGGGAAGACAGAGAGAGAAAGGGAGATACAGAATCTGAAGTAGGCTCTGGGCTCTGAGGTATCAGTACAGAGCTTGACACAGGGCCTGAACTCATGAACCATGAGACCATAATCCAAGCCAAATTTGGATGCCTAACTGACCTAGCTACCCAGGCACCCAGTCCTTTCTTGAATCTCCATCCTTGTTGTACAGGACACCAAACTGTTCCTCCTAATTATCTTCCTTTTTCTCTTATTCTTTCCTATCACTTCCTTTTCTGGCTTCTCTTCAACTATTTGTTCCTTAAACAAGCATATATTGAAAGGTTACTATGTATCTAGTGCTTAGCTACATCCTTGAAATACGAAGAGAAAGACAAATATATTCCTTATCCTCATAAATCTTACTCTTTTAATCTCACGAAACCCCCTTGAAGAGTATAAATGCAACTTTTTTTTGCTAACTTCCATATGTTGATAACTACAAAATCTGTATCTAACCTAGACTGTTCTCTTAAGCTTCAGGTTCACATAACCACTTGTGTAATGGTTATAACCACTTAGGTGTTTCACAGGCATCTCAGACTCCGCATGAGCAAACTGAACTTTCCATTCTCCTCATAAAATGTATTCACACTCTTTTCTAGCTGGATAATGGTACCCTCTCACACTCTCCCAAAAAAAGGAACATGGGACTCATTCTGACTTTCCCTCTCCTTTACTCTTCAAATGCAATTGTCCTCAACTCCTATATGGTTAACCTTTTCCTTATATCCTTTCTCACTGCCACTGTCCAAATTTAAACTCTCATCATGTCTCTTCTATATTACAATATTTGCTTCATAACTGCTCTCTGTTTCATTTCTTTTGATCTCTAGCCCATTTTTCACACTGCCACTAAAATGATATTTATTTCCATAATCCAAATACAGTCCATACTTAAAACTCAAAGATGACTTTTCATTTGCTATACTTAGTACCATCACGTGTCCTGATTTGACCAAAGTTGCCTCTCAAAACTCCCATTTCTTATCTTGTACCTATGATGCTACCATATCATAAAGTTTTCTCAATGAGACATGCTATTTTATATTCCTATACTTTTATAATGCTTTTCTTCTGCCACAAATAGCCTACCCAACTTGTCCACCAGTCATATTTAACCACCAGAATTCAAATTAGACACCTTTTCTATGAAGCCTCCCCTGACTTCTTCAGAAAATGCTTTGCCACCATCAAGTTTTATGAATATAAAAACTATTATTTTCTACCACAATTATAAATTTACATATTTCCCCCCACTAATTATAAACTTCTTTGGAACTTCAGGACCTAGCATCATGAACCATGGCACAAAAATGTGTCCTTAACAAATATTTGTGGGATGAGTAAATCAATGACCATAAATAAGTCAAGTAATAATAGACTAGAGTTCACCTCTGACAAAAAAAAAACCCTGGAATGAAAAGTGAACTAAGAAAACAAAATGGGTATCACTAAACCATATTTATGATAATTCAAACTTAATATTTTATGAACTATTACTATGAACCAGAAGAAAAGAAGGCAATAAAACGTTTGCAATTTTGGTTGGGGGAGGGGGAGCAGGGAAAAGTCATCCTTGGCCATTAACAGATATTAAATTTTGGTGTTCTATTTCTGAAAATACCACCTACTTCCTCTTCTAGCATCTAAATGATTGCCTCTAATTTTATGAAGACTTACTACTTTCTTGACTATACTTCCTTATTGTTCATCTATAAATTCCTTAACCCCAACCTAACTTGAGTCTGATTCTTGAATATTGCTTTACTTGACTTTCTCTCTCTCTCTTTCACCCTCAACAATAAAAATAATAATAATTTAAAAAAGAGAAAATATGGGAGAACTGATGAGAAAGTTTTCTCATTGGTATAATGAGATATCCAGGAAGATTTTTTTCCTAGATTTGTCTATGTAATAGACAATTGTTTCTACCTGAACAAATATTTCAAGATTCAATTTCTTGTAGGATACAAATCATTTTCTATTATTGTTATAATCACCTTATAGTCTTTTTAACAAAAATGATGATAGCAAGTCTTTAAGAATGTTTAACTCCTAACTATAAATTGTTAGTTTTCTTTTCCAAAAGTTACACCTAAAGTATTTTTGTTTTTGCAGTTGATGTTATTTGCATAAAGAAAAAGCCATGTCTCATAAGTGTGTAATGATTTCCTATGAAAAAAGAGTGATTTTAATCTCACTTTGGGAAAAGGAAAACAGAATCATGCTAAAAAGATTTTGATTTGAAATCTACTTCTCTAGGACAATTAATTAAAGATAATCTCTTTCTGGTACATGTGAAAGAATTCAAAAATGCTAAGGTTACCAATATTATTTAAATTTTGTAGCCCTAAAAGACATATAGATCAATGGAACAGAATAGAAAACACAAAAATAAACTCACATTTATATGGTCAATTAATCTTTGACAAAGCAGGAAAGAATATCCAATGGAAAAAAGAGGCTTTCTCCAACAAATAGTGTAGGGAAAACTGATCATCAATATGCAAAAGAATGAAACTGGACCACTTTCTTACACAATATACAAAAATAAACTCAAAATAAATTAAAGACCTAAATGTGAGACCTGAAACCATAAAAATCCTAGAAGAGAACATAGGCAGTAATGTCTCTAACATCAACAAAACTAAAAGGCAACCTATGGAATGGGAGAAGATATTTGCAAATGACTTTTCTGATAAATGGTTACTATCCAACATATATAAAGAACTTCTATAACTCAACATTCAAAAAATAATCAAGTTAGGGGCGCCTGGGTGGCTCAGTCGGTTGGGCCTCCGGCTTCGGCTCAGGTCAGATCTCACGTTCATGGGTTCGAGCCCCACGTCAGGCTCTGTGCTAACAGCTAGCTCAGAGCCTGGAGCCTGCTTCCAGTTCTGTGTCTCCTTATCTCTCTGCCCCTCCCCCTCTCATGCTCTGTCTCTCTCTGTATTAAAAATAAATAAAATATTAAAAAATATTTATAAAAAAAATAATCAAGTTAAAAAATGGGCAGAAGACATGAACAGACCGTCTCCAAAGAAGACATACAGATGGCCAACAGATCCAAGAAAAGATGCTCAACATCACTCACCATCACAGAAATGCATTCAAAACTACAATGAGATATCACTTCATACCTGTCAGAGTGGCTAAAATCAACAACAAAAGAAACAAGTGTTAGAATGTGGAGAATAAAGAACCCTCTTTATTGGTGGGAATGCAAACTGGTGCAGCTACTGTGGAAAACAGGGTAGTTCCTCAAAAAGCTAAGAATGTATTTACCCTACAATCCAATAACTGTAGTACTGGTTATTTACCCAAAAAATACTAAAACACTAATTCTAAGGGATCCATGCACCCCTATGTTTGTAGCTGCATTATTGACAATAGCCAAATTATGGAAGCAGCTCAAGTGCCCATCAATAGATAATGGATAAAGAAGAGGTGATATATATTTATAATGGAATAATATTAAACCATAAAAAGGAATAAAATCTTGCCATCTGCAGCAACATGGATGGGACTTAAGATAATTCTAAATAAAATAAGTCTATCAGAGAAAGGCAAATACCATATTATTTCACTCACATGTGGAATTTAAGAAACAACATCAACAAGCAAAGGGAAAAAAGAGAGAAAGACAAACAAACAGACTCTTAACTCTTCTCCCACAGGGGAGAAGACTGGGGACATGGGTTATATAGGTTATGGGGATTAAATAAGGCACTTGTGTTGAGCACTGGGTGATGTATGGAATTGTTGAATCATTATCTTGTATATCTTAAAAAATATAACACTGCATATTAACTATACTGTAATTAAAATTTTTAAATTAAATAATAAATAAATTTGTATCCCTATTTAATAAAGTGATTTGATCCATAAATAATTAGGCCCACACTTCTCTAAAAGATCTTAAGGTAAAATGAGAAGTAAGCCTTAGCTTCTGATGTTGCAGCCTTGGAGAGATGGACCAGAGGGCAGCTGATCTTGCCTAATGGACAGGAATAAAAGAATACTATAGGAGGACTCTGATATACAGCAGAATTGCTGCTACTGTTAATACCACCTGTCATGTTCAAGTAACTCTGCAGGCTCAAACTTTCTCTATGATAGCCAGTCTCTTTTGCAGCCAGTCCAATTCACCTCTAGGAAAAGAGTTTCTATTACCTGAGAATATTTCTGCCCTGGGAAATAGGATGGGCAGATTGCAAATGACACCTACTTATTTGTCTGGTATGCTAATAAATTTGGCTTTTTTTCCCTTTTTTACAGCTTCAGCATAGAATGTGTTCTATCCATCTGGAACATATGGATGGGTTGGTAGCAAACATCTCAATATAATTCAGACGTCTCTGAAACAATAATGGTAAGAATAGTAAAATCTAGGATACTCCTTCAATCTCAGGATAATGGAAAAATAGGTGAAAAATTCAACTATAATTTGTAAATAAAAGGATCCCCAGAAATTCCCACGACCTTTTCAAGCCTCTTAATGTTGATTTCTTTTTTATCTATTTATTTATGAGGGGTTTTTTTTTTTGGTGTTTATTTTATTTAGAGGGAAAGAGAGAGAGATACAGGGCATGTGCAGGGGGGGGCAGAGAGAAAGGGAGACACAGAATCTGAAGTAGGATCCAGGCTCCTAGCTGTCAGCACAGGGCCTTATATGGGGCTCAAACACACAGCACCATGAGATCATGACCTGAGCAAAAGTTGGACACTTAACAGACTAAGCACCCAGAGGCTCCTCAATTTATTCATTTTGGTAATCAAATAATTTAGTTTTGAGGATCTACCTTTCTATAGGAAAAATTTGGTTAGTTCAGTATTAAAAGAGAATATAAAATCTAAGATAGAAAAATATACCAAATAATAAGTCAATTGAGATCTATTAAAAAATTAACTGAGTTACCAAGGAAAATTGCTGCTAACAAAATTCTCCAAACCTAAGATTTAGTAATTTAGACAAGTATATTTTGGACTAGATCAAGACACAGTTATTACAACATATAAAACTTTGTTTCATTATATAAATCCATACTAAGTATACTTTATCATAATAGAAACTCAAATCATTCTGATAGAAATTTACAGCATTAAATAATTATAAAAGAGAGTTACTATGAAGTCTGAAAAGATCTAAGTTAGGTATAAATCTGATGAATTTTTGCAACTTTAAATTGCCTGAGTGTATTACTGAAACACTTGAAATCATTGTAATTCTACTCTCATTTCTCTACATCCCTAAGAGCTGTCAGGTGCATCCTTGGAAACATCATTGCTTTTGTTTTCATCAGTTCACATATTCCTGACACTTCCCCATTGCTTGTCAAGATAATTAATATTTGAAGTGGAAGAAATAGGTATACTGCATTTTAATATAAACTTTTTGAGAAAAACATGGTTAAAGAAATGGTCTGTTAAAAGTGAACTTTCTGCCTTTGACCTTATGTTGCATTGCAAAAACATTTCTGATCTGCTTAAAGAATTATGGACACTATTATCATCTCAAAGTTAATGAAGGGCTTATTTTTAAGACTATATCTTGCCAAAGTTTTGAAAAAGTCTGGATATTAATCAGTTTAGGGTCCACTTCACATAAATGAGAATATAACAAATCGATTCTATAGAAAAAGGGTAAACTTGAAGTGCCTATCACTTTGAATATATAATTTTTGCTTGTTTATCAATAGACATATTTAAACCAGTTGCATATTCCTGCCAGCTTTAAGTAGTTTACTGACCTATTCACTGGGTGACCACGGAGCCAAATATCTTGATATATTAGCAGGTCTAATTCTTTCTACAATCCACTACAAAACATGACAGTGAGTCACTTTCCCAGGGTATCACAACTATCTGACATCATGCATCCTCCCCTACAAATGTTGAGTACATTTAGCATAACATTATCCTTCATATAACACACCTGGAGTTTTTAGGCCCAATTGTCTCTACATTTACTCAATGGTTAGGAACCTTTGTCCTTCTCTGGAGAATTACTCTCTGGAATTAATTAAATCAACACAAAGTCCCATAAAATGGGCAAATGAGATACTGTTCCAGGAACCAGTCATCAACAATACTAATGAAATCACAGATATCTGGGAAAAATATATAGTTTTCCTCCCAATATATTACATTTTTAAAAAAATTATTACAAATTAAAAGTAAATAATAGAAAGGTTTGCAAATATCACACAGGTTCTGAGAAAGGAAGCATTTAATACATGTTTTTCTCTGGGCACCTGGGTGACTTAGACAGTTAAGCATCTGACTTTAGCTCAGGTCATGATCTCACAGTTCCTGAGTTTGAGCCCTCCATTGGGCTCTATGCTGACAGCTCAGAGACTGGAGCCTGCTTTGGATTCTGTGTCTCCCCCTCTCTCTCTCTCTGCCCTTTCCTGGTTCACGCTCTGTCCCTCTCTCAAAAGTAAATAAATATTAAAAGTTTTTCTTTTAAAAAATATGTACTTTTCTCTCTTGGAAGACCCAATGATGTAAGGGCAAAAATTTGATGCCTTTAGAAGACTCCTAATTTTATGTAGTCTATAAAACTTTTGCTTTAGAGTTTCAGATAACCAAAATGAACATATTTTTAAAAGAACTTTTATTTCCAAAATGCTTGAAAATAATTAATGTGCTATTTTTTTAGAAGTAATTATTAGAGTAAAAAAAATGTATGTGAAAGTGTCTAGAAGAATGTTTGGCACTGAGAAGATACTTAGAAAAATCAATATCCTCATTCCGTATCCCTCTCTTACCAAAAGAATGAATAAAACTCTGCAATACACAAGCATAGGGACTTTTCAAAGATGCTAAAAATCTCTTATTCAAACAGTAGATTTTATAACCTGGAATTTAATTTTATCTTCTTTGATCTTATCCTATTTCTAATCTTTAACATGTTTACTTGATTTTACTCATGGCAACTGCATCAAGGCAGACATTAGTTTTGTATGTTTTCAGGAAAGTTTAAGATAAATCAATATAGAGTTCAATTAGTTTTATTTCTGAGGTATATAATTTTATACTGCTATACAACATCCCAAATAATAAACCTTCCTCTAGTTGCCTATTGATGCCTAAAAATCCTTTAACAGAAACAAAACTTTTATTCCACAATTACAGATTAGGCTTAAATATACAAATGTAATTTGAAAAGAGTAGTAATCTAATTAAAAAGACTAAATTAAAAAGACTGATTCAAGAGCTTCTGTGGTAGCCAGTTTTGACAGAGGTAGGAGAAGATAAGATTAAAGAGTGCTATGGTGTAAGGAAAGAAGAAAAGAAGGTGAAGAGCTTAAGAAGAAATGAATTAATCTAGGGCAAACTTTGTCTTTTACCAACAAAAGCCGCCTCTTCTTTGCCATTTTCCTATTTCTTTCCCTTCTTCTGTCTTAGATCTCAAACACTTGTTTTCTTGTGAGGGTGACAGCTCTGTGCATATTTTCAGGATTGTGAAGGTCAAAAGGCAATAAGCTAGACATTACTCAATGCATTCTTTTTAGGTGTTCTAGATAAAAGAGTTGCTCTGGAGGGGCAGGATGTGAGGATTTAAAAGATTGAAAGAGAAAGAATCACTGCATTTTTCCTTACAGTTTTCTCTTAGCCCTGAAATTACAGAAAGTGATCCCTTCCTGCTTTTTTTAAAAAGAAGTCTTGCTATTACTGTAACATGTTTACATCTCCTTAATGCACTGAAGTCATGAAAATTGAATTAATGGATATTTTCCAGGGCTCTATTACAAATTATTCAAATTTAAAGGCAATTTCTTTTTATCATTCTCATTCACTCCCTTCCTCAGTTAAAATAAGACAAAAAATTGAATTATTTCTGTGACTTACAAGACATGGTCACTATATTTCCTCTCTGGATTCTCTTGTCCTTCTAGCCTTCTCACAGTTTACTGAAGGTCAGGCTATGTGAATATTTGCTTCTATTGATTAGAATTGAATAACCAGTAGGTGGTAAAGTTGAGTAAAGTTCAGAAAATTGCACGGCAGACACAACAAGACAGAGATGCAAGGTACAATGGATTTGCAGAACAGCATGAGCCTGTGTAATTTAGCATGACCTTTCTGGTTTTCTATGCGGGAGTGTACTATTCATTCGCAATTAGGGGAATTTAGCATGAACTGTGTGAGGTTTATTGAGTCTGAAGTTTTATATTGAATTTCATGGCCTGATTGCATAGCAACTACAAAGTTTGCTATCAGGAGATACTTGGATATTTATTCATAATAAAAAATTTATCTAGATCCTAATCTCTTTTCTTCTCCTTTACTTTTCTATTCTTTTCCCTACTTCCAACATTACTAGCATGTAAAGAGCTCACTTAAGAAATAATTCTCCAAAGATTAAAACTCCTTAATATTTAATATTTATAATGAAAGAGTTCTTCATTTTTGGTGCAAGAAAAGATCATAGGTAAAAATAAGTAAATATTAAAGGCTTAAAGAGAGTGCAATGCATACACATTCAGGGTTTTCTTCCTTTTCTAGGACGGTGGATTATGAACATTGTTAATTTATGCTTATAGAATAAAATATTTACTATGGATCAAAATTTATCAACTATAAATAAAAGTTGACTGCTTTTTTGGATTCTTTCACTATGGCTGAATTTTGTGTATGCTCAGGTAGTAATTGCTATTATTTTTTTAAATGTTTTTTTATTTTGAAAATAAATGAGGATTCCCTAAAGACCAATTATTGTATTCTTTCCCTGTAAGTACAAGAATAGATAGAAAAGAGTAAATCAGTGAATAAATCATTTGATTGCATTTATCATAAATGTCTCCCTTTTGTATTGTGCAACTGGAAAAGGTACAAGACAGTAGTGCTGAACCATTCAGGAAAATATGCTTATTAATATGTTTAAGATGCTTTGAAAGAGGAAAATAATTTTTCCTTTTTTTGATGCTTTGGGAGTTGAGCCCAAGAGGAATACATTAGTGATACAAATCACACTGAAAATTAAAATTGATATACTGAATTAATTTTTAAAGGTGTTCAAATGATATAATTTACTGACAATGTGAAGCTAGCATATACTAAAAAATTATACAGCACTCTCCACCATGAAATTAAATGAAAATTTGAATTATAGATCAGGATTCCATTGGTACTAACCAATCTTTACATAAATAGTTGAAAATTTTCTGGTTTTGTATCTAGCATTAAAGAAAAGAGTAGCCACATCAATCATCTTGGAATTCCAGTGTTTAATTCAACCTTGCTATTAAAAAATTGGAAACTAATTAGAATTTTGGAAACAGGAAAAGTATAGAATTCTTTTTCTCTAATAGAAACAAAAATGTTCTTTTCTAGTGTTCAAATTGTTAGTATAGTTATTTCAACTGGTCACTCTTTCAATTCATATGTTAAAATTAAATGAACAAAAATACTGATTTAGGAAGTTCCAGAAATAAGTTCATCAATCCCAGCAACTGTCTCTAAGTTTATACTATTTTTTTTACTAATTTAAGTAAATCAAAGCAATTGTTTATTTTTTTAAGTTTATTTTGAGAGAGAGAGAGAGAGAGAGAGAGAGAGAGAGAGAGAGAGAAAGCATGGCGGAGAGGCATAGAGAGGGGGAGAGAGAAAATCCCAAGCAGGCTCTGCACTGTCAGGATAAGTCACGTTAAGAATTTGTTCTACTTTAATGTCTTTGAATTGATTTGGCTAGTCATGTTGATCAAATAATTGAACTTATTTGTTAAAGATAGCAAACAACACAGAATCTCAAGCAGCTATAAGCTAATATAGCTACAGATTTTTTGATATATTTTTTCATTTTTTAATAGTTTATTGTCAAATTGATTTCCATATAACAACCAGTGCTCTTCCCCACAAGTGCCCTCCTCCATTACCACCACCTCCCTTCCCCCTTCCCCTCCCCCTTCAACCCTCAGTTCGTTTTCAGCATTCAATAGTCTCTCAGGTTTTGTGTCCCTCTCTCCCTCCAACTCTCTTTCCCTCTTCCCCTCCCCATGGTCCTCCATTAGATTTCTCCTTTTCTCCTGTTAGACCTATGAGTGCAAACATATGGTATCTGTCCTTCTCTACCTGACTTATTTCACTCAGCATGACACCCTCGAGGTCCATCCACTTTGCACAAATGGCCATATTTCATTCTTTCTCATTGTCATGTAATATTCCATTGTATATATATACACGACATCTTCTTGATCCACTCATCAGGTGATGGACATTTAGGCTCTTTCCATGTTTTGGCTATTGTTGACAGTGCTGCTATGAACATTGGGGTACATGTGCTCCTATGCATCAGCACTTCTGTATCCCTTGGGTAAATCCCTAGCAGTGTTATTGCTGGTTCATAGGGAAGTTCTATGGATAGTTTTTTGAGGAACCTTCACACTGTTTTCCAGAGCGGCTGTACCATTTCCATTCCCACCAACAGCGTAGGAGGGTGCCTGTCTCTCCACACCCTCCCCAGCATCTCTAGTCTCTTGATTTGTTCATTTTAGCCACTCTGACTGGCGTGAGGTGGTATCTCAGTGTGGTTTTGATTTGTGTTTCCCTGATGATGAGTGATGTTGAGCATCGTTTCATGTGCCTGTAGGCCATCTGGATGACCTCTTTGGAGAAGTGTCTGTTTATGTCTTCTGCCCATTTCTTTACTGGGTAGCCACAGATTTTTTAAATGGGAGTCTGATATAAAAATGTTAATTCCTCATTTGCCTACCCAGACAGCCCCTCCAGTTAGACCCACTGTCACAGAGCAACATTCTTCCTTCAGCACTTGAAATAAATAGTGGTGATATTAACAGTTAAGTAGTAGAAAGGACACTGGACTTGGAATCCTGAGGACTGCACTTAAGTTTCACTATTAAATAGTTCAATGCTATTAAATAGATGACAACATCTCTTGATCACACTTTCTCCGTCAGCTCTAAAATAAAGCTTACACTAATGATTATAGAGAACACTGCAGCTCAAATTCCTGTGACTCATTTCAACCATACTCTTTTACCTAATCCATCATTTGTGAGATCGCTGGCCAAGCAATATTAGGAATGAAAATAAGACTGAAAAAATTAATTTTCATTGGAAAAATCAAACTAGAGTTTCTATTTTATTAACTTACTGTATAAGCAAGGCAGAGAAAGTGACAGAGACAGAGGAAATAGAGGCAGAACATAAAAAGTTAGTTGTTTATATTTTTTCCCACAATTTTTAGAAAGTATCTTCAAGTTCTAGCCTTGTAAAGATTCTCAAGAGAAAACCAAAATAGAAAAAGATTTTTGTTATTGGACCCCAACTTATAAAATAATTCATAAAATTATTAGATATAAAATATTCATACATAATTGAAATTTTATTACAGATGATGGACTAAATAGGGTGCACTGTAGTATTTTATCTAATTTTCCTAAAAATATTAAACTAAAATATATATGTAACTTTCTTTATTAGGCACAATGTGTTCTTCATTATGTATTCCTTCTAAAAAACTGGCTTTTGAGTAGTATTTGATTATGAGGTTTGGGGATTTAAATAACTCCATTAACCTTAGGTCCTATCATGAGCTGAAAGAGTAACTTTCCTATACCATCATTTCAAAGTGACTTCTTATTGCCACCGCTAGTTGTTCCATTATAGTTAGAATTAAAGACTAAGGATGCTTGTTTGAAGGAAGTTTAATGTGGTTTTCACATCCAAAGACTGCTAATTTGCCACAGCAAATATATGACTAAGTACAGCAGTTATTCATCATCTTGATGCAACAGCAAAATGAGCATTTGTGACCATGCTATTAAAAGGAACGGAGGGCAGTGTTTAATATCTTTTTCTTTTCCCAGACTTCCAGATACATTAAGAAACTAAAGAGACAATCATGCAGACAATACTCAGTGATTTATAAAAAAACATTTCAAGGCAGCATCGTACGAGATAATAAACAATCTATTCATTAAGTCAGCCATTGACATGAAAGGAAATTAAGAGTTGTGTATATGTAAATAAATAAGTTCACAGATATTGAAACTAAATTGAAGAGTATTAAACAACTATATAAATGTTTAATTTCTCTATTTCTTGGAGTAGCATAAACTTTTATCCTTTTAAAAAGCTTACATTGGTTAATGTATAAAGGATACAAGGAAAGATTCTAGGACACTGTACCTTTTGTTACTGTTTTTCAGAAGATCTGATCTTTTAAAGAGAAAATTGTCAACTGGATGCCAGATACTTATGTTTGTGTTGTTGATGTTACAAAATGAATTAGGCTGAAAAGGGAAAAGGAACTAACCTTTACTGAGCATCTAGTGTGAGCCTGGCCCTATGCTAAGTGTTGTAAATTCATTCCATTTAATTTAAGTTCTTCAAAGGGCTGTGAGGAAGGATTAGCTCTTGAAAAAAAGACAAAAATTACCTATAATTTGTACAACAGCTCTGTGCAGTTAGGCAATAAGAAGTATAGAAGTAAAACACTGGAGAATATCAAAGTAAAATTATAAAAGAAAAGGGAAGGCTCCCTCCTAAGATCTGAAGAAATGCTCACTTATACCTCGGGTCCATTATTTTAATAGGGAGAGTTTGGGAAAAAATACCAGAACCATATTAAATATGAACTGTAGCCTTTATACATAGTTCCCCTTCCACAGCATGGGCTTAGACAATTATTCTTTAGATGTAATGAGTTTTTCAGGTCTTTTAAAAAATAGTCATTTAAGCCATACATCAGACCAAACTGACAATTATAGTCATCATATTTAGGCCCAATCTAAACATCCCAGGTAGAAATCCCATGCCCAGATCAGAGGCAATTAATACCAACAGAACATCCTATCAGGAATTTTGGCTGTTTCCCCAGCTTTCTGGGGCAACATTTGCCAGTCCAATGGCAAAGAGGCAGGACAGTTTATTTTACTGAACCAATGATTCCTCAGGCTTCTGCCTTGCTAGACCAGCTAACTTCCAGGGTGTGGCTGGAGCAGGGCTGGAGATCCCTGGAGTCAGAGTCTTTTTGAGGATCAGTTCAAGCTAATCGACTGGATCTGGATCACCTCACCAGGTTAAGGGTTCTTCTGAGTCGGTCCACTTAACTCCATAGAGATACCTGAAACTTTCATAGGGGCTGACCCCCATCTTTAAATATCATCCTCACAGACTAACAAGCCTGAGATCTAACAACAAATATTCAAAGACACTCAGAACTAGAATAACATTTACAGTAGTGCATTGCTTAAACATAGTTTTTCTCTCTAAAAAAATCTCCATTATCAGAGATAGCCAAATCGAGACTAATGCATTGGTGGAACGAGTCCAGTCTTAACAACCTTGGCCTAATTATTTATATAAGCTCAGCAAGAATAAAGATTGTTCATGAGGACTTTATAAGGCTTGCTTTGCTGGGTCCTTTTATAAGGAATCTCCAGGGTGAACTTTTAGTAGTCACTCTGGGCCAGACGCCAAGCCAAGCACTTTCCAGACAGGCCTGCAATACCTGTTAAATTGGGCCAATTCCTCTTCCCGAGGTTCCCAACACATGCTGAGGTTCCTGCACCTGCCAGGAAGTGACCTTCTTTACTCACCTGGGGAGGCTGCTGGGAACTCTGTGAGCAAGGTATCCAGCCAGCATTTCCACGAGGCTTTATGGCTCCATGTTTCATAAAGTCAACCTTAGTTCCTTAAAGCTGTCAAGTCATTTCTGAGCCTATGCCTGACTCTCAAATAGGACATTCCAGTCAAAACCTTGGTAAAATAACCAGTATTTCCAATGGTGTCCTACTATAAAATGAACAGATTCTTATTGAATTTATGCAAACAGTTGTAATAGCCATGAAAGAAAGAATACTGAGTTTTCGAATTTCAGACAGTTTAAGTAGAGAGAAAAGTTGAATGCTCTAGAAAAAAACTTTATAACATCTTAATCTGGATAAGCAAACATTAAAGGAACAATATTTCCAATAATAAGAGTTCTAATTTTTGTTCAGCTTCAATGTAGCTTCTAGCTCTGGAAGTTTCCGCCCATTTTAGAATTTATCTTAAAAGATGTTAAATACTGCATTTGTCCCAAAACTCCTTATTACAACTTCCCTCGAAGAAGCTAAAGATCTGAAGAGTTCATTATGATGCACTTTAACAAAGAAATTTAGTGACACTTAACATTTTGATTACTAAAGGTGTTAAGTAATGATCTTACCCCAACATTAAAACTTTAGGGGCTGCACATATATTTGAGCAGTTGCAGCATTTACGCATACAATATAACCTATACAACAGTGCTTTTAAGTAACTGGCATCCTGAATGAAAGGGCCTAATTGGTCAAAAGACTTCTCTACCATTTGAATACTGGGAAATTTGTTAAAACCTTAGGAAATTACAAAGCACATCATTAGAATCACAAACTATTACAAATCTGAAAACTCTATTTACTAATCCAAAGTGGCAATAAAAGATCTCATCTGCCTTTGGGATCCTTCAGCAAAACCTAACTCCTTTTTTAACCTCAGAGAATTTTAGGATTTCAACATGGCAAAAGGTGAGGGGAGCCTACTCCTTTACCACCAGACTCTAATGGGGGTCCTCAGGTAGCCGCAAGACGGCCCACCAACTTGGCTAAGGTTAGTAAGAATTATAAGGTGTATTGCACTTATATGCCCAAGGATCCTGATAAATGAGGAACATTCTTACTTTTGTAAACCAGACAGTGCCAGATATTAGAAACCCTAAAAGAGACCCTTACCAAATTAACCATGGAGACTGGTGTAAATTGGGTAAACTCTCCTTCTCTATGCCGCTTACAGGGTAAGAAATTCCCCTTACACCAAGGAGGGCTATGCCAGGATTTAGGGGTACAATGGTAACTCAGCTGACCCAGGATTGGGTCAGTTACAAGACAGAAGGGGGAATGTAAGGATGCAGGTTTGAAATAATAGAAGGGCACACACTGCCCAAGGCAAGAGGGACCACCCTTGTAATACCCTTAACATTCCTAAGGGAAGGCTAGTTACACCCTATGTGAGGGTCCTGGGTCCTGGGTCTACTCTGTGATTGGCTAACACTCTAAATGTTGTAACTGGATAAACCTGCTGTCAATGTTGTGTAATAATAATTGGATCACTGTAAAAAAAAAATAAAAAAATAAAAATAAAAATAAATTAAAAAAAAAATAAATAAAATGTTCACACTCTTTGACCCACTTCTGGGAAACTATAATAAAGAATTAAAGAGAAATGTGGACCAAAAATAAATAAATAAATAAATAAACATCCCAGGTAGGCACTTCCTTTCATCCATGCTGCCTTAATAAAAATTCATTCCATCCTGGTACTAGCAATTTTGTTTGACCCTAGTGAAGAGACAATCATAGAAACAATCTCTTTATTTTAAGAGAACAAGGGTGGGGTAAAGGCTACCTGGGGAGAAAATTAATTATTTAAATA
>NC_043706.1:104349435-104373189 GCF_006229205.1 Suricata suricatta
AAATAAATAAATAAATAAATAAACATCCCAGGTAGGCACTTCCTTTCATCCATGCTGCCTTAATAAAAATTCATTCCATCCTGGTACTAGCAATTTTGTTTGACCCTAGTGAAGAGACAATCATAGAAACAATCTCTTTATTTTAAGAGAACAAGGGTGGGGTAAAGGCTACCTGGGGAGAAAATTAATTATTTAAATATATTAACAATTCAATTACTGACTTGACTAGTTCATATATTCATTGGTTCATCCATAAGTAAATAGGGATGAAGTATTACTCTAGGCCAAGTACAATGTTAACTTCTAGGTTGCAATTGTGTACAAACTAAGCATGTTCTTTTGAAGTTCAGTCTGGTAAGAGAAGTAGACATTGAAAAACCAATCTCACAAAACCTTAATCTATAACTTGTGGGTGCTACAAGGAAAAGGAAAAGACCTTTAAAAGGGAGTGTAGTTAAGAGGATATGAGTAGACATGGCTTGCATCAGAAATGAACTAACTTGATGCCATAGAATATTTTTTGAAGAATGTCTGAATTTTGTATCATAAGCATATGTTCTACTTTGTAAATATTTTGTTGGAGGAATCCCTTCAGTTTAGCGATTCTTTTTTATCTCGTACAGGTCTTTCATCATACCAGCGTTTCATGGTTTATCTTTTTAAATTTCTTTCCCAAAACCTAACAGCTTGACTGAAGATTTCCCTAGCATTTTATAGGACAAGATTATGATATAAATTACTCACTTTATAAATGCCTTTCAAAGGAATTTCACCAATACCAGAGCAAGACTATGCGTTTCAGAAATTATTTTCTGGTCAGTAAAAGTAAGTCTCTACCTGGTCATTACAAATTGCATCATTCATAACTCATCTACATGAAGGAGGTGTATTTCCTTGGTATGTCCTGAGCTTACATTTTTATTTAGGTAATAATCTTAATAATAATAATAATGATAAAGTATCCCATAATTTCATACTTATTTAAATACTCTTAAATGGTATGCCTTTAACCAAAGGAACATTCAGGATATAACACTTATTGAGCCATTAAGTGCACATGAGAATCGTCTAATCAATACACTTTGATGCTCAAGCTTAAAGATCTGGTCTTTCACACCAGCAAATACCAGTAAGTCAAGTGTGTGTGTAATAGGAAAATTCTCTACAGTCACATTTAGTAATGATTTATATACTTAATTTCATTACTTCCATCTTATTTCACTTATGCTAATTAGCAATTTGCAGCATTTTTTTTCTCTTCTGACAGCAACTTTAAATGTAGCATTACTGCATTTGCTCTCAAATGGGAAAATTCTGATTTTGATGGGAATGTTTTGGGTTTTTAATCTTTGAGTATGATTCCTTTTTTCATGTTAAGCAAATATATTTTTAGAAAACAGTATATCAAGATTTGATGTTAAAATATATCAAATATCTTTGATTCTATATTAAAATAATTATATTTAATCTTTCTTTGATCTATTGATAAAATGACTTATGTGCTTGTTTCTCATACTGACCATTTGCCTAACCCCGCAATACAATCTTGGTTGTGGCTTGATACACAATTAATAAACACATTTTCAACTGGACAATTTTATTAGTACTTTTACATATATAATCATGAGAGAAATTGGTCTTTGGTTAGCTTTTTGTGCTTTCTCGGGTTTAGCTTCTGTGGAATCTTCATATAAATTCTGCTGGCTGACATAGTCTTAGACAGGGTTCGCCAAGCAGAATGCAAAGCTATATTCAACACCCTTCCCAATTCACTTCCTTGACCAGCTGCTCCTGGATGGGTACATGTACAACCCTATATGGCAACCCAAACATCAAGGATACATTAGCTTCCTTAAAAGTTTGACAATTCTCTACTTTTATCTATGTTCTGAAAGAATTTATATAGCATTAGATCTACCTGTTACTTGAGGTTTAAATAAAAACTGACTATATAACCATTTGTATCCAATACTTTTCATCAAATAATGCTTATATTACCTTTTATATATCTTCTTTTACTCAGATTTTTTTAACTTTCTTATCGAGATGTAACTGACATATAACATCATATTACTTTCATCTGTACAATATGATTTACTATTTATCCACATGCAAAATGATAACCATAAGTCTAACTACCATCTGTCACCATACAAATTTTCAAAACAATTTCTTCTTGTGATAAAAACTTTTTAAGATTTACTATCTTATCAATGTTCAAATTTGCAATACAGTATTATTGACTATAATCACCATACTGTATATTACATCCCTATGACTTATTTTAAAACTGAAATTCAGTACCTCTTGATTCCCTGCACCCATTTCACCCCACCCCTTAACTCCCATCCTTTGGCAAATACCAATCTGTTCTCTAGCTATGATTTTGCTTGGTTTGTTTTGTTTTTAGATTCCACATGTAAATGAAATCATATGGTATTTATCTTTGTGTGATATATTTTTCATTTAGCCTGATATCCTCAAGGTCCATCAATATTGTCACAAATGGCAATATCTTTTTTTAATGGCTCAGTATTCAGTGTGTGTATATATATATATATATATATATATATATATATGGTCATATTATAATCATATATACGTATATACATGAATATATACACATGTATGTTTTTTCACATCTTCTTTATCCATTCATCAGTGGACATTTTGGTTGTTTCTACATGTTGGCTATTGTGAACAATACTGCAAAGAACACAAAGATACATGTATCTTTTCAAGTTAGTGTTTTAGAGCTCCTGGGTGGCTTAGTTGGTTAAGCAACAGACTTCCGCTCAGGTCATGATCTCATGATTCCTGTGTTCGAGCCCCACTTTGGGCTCTGTGCTGACAGCTCAGAGCCTGGAATCTGCTTGAGATTCTGTGTCTCCTTCTCTCTCTGCCCCTCCCCTGCTGACAGTGTCTCTCTCTGTCTCTCAAAAATAAATAAACAATAAAAAAAATGTGTTTTTATTTTCTTTGGGTAAATTCCCATAAATGGAATTGTGATATCATATGGTAGTTCTAGTAATTTTTCTGAGGAACCTCCATATTGTTTTGCATACCGACTATACATTTTCACCAACAGTACAAGGGTTCCCTTGTCTCTGCATCCTCATCATTCTTGTCTTTGATAACTGCCCTTGAAACCGTATGAGCTGATATCTCATTGTGGTTTTGATTTGCATTTCCCTGATGATTAGTGATGTTGAGCATTTTTCATGTGCTTGTTGGCTGCCTATATGTCTTCTTTAGAAAATGTCTATTCAAGTCCTCTGTTCGGTTTTCAGTAGATTGCTTGTTTTTTTTTTTTTTTTGGTATTCAGTTATACGAGTAGTTTATATATTTTAGACATTAAACCCTTATGGAATTTAAATATTGCAAATATTTTTTCCATTTCAGAGGTTGTCTTTCTATTTTGTTGATGGTTTCCTTGCTGGGGAGAAGCTTTTGAGTTTGATGTAGTCTCACTTGTTTATATTTTCTTTTATTACCATTGCTTTCAGAGTTAGAAACAAAAAAAAAAAACCACTGACAAGACTGATGTCAAGAAAGTTACTATTTTTTCTTTTGTAAGTTATGGTTTTAGGTCTAGAGTCAAGTCTTTAATCCATTTTTAGTTATTTTTTGTGAATATTTTAAGGCAGTGGTCTAGTTTCATTCTTTTTCATGTGTTGTCCAGGTTTTCCAGTATCTTTTATTGAAGAGACTGTCCTTCCCCATTGTTTATTCTTGTCTCTTCTGTCTTACATTAATTGATCATATATGTGTGGGTTCAATTGTGGGCTCTCTATTCTGTTCCACTGATCTGTTTTTATCCCAATACTATAATGTTCTGATTACTATGTAACACACTTTGAAATCAGGGAGTATGATGCCTCCAACTCTGTTTTTATTTTTTTTCCCAGGACTCTTTGGTTAGTTACGGTCTTTGTGGTTACATACAAATTTTAGGATTATCTATTTTGTGAAAAATGTCATTGGAATTTTATTAGGTATTGCATTGAATCTGTAGATTGCTTTGGACAATAGGGATATTTAAAGAATATTATTTTTCCAATATACAAACACAGAATATCTTTCCATTTATTTGTGTCTACTTTAATTTCCCTCATCAATGTCTTACAATTTTCAGTGTATAAGTCCTTTACCTCCTTGGTTAAATTTATTCATAGGTATTTATTCTTTCTGATGAAATTGTAAATGGGATTTTCTTAAT
Organism: Suricata suricatta; assembly: GCF_006229205.1. Taxonomy (NCBI): domain Eukaryota; kingdom Metazoa; phylum Chordata; class Mammalia; order Carnivora; family Herpestidae; genus Suricata; species Suricata suricatta. The sequence goes on from NC_043706.1 coordinate 104,353,656, forward strand.
TTCTGTAACAGTTCATGGTTAGTATGTAGAAACACACACAAAAAATTTGTACATTGATTTGTGCCCTTAAACTTTACTATATTTGCTTATTAGTTTTAACAGTTTTTTGATGGAGTGTTTAGGGTTTTGTATATATAAACTCATGTCTACAAACAGTGATGGTTTTACTTTGTCCTTTCTAGTTTGGATGACTTTTCTTTCTTTTTCTTTCCTAAGTGCTCTGGCTAGCACTATCAATACTATGTAGAATAAAGGTAGAGAGAGTGGACAGATGTGTCTTATTCCTGTTGTTATAGAGAAACCTTTTAGCTTTCCACCACTGTGTATGATGTTAGCTATGGGCTTGTCATACATGGCCTTTATTATACTGGAGTACATTTCCTCTACACTCACTTTGTTGAGTTTGTAACATAAATGGATGCTGAATTTTGTCAAATGCTTTTCTGCATTTACTGAGATGATCATATGATTTTATCCTTCACTTTGTTAATGCGATATATTGCACTGACTGATTTGTGAATGTTGAACTATCCTTGCATCTCTGGAATAAATCCCACCTGATCATCACGTAAGATCCTTTTAATGCATTGTTGAATTCAGTTTGCTAAGATTTTCTTAAGGATTTTTGTATCTATGTTTATCAGGAATATTGGTCTGTAGTTCTTTCTTTTCATGGTGTCTTTTTCTGGTTTTGGTATCAGGGTAATGCTGACCTCAGGAAATAAATTTATAAGCATTTCCTCCTTTTCAGTTTTTTGGAAGAGTTTGAAGAGGATGCATATTAAATCTTCTTTGAATGTTTAACAGAATTCACCAATGAAGCCATCTGTTCTGGGACTTCTATTTATCGGAAGGTTTTTGATTAGCAATTCAATTTTCTTATTAGTAATTGGTCTATTCAGCTTTCCTACCTCTTCATGATTGGTCTTTGAAATTTGTATGTTTCTAGGAATTTATCCATTTCTTCTAATTTGTCCAACTTGTTGGCATATAGTCATTATTAATAAGTTTCTTATGAAACATGTTTTCTCCTCTTTCATTTCTGATTTTATTTGAGTCCTCTCTCTTTTTTTCTTGGCCAATCCAACTAAAGGTTTGTTAGTATCATTTACTTTTCAAAGAACCAGCTCTTAGTTTGTTTTTTTTTTTTCTACACCATTTTAGTATCTGTTTTATTTATTTCTACTCTGATCTTTTCTATTTCCTTCCTTCCACTAATTTTGGGCTTCTATTATAGACTTTGTCTTAAAGTCGATTTGTCTGATATAAATAGAAACTTCTTTCTGGGAGGTACTGATGAGCTGTTAAAAGACCAAGGGAGTATATAAAGATAGGTTCCCTGGCCTATATTCCCTGGAAGCAGCTCCACAGCCTTTAGATGTATGCCAAATTTGAAGACTGTCTCTCAGCCTGAAACTCCAGGACAATTAAATAGGCCTTTTTCACAGAAGACTGGGAGTATATTTCAACCTGCTGTCTGTGCAGTGCCCTGGGGGTGGTAGTCTGCCAAGAACTATCTCTCAAATTGTTCTACTCCTATGCGGCCCAGAATACAAACCCTATGGCCACCAAACCAGGCAATCTACGCCAGTGTAGACTGTGTGCACCCTCTGGCTTTCCTGAAGCATAGAGAGAGCACAGAGCTAGGGTGTGCCCACCAGCTTTAGTAGGGCAGCAGGAGATTGCAAGGCTGGGACATACAGCTGTCTTAGCAAGGCACAAGAAGACTGCAAGGCCAGGGCATTCCCACCAGCTTCAGTGAGGCAGCAAGACAGTGCAGAGCCAGGGTGCCCCACCTGCCAACTTTAGCATTAGCAAGGCAGCGTAAGACTGCAGGGTCAGATCATGCCTACCCATTTTAGTGATGCTATGAGAGAGCACAGGACAAGGATATGCCTGCCAACTTATCAAGTCAGCATGAGCCAGGGTGCATTTGCTACCCTTAATAAGAGAGTGAAAGGGTTCAGGCCAGGAGCATACCTGCTTTTCAAGGCAGTGTGAGAGCACAGGGCCAGGTCATATCTGTCAGACCTACCAAGGCAGTAGGAGAGCACAGGGCTATGTTGTGCCTGGCAGCTCTATCGAGGAAGTAGGAGAGCATAGGCTGGTGTTCATGCACCAGTTCTAGCAAGGCAGCAGGAGAGCACAGTGTCTGGGCATTTAGTGAGGGGGTTGGAGATTGAAGGGGTGGGGCATACCCACCAGCTTTTGCAGGGCACTGGGAGAGTGCTGTGGCTATACATGCTTACTCATGCTCGCAAGGTAGAAGGAGAGCCCAAAAAAGTATGGGACAGATTCAGCACTAGCAAGGTATTGGGAAAGTGCAACAATGGCACCCCCCAGTGCTTCTGTCCCTGAAGAGAGTCCCAACAGGCCCTGTTCCTCCAGCAAATGCTTTAAGATTAGCAAATATATCTCCTTCATATATAATCTAGGCACTTTTCAAACTGCTGCTTTTGCATTTAGTCCCAGCATGAGTGAGTCTGTGTATGACCCTTTAAGCTATGAATCTTGGTTCTTTATAGTTTTTAGTTCTCCTGGACAATAAGCTTCATTGGTATTCAAAGCCAGGCATTTGGGGACCTCATCTCTCCAGTATATCTCAATGTAGCCCTTTTATCTTGTCTTGTGGAGAAGCTTTCAGCTAGTTTTCAGGTCTTTTTCAGAGGGAATTGGTCCACATGTAGTTGTAGATCTGGTGTGTCTGTGAGAGAGGTAAGTTCAGGATCTTCTGATACTACCATCTTAGACCATCTCTTTACAGTTTCTTAGACATCTTTTTAGTCACAGAAAACCTGTAAGAACAGTACAAAGAACTCCAAAATAGTCATAATCCAGACTCGCCAAACTCCAATATTTTACAGAATTTGCTTTATCATATTTTTGTACCATTTGAGAGTAGGCTGCATACATCAAGTTCTTTATCCCTCTAATACTTTAATGTGCACTACTACCCAAGAACAATTATATGCTCTTCTGTTACCCCAAAGAAATTAGCAATTTTATAAATTTAACACGAATATGATATTTTCATGTCATCTATAGTCACATTACTTCAATTACCTCAAATCTTTACTGGTACAGGTTCCAGTCCAGTATCAGATGTTATATTTAGTTAGATGACCCTTTTTGTTTTATTTATTCTTTGTGTTTCACAACACTGACAATTTGAAGACTATCCAACTACTTTATAATGCATTGTTTTTTTTTCTTCATGATTACACTTGCATTATGCAACTTGGCTGGAATAATACATATATATGATGCCATGCCCTTCTCCACATACCATATCCAGCAGTACCTACTACTCCTAACTAGAGGTGTTAATTTTGATCACTTCTCATCTGTTTTCTCTACTGCATAGTTACTATATTTCTTTTTTTTTTTTAGTTAATAATTTGTTGGTAGGTACTTTGGGACTATGTAAATATATGTTCCTCATTAAAATCTCTGACTCACAGAATCTATTAATTATTCTTGCCTAAATTAAGTTTTATTATTATGGTTGTAAATTGAGGCTTTTAAACTCCATCATTCCTCCCATATTTGTTTTTCTCATTCTGTGCTTGTTAGTCTCAAAACTTAAAAAAAAAAAGTGAAACCTTTTATTTGAGCAAGATGTCAACTTGTCTTTATCTTAGCTTCCTCATTTCTAGAATGGTTAAGAGTTAAATTTCTTAGGGTTTCAATGAAATTGAAACAAGATAATATGTGGAAGTATATTAACATAGTGGTTAGTATAAGTTAGCATACCATAAATGTTGGTCTCCTTGATTTTTTTCTGTCCAATGGATAGTTTCTTACTTACTTTAAAAGTTTCTGCTTCATTTAATATATAATAAACATTATAATAAATGATAATTCTCTAAAAATGATTTCCAGATAAAAATCATCCTGCAAATCATGCAATTTCATCACCTTTAAATTAAGCGTACTGCCAATATGACCATCTGTTGAAACAACTATAACTTTGCTTGATACCAATCTTTGGATTTTGCTGATGACTAAATGTGGAGTTTCCACAATTCTGTGTTATTAGAAAAGTCAATATAAAATTCAAGTGCAGTCTTGGAAATTGATTTTATGATGTTTTAATTTTAGATGTTTCTTTAATTTCTGTTCTGTTTTTAAATAAAGACTCAGTTACACAGTCCCTAGAATTATTTCTACTCTCTTACTCAATATTTTCTATTATTTATTTTTCTAAATATAAAACTCCATTTGTAGGTAACCTCCAAGGTCATGGTTTTCAGAAACAGAAAGACTGAAATAAATATGTGTAAAATAGTGGTCTCACATACCATATTAGCCAGCAGACTACAAAAATCCAATAGGGGGTTGTAAAGGGCACACATATTTTAAAGGTCCCAGAATCATCATTGATATCAAATATCTCTGAGCCCCTTATCAATTTGCCTTAGGCCTTTTGCTAACAACCCCATAAATTAGTCAATACCACACAAACCTTTGAACATTTGATTCTCCTCTGGTTTTGTGAGTGTGAATCATAAAAAGCCTGGGGAAAATTGTTTCTTCTCTCACCTCTGTGCTACTTTTCCTAAAAGTTACACCCAGGAGAAATATATAAATGCAATGTGATTTCTTTCTAGTAAAGAAATATTTTAAGGAGTAACATCAGCAAAATGGCAATACAAGAATTTTTAACATTAGCCTTCCCTTGCCCTCCAAAAACATCAATTTTAACAACTATTCACACATGGAAATACTTTAACAAAACCAAGGGTTTTAGGTAAAGGATTACAGTACCTGGGTGAAGCAAAGAAATGAAAAAAAAAAAAAAAAGACACTGAGAAAAAGTAGAAAAGAGCTTCACATTACCCCCTTCACCCCTTCCCCAAATCATAACACCCATCTCTGAGAGAGACACCTCCCTTTCAGAAAAACAAGGTAAAGTGAAACTCAACTTTACCATGAACCTCAGAAATAGTCCACCCCAGCCCTAGGCTAGTTCAAAAATCCCAATCCTCTGGCTAACCTGAGTACCAGACTGACCCCACTGATCTAGACTATAGACCAGCTCTCTTAGACCTGTGCTTCTGGCCTGCTGAAACACCAGACCAACTCCAACAGACCAAGTGTGCAGACACACATTTGAACCCAGGCACAATGCCCACCACAGTGGTCTCCAACCTGGTTAGTCCCTCTGGACCTAGGATTCAGGTCTACCCCCTCAGATTCAAGCACCAGACCTATCCACCAAAGACCAAAGGACTCCAGACACCATGAGAAAGACCACCTAGAGTCTCTGCACGAGCTGATTTAGTGGAGGCATTTGCCTCTGAAGCCACTCAGTAAAGAACTGAAAGAGGTGCCTATTTCTTCAGATGCACAATAAAGCTGTAGGATACAAAATCAGTTACATTTCTATACACCAACAATGAAAAATCTAAAAAATAAAGAAAACAATCCCAATTACAGTAACATCAAAAATAATAAAATATTTAGGAATAGATTTCACCAAGCAGTTAAAAGATCTGTACACTGAACATGACAAGATGTTGATAAAATAAAGACACAAATAAATGGGAAAATATCCTGTATTCATGGGTCAGATGAATTAGTATTGTTAAAATGCCCCTTCTACCCTAAGTCATCTACAGATTCAGTGTAATCCCTATCAAAATTCCAATGGCATTTTTCACAGAAACAAACAAAAAGATCCTAAACATTGTATAGAACCACAAAAGGCCCTGAATAGCCAAAACAATCCCAAGAAAAATGAACAAAACTGGAGGCATCACACTTTCTAATTTCCAACTTTATTATTAAAAAAAAAAGTTATAGTAATCAAAACAGTATGGTATTGTCATAAAAATAGACATATAGACCAACAAACAGAATCAAGAGCCCAGAAATAAACTCACATATAGCCAACTGATATTTGACAAGAGAGTTAAGAATACTCAAACAGAAAAACACACTCCCTTTAAAAAATGGTGCTGGAAAACTGAATAATCACAAGCAAAAGACTAAAACTAAACCCCAACTTACACGACTCACAAAAATCAACTTGAAATGGATTCAAGACATAAATGTAAGACTTTAAATTGTAAAACTACTAGAAGAAAACAGGAAAAAAACTCCTTGATCTTGGTCTTAGCAACAATTTGATATGACCCAAAAGAAACACACAAGCAGCAAAAGAAAAATAAACAAGTAGAACACAGGACACCAGGGTGGCTCAGTCAGTTAAGCAGTTGACTTTTGCTCAGGTCATAACCTCAGTTTGTGATTTTGAGCCCTGCACCAGGCTTTCTGCTGTCACCACAGAGCTTGTTTCAGATCCTCTGCCCCACCCTCTCTATGACCCTCCCCACCATGTCTTTCAAAAATAAACAAACATTAAAAAATAATAATAATAAAATAAAAAGCTTCTACACAGCAAAAGAAACAAGTACATATGTTTATATGTTATATTTAAAAGAAAAGGCTAGAATTGTGATCAAGAAGCTAAAATTTCTAAAAATAAAAGAAATATATCATGCCCAAGATACTTTTCTATGACATCCCATTATAACATAAAAGGGGCTGCTCTACTCCTTACATATTCGGAAGTGTTACCTCAAAGGACAGCAGCCTTCCATTCAGATTATCATTCTCCTATCAACCCCAGTATCTGAACAAAAATCTTTTCCTCCTTTTTAACTACCTACAATTCATTGATCTCCTTGTTGAATTAATTCTTCCCAAATTTTTGCCACTGAATGTATGCACCCTCTATCCAATGCCATTTGCATCTGTATATATTGATGGCCTCATTCATATCAGGTGATAGTGTGCTACATAAATAGCTTAGTTTCTTTCCCCTCCTGACTTGACCTGATCAAAGAGACTACCTCAGCTTATTCATATCAAGTTTACGTTTGCTGTGATCTGCAATGTAACTTGAACGAAGGCACTGGCCCAGGACTTCTAAAATTTTTTTTAATGTTTACCCAGGACTTCTAAAATAACCATCTCTGCCCTAGAGAATTCTGCCACTCTGCCCCTCTTCTCACACTGGACTGGAACTCTGTGGTCCTCTTTCATGCCCAGACCAAATGATCATCTTCCAATCCCACTGTGAAATAGGATTTGTAGACTTTGTTCCTCACCCAGAAGCCAGCTCTAGACCTGATCTTCTAACCATTTCCTTTACTCCTTTATCCCTGATGGTCATAAAGAAGAAAGTGGAACCCTGGGGATAGCACCAATTTATGTCTCAAAATAACATAATTCTTCTCTGTCCCATAACAGGACAAAGTTCAAGCTCTTTTTATAAGCACAAATTGAGGGAAACAAAAACAAAAGTGGAACTAGTCCAGTCCAATATGTGTACACATTAAGTCTCTTCTTCTTTTAGCTGATAATGGGAAATACTTAAGTAAATACCAGTTAAGCACATGATGCTTTGTATTTCAATCAATTGCCTTAAAAGGATAGTGAGACATTCATCAACACACTCTAAGATATATATAACCCTACAATAATGAAGAAAGTGCTCTGGTCCCTGAGGTTTCTGCAGTCAGCAATTTTATAACTCCTGGTTCCTATGGTACAAATACAAGTAACCCAGTGGCATCCTTTAAAAATTTCCTATGATTGGGGTACCTGAGTGGCTTAGACAGTAAGTATCCAACTCTGGCTCAGTTCATGACCTCACAGCTTGTGAGTTCGAGCCCCACATCAAGCTCTGTGCTGACAGCTCAGAGCCTGGAGCCTGCTTCGGATTGTGTCTCCCTATCTCTCTGTCCCTCCATGGTTCACACTCTGTGTGTGTGTCTCTCTCTCAAAAATAAATAAAACATTAAAAATTTTAATAAAATAAAAAATAAAAATTTCCTGTGGTCTTTGCTCTTAGAAGGCAAAGGCATTCACTTCAGATTTTGACCCAAAATAAAACAAGCTGGAAGCCAAGGTCTCCTCAGATAGAAGGAACTATTATTGTTCTGTCTCCATTCCCCTCGAGGAATAAAATTTGGCCTCCAATAAATCCATGGGAGTTAAATAAATGTTTGCTAAAAATAACACTGGAATTTGGAATTCATTATTAGGTACTTGCTGTAATGTTCCTTGGATAAACCTTCTGATGAGCAGGAGAAATATAGCAGTTTGGAATTGCCATGATTAAGCTAATTTCTAAGTGGCCAACATGTTTTATGCTCTATGTCTTTTTCCAACTTTGAAGCTAACAAGCCTTTTCCACAAAAAAAAAAAATCCATAGATTTAATCACTTTAATACATGATTATTTATCACATCATTTCATTTGATTCTCATTAGTGAGATCTGCATACATTACTCTGGAATAATCTGCATAAACTGTAAACTGCTATACAAATATATACAATCATCCTCATTGCAAATGTCATCATCATCATCATTATTCATAACAATCTGTCATTTTCTCTCTAGAATCTCCCTGTGAATTACTATTTTCTCTTCTGTACACAGTCACTGCCCTTCTAGACCCTTACTGCCTCATGCCTTAATATCACAATTTGTTGTGAACATTTTTTTCTAATTCCTTATTATCGTAGTCCCCAATCCATCCTATATAGGATTAACAGATTTATTTTGCTAAAAAAAAACTGCATTTATTGTATTTCACAAACTCTAATACAATATTCAATTGAGAATATATCATGTGTAAACATTTACTGTAAAGAAAGCAATGATGAACAAGACAAGAAAGCAAAAATGTACACAAAAATTAGTAGAGTTCTAGGCAGAACTTATAGGTAACAGCAGAATTAAAACACAGTGCTATGGAAACTCATATATGGTAAGGTTTAATTTGTGTTGAGTAGATTTGGAAATGTTTAATTGAGGTGGTGGGATCTGGAGACAGTTTCAAAGGATTGGATGAATTTTGAAAGGTGGGATAGAAAGGGATAGATAGGAGGAGGAAATTGTGATATAGGCTCTTAAACAGAAGAGTAGAGATTATATACTACCAACAGCAATTGAACAATTATGCTGAGAACATTGAGTGTGTGAGAGGCAGCGACTCTCATGCTGATTTCCACTGTAGATGACATAGCCTCCTCAGACCATATACCACGAAACCCTCAGATTAGAAATAATGGGAGGAGAGTTTACAAATAGAGGAAAAATTAGAGTTCCTTTATTCTTTTATATTACCTGTTGGGTGAGGATTTTTTTAATTTTACAAAACCAAAATTTTTAACTTCTCTTAAAATGGAACAAAGCAGTTTCCAAGAGAGATACACTTAGTTCTTCTGGAAGAAAGCAAACAGTGATTGAAGTGACTAATACAGGTTGGAGACAGTTGCCTTCCCTATAAATCGGTTTCTTGCTGCTCTGTGAGCTCAGTTTAATAGCTGCCTCTGCTTCCAAGAGTCACAAGCAACCACTTGTACCTTCAGGCAGGAAACAGGTCTTGTTCTCTTTTCAGCACTGCTGTGTGCCTTCGCATTTTACTGTACAATTCTGACATCAATCACTCCCACTGCCTAATCTCTAGTCTCTGTACATCTGTGTACCAAAAATGTGGAATAAAAAATATCTAACAGTTTATTACATTTTTTTCTGTGAGTCTTATTTTATGTTTCTCATTACCTGGTCTTTGCATTTTTTAAATTTTTTTGCTCATATCAAAACCGATGTTTTTATCAGGCAAAGGGCAAGAATTTAAACACAGAGCAATTATTTATTTGAATTAAATTTATGGCTGTTGCATGAGGACAGGACTTACGTAAAAAGGCTGAAATTAGGTACAGAAGAGAGAAGAAATCTTGCTCTTAGTGCTCCTTAAATACCAAATGACAAAAGACTAACTTCTGACTAGAGGAAAACTGTTTAAATCGTCAACAGGGAACTCCTCGTTGTTGTATATTAAACAAAACCAACAAAAAGTCCAATTCCTTGCCACCAAAGTAGCTAAAAAGTTCTTTGTTATCATACTGCTGCTGCTTCCTCAACTTTTTTATTTTTCTCTTGTGTCTCATGTTGTCCTTACTCAGTAGCATCTGCCCATCCTACCAGCTACGGGTCCAGGGATCTTGGTGGAGCTACTTCTTGGTCTTTCTTTTCACCAGTGCTTGGAAAACCATGCTTACATAATGAATCTTTATAAGTTTACTACTCTCACATGTCCAAAGGGTTAAATTAAGCCTACTTCTCCATTTAGAGCATATTTTCATCACCAGATGGTATAAGAATCCTCCTTTGATGTACTTACTTAATTATTTCCTTTTATTTCCATTCTCATGTATTTTGAAATACTTTAATATATTCTATAAAAATATGTATTATAGTTTGGTGTGTATGAATTTTTTATCTCCATTAATAGCACTGTTCTATGGCTCTCATTGTAGATCTTAGGTATATAATGACTGCTTGAGAGCAAGAATTGTGCAGCCAGATTGCCCAACTTAAATTTACAAGCATATATACTTACCATGTAGAATTATGTACTCCTATTTCTTCACCTGTAAAATGTGGATAATAATAATACAACACGGGATTGCTATGAGTTCAGAACACTAATTGGCAGGTAGTAAATACTACACAAGTGCTACCTATTGTTACTAAGATTATTGCTGTTTTTATATGATGTTGTTTCAAAGAATCAACCAATGTTGCTATGTATAGCTGGGCCATTGTTTCTAACTGCTGTATCTGAGCCCACAGTGTGCGTCCACCATGCTTTATTTTTCCATTCTTCCAGTTAAACTGCCTCCAACTCCACACCATCACAAAAAATGCCCTCCCCTTTCCCAGGGTCTTTATAAAAGTACCTCTGTGGTATATAGCCAGGAACAGGATTGTTAGATTATAGGTCATCTATACATTTAGTCTGAGTTAATTCTCTCTGGCTGAACTCAAAATAGCTGCCTGACCACTAGTAATACAGATTTTACAATCCCACTAGTAATACAGAAAACTTCACGCATCCTTACATTCCCAAATTTGCATTATTCATTGCCAATCTGATGGTTATAAAGGGATATTTCACTGTTGCTTCAACTGCATTTCTCTAAATACCAATGAGAATGAAATCTCTTTAGATGCCTGACAACATTTGTAGTATTTTTTCTGTAAGAAACCTATTCTTACCTTTGCCTATATTTCATTGTGGTTAAATTCTTTGTGTTATAGACATTTTTCTTGTCAAATCTAGACAATGAAGATAATTTTCCTGTTCTTATATCTATCTTAATTTTTATAATGTCCATAGGTAAAAATCTTCAAATTTTATGTAATCAAATTAATCCACTTTTTATCACATAATTTGCGCTTCTAAGGTTTTCTCTATGAGGTCTTTCCTCTACCTTATATGACAAAAATAGTCTCTACATTAGAATCTATTAATTTAGCAGGATTCATGTACCTGAAATTCAACTTAGGTATTAAGTGGAAATTCAATTTTATTTTTCCATAGAGTAAGCCAAGGTTTTCCAACACTATTTACTAAGCAATCCGTTGTTTCTTTGTTAATTTGGGATGAGATCATTTTTATGAAACATTGCATGGCCAAATCCTAGATGCTATATAAAGACTATTATAGTGTTCAACTATGTGTATTTCTCTCTAAGCAGATCACAGTGCTCTTTGAGTCAGGTATGCTCCCAAAGCTTTCAAGCTTAATCACTCCACTTGAAATTTATGTGAACATTTATTTCATTAAGCTCACATGGAAAAATAAACTCAAAGCAAAAATTCATTTTGCCTTCCCACTCACTCTCAGAGACGGGCTGCTCATTTAAAGGACAGACTTAAACAGGGCCTAGTTTGGCCTTTGATTTGGATTCCATTTCTCAGCAGTGGCCTTTAGTGTTTTTTATGCCCAAATTTACTTGGAAGTCTGTCCTGCATTTCTATTCCTCTAGCTATTGTTGCATCTTTCCTTCTGCTCTCTATTTCACTCATTTAACAAATTTTAAATAACTGTTAAGCATCAGGCAAAGTATGAAATACTACTTTAACTGTATCAGCAGTATAGTGGGAAACTGTGAACAAGACAGACAGGGTCTCTAACCCAATGGAATTAACAGTGAGGAATAAGTTCAGTAAGTGAATAATTAAATATGTCTATAATTGCAAACTGTGACTAAGTGTTGAAAAGAAAATCTATAAGGTACTATGTGTGACTATAATGGGGAAGAAGGGGACTCACTTAGATCAGAAATTAGTAAAGGCATTTTTGAAGTAGTAGAATTTAAACTGTGGGCTGATTAAGAGGTAAGAATTTGCCACAAGACCAAGAGTGGGTCAGAGATATCCAGGCCAAGGAGCTGGATGTGATAGTCCTAAAGTGGGAAAGAAGCTGATGATATCCAGGTCTGAGGCCCTGCAGGAGTTCCAGGTGGATACCAGGAATGTTCTGTATTGTGAATATATTTATATTCTGGGCCGTGGTTGAAGGTAACTGGAATTTGAACCAAATAAATATTTCTAAAATGAAGTTCTTGGGCGCCTGGGTGGCTTACATGGTTAAGCATCTAACTCTTGATTTCAGATCAGATCGTGATCTCACAGTTCACGGGATGGAGCCCCGTGTTAGGTCTGTGCTGAGAGCATGGAGCCTGCTTGGGATTCTCTCCCTCTCTCTCTCTCCGCCCCTCCCCATCTTGCTCACTCTGTTTCTCTCAAAATAAATAAATGTTAAAAAAAAAATGTTAATAGATTCATCTGGCTCTGTCTCCTCACGTGGGCATTTTATCATTTGGAGACCTTGCAAGGAGGAGGGGCGGGCAAGATGGGGGAGAAATAGGCAATTCCCTACTTCCTGCTTGCATCTCTCAAACAAAGAGGAGATGAAGCCAAAGGACTCTGAACCGCAAGAGTCTGGGAGGAAACAAGATGAAGTCCACTAAGAAGACAGCCTCATAGGTGCGTGATTACGATCTGGGGAAGATAAAACCAGGCCAGCACACGGAGGCACAGAGGGGAGGAAGCCCCTTCTGAGGGGAGACAAAGGGAAGAGAAAGAGTGGTTGGGGATTCAGAACTGTCCCAGAAAAGACAAAAGAGAAAAACCTTGGCCCGGGACTGAGAGGGATCCTATCATCCCATATCTAACTGCAGAGCTTTCTTTGGGCTGGGTGCCCGGGTCCCAGAAATTCCCTCAGGGATAGACAGTACACAAGGGATGCAGTCGGCATTAGGAGGAAGCATTCCCCTGCTCAATCCCCTGCTCAGACCCTGGCTTGCTGGATTACATTTCGGGCCGTATCATTAATGCTCAAGGAGTAAGAGCTCAAAACGCAGTTCGGTGTGGGTCACAGAACACAGCCTACTTTGGCTGCGCCCACAGCACAGTGAGAGCGAACCCAAAGGAGTGTTTTGGAACACCTGATTTGAGAAGGGGCTGGGGGGTTGCCATTTTTCTCCCCACAGTCACCAAGGCAGGGCCTCAGGGAGCAGCCCTGGGGACCCACAGTGGAAGTGAGACCGGTCTACATCAAAGCACGCCCATCTGCACCGGGTAGCTGCTTTTTTACCAGTGCCCAAATAGATGTTGTGGAAACACACCCTCCCCCAAGACCAGCACTGATGCATTGCCGAGATTAACTATAAATCAATTCCTGCTACTCATAAATATTCTCCCTTCTCTCATTCTTATCTCCCCCCTCATTTGGGAGGGGGTTATTCAGGTTATTCTGGTTATAGGTTTGCTTAAATATGCATAATTAATCCATTTTCTAGATACATATTCTACACTGCCTTTGTTACCTTACTTTCTCTCTCTCTCTGAAATAATCAGACTACATAGTTTCTCAGGGTAACATTACCTTTGTTTCTTTTTTTCTACTTACCTCCTGCAGTATTCTCCTTTTTCTCTCTCTGAATTAAACTGTTTGGTCTCTCTGCCTGGTCAATGTTCAATCTTTCTCCTCACTCCTGTCATTTTTCTCTTTGTATATGCTCTTCCATCAGCAGTGCCTCCACCTTGTTCTCTATTTGTAGCTGGAATTTCTGGTTTTATGCTTTTAGACTGCCCTTTGTCTGTTGTTGTTTTTGTGGGGGTTTTTTTCCCTTTTTTTCCTGATTGCTTGTTTGATTTGTTTGTCCATTTGCATGCTTTTGTTCCCTGTTTATTTGTCTGTCTGTTCTCCTTTCCAGGGTTACCTCAAGAAACAAACCAAAGTACACATAGTGGAGAGTCTCAAATACCACTACAAATGGAGAAGTCAAATAACCAAAGTCACAACAAGAGAGACCAGGTGCAAAGCATATAACAAGCTTTTAAAACTTACAAGAGACAGAAAGCTAGTTAGCCAAAATGATGAAACGGAAGAACTTACCTCAAAAGAAATTCCAGGAAGAAGTGACAGCTATAGAATTGGTCGAAACAGATATAAGCAACATAACTAACCAAGAATTCAGAAAAATAGTCATAAAATTAATCACTGGGCTGGAAAAAGGCATAGAAGACAGCAGAGATTTTATTGCTACAAAGATTAGTGATCTTAAAAATAGTTATGATGAATTTAAAAATGCTATAAATGAGGTACACAAGAAAATGGAGGTGGCCCCTGCATGGATTAAAGAGGCAGAGAGAATAGATAAATTAGAAAAGACAATTAGAGAAAAAGAGGAAGCTGAGAAAAAGAGACAGAAATTGATCCAGGAGCATGAAAGAATTCGAGAACTAAGTGATGCAATCAAAATAAACACAATCCATATCATAGGAATTCCAGAAGAAGAAAGGGAGAAAGGGGCTGAAGGGGTATTTGAACAAATTATAGATGAAAACTACCCCAATCTGGGAAAGGAAACAGACATTGAAATCCAAGAGGCACAGAGAACTCCCCTCAGACATAACTTGAATCGATCTTTGGCACGACACGTCATAGTGAAATTGGCAAAATATAAGGATAAAGAGAATTCTGAAAGTAGCTAGGGATGAAAGGGCCCTAACATATAAAGGGAGACCCATCAGGGTAGTAACATATCTGTCTACTCAAAGGCCAGAAAGGAATGGCAAGAAATCTTCAATGTGATGAACAGGAAAAATATACAGCCAAGAATCCTTTATCCAGCAAGCCTGTCATTCAGAATAGAAGGAGAGATAAAGGTTTTCCCAAACAAACAAAAATTGAAGGAATTCATCACCACTAAGCCAGCCCTACTAGAATTCCTAAGGGGGACTCTATAAGGGAAATGTTGCAAAGAACACAAAGTACCAGGGACACCACTAAAAGCATGAATCCTACAGAGAACACAATGACTCTAAACCCATATTTTTCAATAATAACACTGAACGTAAATGGACTAAATGCTCCAATCAAAAGACATAGGGTATCAGAATGCATATAAAGAACAAGATCCATCTATTTGCTGTCTACAAGAGACTCATTTTAGACCTGAGGACACATTCAGATTAACAGTGAGGGGATGGATAAATATCTATCATGCTACTGGAAGTCAGAAGAAAGCTGGAGTAGCCATACTTATATCAGACAAACTTGGACTTTAAAGTTAAGGCAGTAACAAGAGATGAAGAAGGGCATTATATAATAATTAGAGTCTATCCATCAGGAAGAGCTAACAATTATAAATGTCTACACATCAAATTCAGGAGCACCCAAATACATAAAACAATTAATTATAAACATAAGCAATCTTATTGAGAAGAATGTGCTAACTGCAGGGGACTTTAATACTGCACTACAGCAATGGACAGATCAACTAGACTGAAAATCACTACAGAAACAAAGGACCTGACTGACAATTGGACCAGATGGACATGACAGATATATTTAGAACTCTACATTCTGAAACTATGGAATTCACTTTCTTCTCAAGTGGACATGGTACATTCTCCAAGACAGATTACATACTGGGTCATAAAGCAGCTCTCAATAAATATAAACAAATTGAGATCATACCATGCACACTTTCAGAAGACAATGCTATGAAACTGGAAATCAACCACAGGAAAAAGTCTGGAAAACCTCCAAAACACAGAGGTTAAAAAACACCCACCTAAAGAACAAATGGGCCAACCAGGCAATTAGAGAAGAAATTTAAAAATATATGGAAACAAATTAAAATGAAAAGACAATTCAAAGTCTTTGGGATGCAACATAGGCAGTACTAAGAGAAAAATACACTGTAATCCAGGCCTATTTCAAGAAACTAGAAAAAGCACAAATACAAAATCTAACAACACACATAAAGGAACTAGAAGGGGAGTAGCAAGAAAACCCCAAACCCAGCAGAAGAAGAGAATCAGTAAGATCATGGTAGAAATAAACAATATAAAATAAAAAAAAAAAAAACAGTTGTTGAACAGATCAATGAAACCAGGAGTTGGTTTTTTGAAAAAATACAGAAAATTGATAAACCTCTAGCCAGGCTCTTCAGAAAGAAAAGAGAGAGGACCCAAACAGACAAAATCATGAATGAAAATGGATTTCTTACAAGCAATCTCTCAGATATACAAGCAATTTTCAGGAAATACTATGAAAAATTACATGCCAACAAACTGGACAACCTAGAAGAAATGGACAAATTCCTAATAGCATGCACACTTCCAAAATACAAACAAAAGAAAGAAAATCTAAACAGACCCATAACTCATGAAGAAATTGAATCAGTTATCAAAAATCTCCAAATGAATAACACTCCTGGGCCTGATGGCTTCCCTGGGGAATTCTACCAGACATTTAAATCAGAGGTAATACCCATTCTTCTAAAGCTATTCCAAAAAATAGAAATGTAAGGAAAACTTCTGGACTCATTTTATGAAGCCTGTATCACTTTGATTCCCAAACCAGAGAGAGACCCAGCAAAAAAAGAGAACTACAGGTCAATATCCCTGATGAATATGGATGCAAAAATTCTCAACAAGATACTAGCAAATTGAATTCAACAGCAAAGAACAAGAATTATCCACCATGATCAAGTGGGAATCATTCCTGGGTTACAGGGATGGTTCAATATTTGCAAATCAATCAATGTGTTACATTAAGTTAACAAAAGAAATCATAAAATCCATATGATCCTGCCGATAGATGCAGAAAACCCATTTGACAAAATATAGCATCCTTTCTTAATAAAAACCCTTGAGAAAGTTGAGATAAAAGGAACTTATTTAAACATCATAAAAGCCATTTATGAAAAGCCCACAGCTAATATCATCCTTAATAGGGAAAAACTGAGAGCCTCCCCATGAGATCAGGAACATGATAAGGATGTCGACTCTCACCACTGTTGTTTAACATAGGGCTAGAAGTCCTAGCATCAGCAAGCAGACAACAAAAGGAAATAAAAGGCATCAGAATTGGCAAAAATGAAGTCAAACTTTCACTTTTCACAGATGACATGATACTCTACGTGGGAAACCCAACAGACTCCACCAGAAGCCTACTAGAACTGATCCATGAATTCAGGAAAGTTGTAGGGTATACAATCAACATACAAAAATCAACTGCATTTTTATACACCAATAATGAAACAACAGAAAGAGAAATCGAGAAACTGATCCCATTCACAATTAAACAAAACACCATAAAATACCTAGGAATAAACATAACCAAAGATGTAAAATATCTGTATGATGAAAACTATAGAAAACTTATGAAGCAAATTGAAGAAGACATTCCATGCTCATGGATTAGAAGAGTAAATACTGTTACAATGTCATTATTACGCAAAGCAATCTACACATTCAATGAAATCCCCATCAAAATTGCACCAACATTCTTCTCAAAGCTAGAACAAACAATCCAAAAATTTGCATGGAACCACAAAAGATCCTGAATAGCCAAAGAAATACTGAAGAAGAAAACCAAAACGGGAGGCATCACAATCCCAGACTTTAGCCTTTACTACAAAGCTGTCATCATCTAGATAGTATGGTATTGGCACAAAAACAGACACATATACCAAAGGAATAGAATAGAGAACCCAGAATTGGACCCACAAATTTAAGGCCAATTAATTTTTGACAAAGCAGGAAAGAGTATCCAATGGAAGAAAGACAGCCTCTTTAACAGATGGTGCTGGGAAAACTGGACAACAAAATGCACAAGAATAAAACTAGACCACTTTCTTACATCATACACAAAAATAAATGGATAAAGGACCTGAATATGAGGGAGGAAAGCATTAAAACTCTAGAGGAGAAAGCAGGAAACAACATCCTCAACCTCAGCTGCAGGAACTTCTTACACAACATATCTCCAAAGGGAAGGAAATCAAGAGCAAAAATGAACTACTGGAATGTCATCAAGATAAAAGGCTTCTGCATGGTAAAGGAAACAATCAACAAAACTAATAGGCAACCAACAGAATGGGAAAAGCTAGTTGCAAATGACATATCAGATAAAGGGCTAGTATCCAAAATCTATATGGAACTCACCAAACTCCATATCCCTCCCCCCCCAAAAAAAAAAATTCCAGTGAAGAGATGGGCAGAAAACAAGAACAGACACTTCTCCAAAGAGGACCCAGATGGCCAACAGACACATGAAATGATGCTCAACATCATTCATCATTAGGGAAATACAAATAAAAACTATGCTGAGATACCACCTCACCTCATTCAGAGAGGCTAAAATGAAAAAATCAGGAGACTACAGATGCTGGCAAGGATGTGGACAAATGGGCCCCCACCTACACTGTTGGTGCAAATGTAAACTGGTGCAACCACTCTGAAAAACAGTGTGTAGGTTCCTCAAAAAATGAACAAGAGAACTCCCCTATGGCCCAGCAATAGCACTGCTGGAATTTACCCAAGGGATACAGGAGTGCTGATGCATAGGAGCACATGTACCCCAATGTTCATAGTAGCACTTTCAACAATAGCCAAATCATGGAAAGAACCTAAATGTTCATCAACTAATGAACAGATCAAGAAGATGTGGTTTACATATACAACAGAATACTACATGGCAATGAGAAAGAATGAAATCTGGCCATTTGTAGCCACGTGGATGGAACTCATGGTTGTTATGCTAAGTGAAATAAGTCAGGCAGAGAAGGACAGATACCATATGTTTTCAGTCACATGTGGAACAGGAGAAACTAAACAGAGGATCATGGGGATGAGGAAGGGAAAAGAACAGTTAAGGAGAGGGAGGGAGGCAAAACATAAGAGACTCTTAAATACTGAGAACAAACTCAGGGTTGATGGGAGTGGTGGAGAGGGGAAAAAGAGTGATGGGCATGGAGGAGGGCACTTGTTGGGATGAGCACTGGGTGTTATATGGAAACCAACTTGACAAAATACTATAAAAAATTTTAATTAAAAATTTAAAAATTTAAAAAAATAATGAGTGATGTTGAACATCATTTCATGTGCCTGTAGGCTGTCTGGATGTCCTCTTTGGAGAAGTGTCTGTTCATGTCTTCTGCCCATTTCTTCACTGGGTTATTTGTTTTGCGGTGTGGAGTTTGGCGAGTTCCTTGTAGATTTTGGATACTAGCCCTTTATCTGATATGTCATTTGCAACTATCTTTTCCCATTCTGTTGGTTGCCTATTAGTTTTCTTGATTGTTTCCTTCACAGTGCAGAAGCTTTTTATCTTGATGAGGTCCCAAGAGTTCATTTTTGCTTTC
>NC_043706.1:104373289-104376361 GCF_006229205.1 Suricata suricatta
GATGTCCTCTTTGGAGAAGTGTCTGTTCATGTCTTCTGCCCATTTCTTCACTGGGTTATTTGTTTTGTGGGTGTGAAGTTTGGTGAGTTCCTTGTATATTTTAGATACTAGCTCTTTATCTGATATGTCATTTGCAACTATCTTTTCCCATTCTGTTCGTTGCCTATTAGTTTTCTTGATTGTTTCCTTTGCCTTGCAGAAGCTTTTTATCTTGATGAGGTCCCAAGAGTTCAGTTTTGCTTTCATTTCCCTTGCCTTTGGGGATGTGTCAAGTAGGAGATTGCTGCGGTGGAGGTCTAGGAGGTTTTTTCCTACTTTCTCCTCGAGGGTTTTGATGGTTTCCTGTCTCACATTGAGGTCCTTCAGCCATTTTGAGTTGATTTTTGTGTATGGTGTAAGAAAGTGGTCTAGTGTCATTCTTCTGCATGTTGCTGTCCAGTTCTTCCAGCACCACCTGCCAAAGAGGCAGTCTTTTTTCCATCGGATCCTCTTTCCTGCTTCGTCAAAAATTAATTGGCCATACATTTGTGGGTCCAATTCTGGGTTCTCTATTCTATTCCATTGGTCTGGGTGTCTGTTTTTGTGCCAATACCATACTGTCTTGATGATGATAGCTTTGTAGTAGAGGCTAAAATATGGGATTGTGATGCCTCCCGTTTTGGTTTTCTTCTTCAATATAACTTTGGCTATTTGGGGTCTTTTGTGGTTCCATACGAATTTGAGGATAGCTTGTTCTAGCAATTGTTTTTAAAATACTCACCTAGGGCCTACTTAAATTTAGTTATTAGTTCTGATAGCTTTGTTGTAGATTCCCTGGGAATCTTTACTGTGTAAATAATCATGTTATCTATGAAGAGGGATAGTTTTATTTCTTCCTTTCTAACCTGTATGCTTTTCTCCCCTTAAATTCTTACTGCAATTCAGTGTTGACTAGGAATAATAAAACATGTTTCTGATTTTAGGGGGAAAGAATTCTGCCTTTGACCATTCTGCAAATATTTGTAGTTATTTTGGGTGCCCTTTGTAGAGTTGAGGAAATTAGTTTCTGTTTCTAGTTTGTTGAGAATTTTAATTATGAATGGATGTTGAATTTTATTAAATTTTTTTTTCTGAAAATATGAAGATGGCCATATACATTGACAGTATGTTAATATGGCGAATTATATTGATTGATTTTTTTAATGTTAAAGCAGCCCTAGTTTCCTAGGATAAACCTAAGCTTCTTGTGATCTCTTATTCTTTTATATGTTGTTGGATTTGATTGTTAATACTTTAAAAAGTATTTTTACATCTGCATTCATAAAGTATATTTGTCTGTAGTTTTTTGTTGTTGTTGTTGTAATGTCTTTTTCTGGTTTTAGTGATAGGGTTATGCTGAGCTAATAAAATGAATTGGCTGGTGGTCCCCACTCACCTACTTTATGAAATATTATTACCTAAAATTGGTATTAATTTTTTTATTCTGTTTATTCAGCCTAGACTTTTCTTTTGGAGAAGTATCCATTTCTTTACTAGATAGAGAACTATTAGGATTATCTGTTCCTTCTAAGAGTTCATTCATTTCATCTATCCTTTGGCTATTAATCATATTCATTTTAAAGTCTCTGATGATGCCAACATCTGGAGCATCTCTAGGTCTGTTTCTTTTTATTACTTTATTTCTTGACAATGGATCTATTATTCTTGCTGATATTTCTGTCTCATATTTTTAAATTGCTGATATTATGTGTGGAAATCAGTAGAAACAAAGGTAAAAAGTGTTTATGTCTTGAAATGGTCAGACCTCTTTTCCTATCAGGCCATTAATAGTAGGGGGAGTTTGATTAATTTCAGTAGTGTCACTGAATTTTGTTATTCCAATAATTAGTTGAATGTACCAGACTTCAGATTTTTATAGTAGAAGACTGCTGGCATTTTGTGCTTAGTGCAAGTTCTGGAAGTGGAAGTGGTGGTGGTTCTGAATGTTCCCCATTCATTTCAGATCCATTCTCATTTTTTAGCAGGGCTTGCATGCTTGCACCCCAAATGGGTTTCTTTCAAGTCTTTTACCTCCTCCAGTAGTAGAGTGCCTTTTTTTTCCTTATTTGCTTCAAGACTATTAGTAGGGGCAGGGGAGAGGGCCTGTGGCTTTCTCCTTCAGACATAGCCTTAGTAAGGCTTTGCATCTCCTAGCCTGAGAAGAGAGCTTGATTAATATTCCTCACCTTCCTCTCTGTGGCAGCTGAACCCTAGCTTGTGTCTTTAAAGAGTCTTGGCACTACAAGTTATCCGCTTTTCCCTTAGTGCAGCAGACCTCTGCTTTGGGTCAGCTTAACATCCTGAGTATGAATGCATTTCCTGGCCTTACCCCAGTGATAGATGGTTTTTGCTTAGGTTCAGTACAGGTTGGGTAGTGTGAGTTTGCTGAGCTCCCCCCAGCAGGTGAGGTCAATTTCATGGGGGGTTGCAGATAGGAGTGCAAAGCTTTTTTCCTAAGGCCACATGGGATTTATTTCTAACCTTCTTCCAGGGGCTACCATTTTTCTGCGGTGGGGGAAAATCAGTATGAGGGTTTTATTTTGTATGATAAATTGAGTCTAGACCATTCTTAGGTTTGTGCCAGTTACCCATGCTCCAGCTGATTGTATACCTCTATGCCTGTGCCCAAGAGGTCTCAGGCACGGCCTTCAGTCTTTTTTGAGAGCATCTGGTAGAGAGTCTTAAATTGCTGGTAAGTGTTTGCAGACTCTTTTTGTGTCTTTGGCTTCTAGGCATTCTAAATTGTGATGCTAGCCTTTAGTAAGCTTTTAAGATTTTTAAAAAGTTTGTTTCCTTGAGGGTGTCATGCTGAGTGAAGTAAGCCAGGCAGAGAAGGACAGAAACCATATGTTTGTACTCATAGGTCTAGCAGGAAAACAAGAGAGACCTAATGGAGAACCAGGGGGAACGGAGGAGGGAGAGAGAGTTGGGGAGAGAGAGGGATGCAGAACTTGAGAGACTATTGAATGCTGAGAATGAACTGAGGGTTGGGGGGGAGGGGGGAGGGGGGAAGAGAGGTGGTGGTGATGGTGGAGGGCACTTGAGGGGAAGAGC
>NC_043706.1:104376461-104377689 GCF_006229205.1 Suricata suricatta
AACCAGGGGGAACGGAGGAGGGAGAGAGAGTTGGGGAGAGAGAGGGATGCAGAACTTGAGAGACTATTGAATGCTGAGAATGAACTGAGGGTTGGGGGGGAGGGGGGAGGGGGGAAGAGAGGTGGTGGTGATGGTGGAGGGCACTTGAGGGGAAGAGCACTGGGTGTTGTATGGAAAACAATTTGACAATAAAATATTAAAAAAAAAAGTTTGTTTCCTTCTTACTTCTCTGGTTGCCATTTCTTTCTCCCATGCTTTGCCAAGATTGAAACAGTTTGGGATTCCCAATTTTCCTTGTAATAGCTTGTTACTTACACTTTGGAATTCTGAATTCTTGGCTGTTTTGAAATCTTGGCCTTCTGAGAGGCTGAAATAAAGGTAATATTATACAGATTGCTTGGCTTTTCTTCATAGTTAGGCTGGGAGTAACATTCTCTATTTATATCCCCAGTGGAAGAACTGTGTTACTTTTTTCCCCTTTGTATTCTGATTGAGGACTCTCATTATAGGGAACATCTACATATCAAAGGATCTTTAAAATTTTATTTAACCTTCAGATACCTCTAGAACCTCCATAGGATCTTGGTCCTGGTGAGAATTCCATTTCATTTATTTAAAAAATTTTTTTAAAAAATAGTTCATTGTCAAATTGGTTTCCATACAGCACCCAGCGCTCTTCCCCATAAGTGCCCTCCTCCATCACTACCACCTCTTTTCCCCCCTCCCCCTTTTCCTTCAACCCTCAGTTCATTTTCCTATTCAGTAGTCTCTCAAGTTTTGCGTCCCTCTCTCTCCCCAACTCTCTTTCCCTCTTCCCCTCCTCCTGGTCCTCCATTAGGTTTCTCCTGGTCTCCTGTTAGACCTATGAGTGCAAACATATGGTATCTGTCCTTCTCTGCCTGACTTATTTCTCTTAGCATGACACCCTCAAGGTCCATCCACTTTGCTACAAATGGCCATATTTCATTCTTTCTCATTGCCATGTAGTACTCCATTGTGTATAGATACCACATCTTCTTGATCCACTCATCAGGTGATGGACATTTAGGCTCTTTCCATGTGTTGGCTATTGTTGACAGTGCTGCTATGAACATTGGGGTACATATGCTCCTATGCATCAGCACTTCTGTGTCCCTTGGGTAAGTCCCTACGAGTGCTATTGCTGGGCCATAGGGGAGTTTTATGGATAGTTTTTTGAGGAACCTCCACACTGTTTTCCAGAGTGGCT
>NC_043706.1:104377789-104394141 GCF_006229205.1 Suricata suricatta
TGAAGTGCTGATGCATAGGAGCATATGTACCCCAATGTTCATAGCAGCACTGTCAACAATAGCCAACACATGGAAAGAGCCTAAATGTCCATCACCTGATGAATGGATCAAGAAGATGTGGTATATATACACAATGGAGTACTACATGGCAATGAGAAAGAATGACATATGGCCATTTGTAGCAAAGTGGATGGACCTTGAGGGTGTCATGCTAAGCGAAATAAGCCAGGCAGAGAAGGACAGAAACCATATGTTTGCACTCATAGGTCTAACAGGAGACCAGGAGAAACCTAATGGAGGACCAGGGGAAGGGGAAGAGGGAAAGAGAGTTGGGGAGAGCGACACAAAACTTGAGAGACTATTGAATGCTGAAAATGAACTGAGGGTTGAAGGGGAAGGGGGAGGGGGGAAAAGAGGTGGTGGTGATGGTGGAGGGCACTTATGGGGAAAAGCACTGGGTGTTGTATGGAAACCAATTTGACAATAAACTATTAAATTAATTAATTAATTAATTAATTAAAAAAACAATTGCATTTTCATAAGCTAACAACAAACAATTGGAAATTTTAATTTTAAAAACAATATTATTTTTAATAGCATCAGAAAAACAAGAAAGCAAGATAAACTTCACATAATATGTATAATGCCTGCACTCTGAAAACTAAAATGCCACTGAGAAGATTCAAAGACATGAATACATGGAGAATACACTGCATTCATAAATTAGAAGACTTGCTCCATTAAAATGTCCATTCCTAACAGATTAATATAGCAATTAAATATAATCCCAATCAAACTATAGCAAACTCTTGTAGAAATTAACTAATTTTAAAATTTATATCAAAATGCATATTATCTACCTAAAATATCCAAGTCTATTTTAAAGAGTAACAAAACTGGAGGTCTACACATACCTGTTTCAAGATTTCATAAAAAGCTATAGTAACTAAGATTGTTGTTTTGGTGTAAGGACAGACAGAGGCCAATAAGAGAGGATAAAAAGTTCATATGTAGACCAATGTGCATGATCAGCTGATTTTCAATAACTATGCCCAAGTAATTCAATGGGAAAAGGAAGTCTCTTCAATAAATGGTGTTGGAACAATGTGTCTATATGCAAATGTAAACTCTTCAATCATACTTTGTAACAATACAAAGTTAACCCTAAAGTGGATCACAGATCTAAATGTGAGAATTCTAACTATAAAACTTCAGAAAGAAAACAGAAAACTTTTGTGACTTTAAGTTAGTCAAATATTTCTTAGATAGGACACACAAAGCACAAAACATAATAAAGAAAAATATATCTGACTTCATCAAATTTAACTTTTCTTCAAAAAACGCATCAAGTAAAAAGAAAAGATTTAGATGGAGAAAATATTTATAAAACTCATATGTGATAAAGAACTTGTATCCAAAATAAGTAAAGAAGAATTCTTACAACTTAATAACAAAATAACCTAATAACAAAACATGTAAAATATCTTTATAGACACTTCACTAAAGAATATACGTGAGTGGAAAGAAAATAAGCAGATGGAAAGATTCATAACATCATTAGTCATTAGGAAAATAAAAATTAAAAAATCACAGTATTTCACTGCACATCTAATAAAAAATGCTAAAACTGAAAAGAGCTACATTATTAAATGCTAGCAATAATGCAGAATGACTGGAACTTATGTATCTCAGATAATAAATAGTACAAAATGGTACAGTGCTTTGAAAAGCAGTTTGGTGTTTTCACGTCAATTTAAACACAATTATCTTAACCCAGTAAGCCCTCCTAGTTATTTACCTAAGAGAAATATAACATATCCACACAAATATCTTTGCCCAAAAGTTCAGAGTAGATTTATTCATAATATCCAAAATTGGAAATAATCAACACTTAATTAATCTCTAAAAGGTTAACCAAAATAGGTTATATAAATACAATAGAATAGAATACCATCATCAACATAAAGTCCAAACAATTGATACATACAACATGGATAAATCTCAAAATCATTATGGTAACTGAAACAAGCCAGACTTGAAAGGCTGCATACAATCTACCTTTTAGATGACACTCTTAAAAAAAAAAAAAAAAAGGGAAAACCAAGGTTTAGAAAATTTATCAATGGAAATGTTTCCCTGGGACTGGGGTAGAGAGAAGGTATTGATTGCAAGGGTGCATAAGTGAACCTTTTTGAAATAATGAATGTATTCTGTATCCTGATTATGGTGATAATTACATGACTACATACATTTGTCAGAATTTTATAACTGAGAATTTCATACATATACTCAAGTACAGAAAACAGTATAATACCCATTATCCAGGACTGACAATTATCGATAGTATGTGAATCACATTTCATTCTTAAAGTACATCTTAAATATCATATCAGTTCCCCCAAAAATATGTCAGTATGTATTTCTAAGTCATGAAGACTTTTTAGCATTGTCACACCCAACAAAATGTACAGTAAGTTATCAATATAATGTAATACATAGTTCTGTTTTGCTTGGTTTTGATTTGTTTTTTCAGATGGGAAGAATGATAGGATGTTTTTGTGGTAACAAAAATAATCCAACAAAAGAAAAAATAATGACGTAAGAGAGACAGAAAATATTGATGGAATAATACCTTTGAGTCTGCAATAGAGCTATGGGATCTAGTGCACAAGTAGAATAATTAGCTTTAGATAGAAATATCAGTTCATCTAGATAAAAACTTGAGTAGTTCACCTGTAGTAAGCAGTTCATTCATGATAACAGTTGAGAAAGTACTGTATTTGCTATGGTTACAGATGTGGGTACCTTGAAAAATGGGGTAGTGAGAGTATGTGGAATTCCTTTTCCATCTGTTACTATTTTTAGGAAATAAGAATTGTGGTCATCAACTGAAATGGAGGACAGACTGGGTGGTTTGGAGATTTGCAGAAAGAAGATAATGTGTCAAGTAATAATCCAAGAAATTAAGAGTGGCTAACTAGGAACATCCACTATGATTTTAAGAGCCTACTTGAACATTGCGGTCACAGATTTCAGGGAAGACTCATCAACATGGTTGGCTATATTCCTCCCATTACATTCAGTTCCAGAATGGTGGAGCTATCTACCGAATATTATGATTTTATGTGGATCACCTCATTAATCAGCAAAAATTCATTCTAGTTGATACAACACCCACCCTTACTTTTTTGAGTAAAAAAAAAAGTAAGCACAGATTAATCAGGAAAAGCAATGTGGTGAAAGGGAGGGTAGGGGCACACAAAGAGGTACTGAAAATACACAAAAGCAGATAAATGAAAAATAAGTGCTTGAGTTTAAGAAAGTATAGCAACTTGAGTATTTTGCTGAAATTTAAAATCTGAAGAATAGAAAAGCAACACATAAAACCAAAAAAAGATGTAGATCATGGAAAGCTTAGCTTATCCTTTAGGCAATGAAAGGCTAATGAGTGGTTTTAAACAGGGGAGTGAGAAGATTTAGTTGTATAGCTTGATAAATATTAAAATAAAATAAATATACATAAAGATTTGGCCAGACACATGCAGAGTTGAGAAACCACAAAATAAAGCTTGTGCAGCAGTCTAGGCAAGAATAATGAGAATCTGAATCAGAGCAGTGGAAAAAGACAAGAAATGAGATCAATTAAACAAATACTTATAAGGTAGGATTAACAAGATTTAGCATGCCAATATAAAGGCTGTGGGAAATACATATTAGACTTTTAATTTTTATCTTAAAAACATAAAAAATCTGTTTTCCTTACATTTAAGATATGGAACAATAATACATGTAAATAATATCTAAATTAACTCATTCTAGAGTACTTGCTTAGTATATGTTACTAAGCGTAAAGATCAAAAGAGTTTGGAGACCACTGATATAGGTAGGAAGTAGAAAGGAAAAGGAATATGGAAGACTATGGTTTTTACCTAAGTGACAAAATATTATTTTTCTTGTTATTGTTACCAAATGAGATTGTAAATGACAAATAACAAATTGAACATACAAATATGGAAACTAACAAAGTACAATAGTGGTTAAAACTTAGTGGCTGATAGTAGTATTACTGGTGATGGGTGGTGCATGGAAGAAAAGATGTGCATGATGGAAACCAAGAAAAGAAAGAGAGAGAGAGAGAGAGAGATGCATGAGGAAACTGGAAGAGTTGGATACAGAAAACTGTAGAACATTTCAAGAAAGAGTATGTGATCAAGTGTCAATGTAGGAAAGGGCCAATGAAAATAGTAAGTGTCAGGGTACCAGGGTAGCTCAGTAAACCTGAGTAACTCTTGATTTGGCTCAGGTCACGGTCTCATGGTTCATGAGGCTCAGCCACCCCCACCAATGTCGAGTCCCCGTCCAGCCCTGAGTTGGGCTCTGTAGCTGGCAGCATGGAGCCTGCTTAAGATTCTCTCTCTCCATCTCTCCGTCCCTCCCTCACTAGCTCTCTCTTTCTCAAAAATAAATAAACTTTTAAAAATAAAGGAAAATGAGAAGTATCAATTGAACTTTTGCAATTGGCACATTTACATTCTTTAAGAGAGCAGCATTTTAGACACAGTAATTGGTAGCAGAAAAAATACTAGTCAGTTGTAAAGTGAATAGGAGTAAAAAAGGGGAGAGAGTGAATATAGAATTTTTTTTAGAATTTTAGACAAAATAGTGGAAGAAAGATTAACTTTATGTATATCTACTTTAATTCATCTCTGTGACCATAATTTCTCATCATCTTTAACTAGACAATTACAATAATACAGTGTCCTAGAACTGTAAGAAATGAAGAAAGAAAAAAAACAATACCAATAGTAACAATTACAATTGCAATGACAATATTTACCATTTCATTCCCATTGGGACAACCCACTGATTGTAAATCGACATTTTTGTAAATGAACAAACTGACACTGAGGTTATTTGATCAGTCATGCAGCTAAAAATGTAGAAATGATTGCTGTGTACCTTGAAATCAAACTATGTGTAACCTAGAATCAGCTTGGCTCACTCTGCCTCTCAGAATCTATACAAAATTGCCTGAAAGCTCAGACCTTCTCATAATCATCTCTGGCTGTAATTGTCTATGTCTAGTGAATTTTTAGTCTTGGTTCTAGGTTGTTCTTTTTTGTCTACTCTATACTAGTTAAGGTAAGAAACTCAACCCCACTTCTTGAACTTTCACAAAAGAAACTCCATTCTGTGTGTGTTGAAAGGTCATACTTTATAGAAAATTTGCCTAAGCAGAAATAAAGAATATCACAGCAAAGAGAATACCTTTACCTTTGATATCTTTGTTTTTTAAAAAGTCCTTTGAACAATTTTGCCAGTTTAGAACCCTCTCCATGTTGCTTCATTCCATCTCTCTCCTTCTCTTATTGCTATTCTTAAAACTCAAAAAGCTAGCATATTACATAATACATATATATAATATTTAATGACAATTTTGCTCTAGAATTTAAAAAAATCCTTCAGTCCCATTTCCCTATCTTTCCTTCCAATCTCTAGTTATCAAAGACACTTATCTTTATTTTTCTAAGTAAAGAGAGTTCCTTTTCTAAAAGGAATTTTATTTCTAGTGAATAAAGATATAATTTTTTCCCAGTCAGTTATACATATAAAAGGTTTTGGAAATGTGTCTTTTGCTCTACAGTTGCAATTGATTATATCATTGTTTTTGCTGATTATTGCCATACTGAGGGCTTAATTACAAATGTAGCCTCAAAATAGCTAAAGCAAAATTGGAAACCTGTAAAAACTCATGGTTCACAATTTAACTATTTTCTTTTTTTAAAAAAAATTTTAATGTGCATTTATTTTTGAGAGAGCAAGATACAGAGAGTGAGCACGGGAGAGTCAGAGAGAGAGGAAGACAAAGAATACAAAGCAGGCACCAGGCTCTAAGCTGTTAGCACAGAGCCTGACGTGGGTTCAAATCCACAAACCATGAGATCATTAAGCTGAAGTTGGACAGTAAACCAACTAAGCCACCCAGGCACCGTAACTATTTTCTAATCGAAAATATGTTTAATGTCATTTCCAATTTATGATTTTATACAATGATGAACTTTGTGAGAACCCACAGATTTACTATTTGAATAAAAACATACTTAATGTAAGTTGCATTATAAGAAAATAAGAATAAAAATAATACTAGAAGAGACAAGTACCCTTAAAAGCAGATAATGATGTTTCCTCATGTTGATGATTCCATCTGTCATCATATAAGGAATATGAATGGGAAAAATGATAATGTACCCTCAAGGCTTCGTCCAGCTGGAAACTATATGAAGGCAGGCACTATAATGACAATGAAACAAAGTTTCAAAGAAGTCAAGCAACTTGCTCTAGTTATACAACTAAAGATGGAGAATTTTCTGGAGAGCTATAGCCGATCTAAGTATCACACCTAATTTGGATGTTAATAGCAGTATAAGAATTAGAATATTCTACCAAAGACCTCATTTACCCATTCATGCAAAAATATTTATAGAATGTCCACTATGTGCCTGGACCTGTGCTAAATGACAGGAAGCTTTACTTATTAAGCATCTCTCTGCCTAACTTTCCCTGTAAATAATCCAGTACCTAACTGATTAAGTCAAATTTCTGTATAAAATAAATCTACTTTAGTATTATTTTCTCTATATCCTATCTTTACACTTATATTTTATACGATATTCCAGAAAAAAAGTTATACTGAAAACCATATTTTAAAGCTAGGAAAGTGGAGAGATGCAAGATAAACAAGAAGGCTATTCTAAGCCTCTAGAGTAGTCTCATAAGAGCATGTGTAATCACCTTTTCCAAACCACTTATTGTTTTGGTTTTAGTTCCCTGAGGAGCACACTCTGAGATGGGATTTTAAATATAGACATACATTTTTAAATATTTTTTGGGGGGGAGAGGGACAGAGAGAGAGGGAGACAGAATCTTAAGAAGGCTCCAGGCTCTGGGCCTTCAGCACAGAGCCTGACAAGGGGCTTGAACCTACGAACTGTGAGATCGCCACCTGAGCAAAAGTCAGATGCTTAACTGACTGAGCCACCCAGATGTAGGTGCCCCTATGTAGATGCTTTCTTAAAGTGTGCTCTTAGTAACAAGATTTCTAAGGAAATGAAAGAAAAAGAACTAGGCAGAAAGAAAATATGAACTATGTTATAAGGGACTCAGGAGATCATACAGAAAGTTCTAGAGTTGGGATGACATTTCATATGTGCTTAAAATTGAGGCAAAAGGACTGAGTCCTTGAAATCCCACAAGGACCTTCTTGTGGTGCTCTCAAAAAGGGGGTATGATCTTTTGCAAGTCAAGTCCCTTTGGTTAAAGACAATTGTTAGAGAGGGACTGTGAGCCAAAAGCAGCCAATATACCTGACAGCTGGGGAAATGAGCTCCTAGATCATGAAAGGAGAGACCTGGGCAGTATACCAGAATATCCACTACAATACATCCTTAACATAATTTGGATCCAATTACTTTGTATAGTAAGTTTGCCTCATTTAAGAGCAACTCAAATGTATTCTTTTCCTGATAAAACATCTATAAAGAAAGTTAGAAGGGAAAAAAATATAACTTCCACCACTGCTTCAGACTTTATAGCCATCATCGATACCCATGATTGCCCCCCCTTCCGTAATCCACTCTAGATTCCCCTCATCCTCATCTAGTACTTCTATTGGAGTGACCCAGAGTTTTATCCCTGAAGATTCTGAGTCACAGGTCACCATACCATTCTCAGACCATAATTGCTCCACTTATACACTTATCATCAAAACTCACCCATATATACCACGAAATGCCCTCAAGGGACACTTGGGAGCCAAATGCATTTTTCTTACATCTCTTTTGTAACAGTAGACTTTCCTCCCGCATAGTGATCAGGGCTAAATATCTTTGCCAACACAGTAACTACCTTTGTTGCTTACTGTTGTCCTGCCTCAAGGTACTTGAAGTGAACTCAGAACATCTATAAGCTTAAAATTGATAATAGGATTCATGCTATGTCTCCTGGTAAGTACATCCTCTCTCTGGGAAATAAGAACTCTAGTTTCTCAGAAACTAAAATTTAGGGTTGAAAAACACAAATTCCCCAAGTGGGTTACTAGGAATAAAGATAAACTGGGCCACTCCTATTTTTACATCTTGGTTTCTGGAATTCTATATCCCTATAATGGTAGTTGCCTTTGAGTGCATAGTGTTCAATCAGGTGCCTCAGCTGCAACTTTAATATGCTGTCCCATTGTTTTATAGGGCCAGTGGCTTCCAGGTAGAACTTCTTTTGTTGTGAAGTGAGTCACTTAGTCCATTGTGATGTTATATGCAATATCATGTCAGTGTATCACACATTCTGGCTGAGGCTCAGTGCAGCAAGTGCAAATATATACCCAGAATGTGTTGGCTCCACCCTGGACCTGCTTTGAGCCTCACCCAAAACTAACGTGACTAGAAGAGTCACTTGTGAGAGGATCAGAGCACTATGCCCAAGTTTTGAGAATTATGAGATATAATAATTCATCCTATACTTTGGAGGGTATGGCCCAGAAGGCCCCAGACCCCTCTCAAGGTAAAAATTTCATTGACATAATGGACCAATGAATTTTTGTAGGGTTTAAATACCATTTTTAGGAATGTTATATCCTGTTAACTATTTTTATAATTCTGAGTCAATTCTCTGTGTCAGTACACACACACACACACACACACACACACACACACACACACCCCTCTGATATTGCCACTCATTTTTTCACTTCAGATGTTTAAGATAGTTAAGTTTTATGACATGGTTTCTATTATTTCAGCTTCCTAAAATTTTCATTAATATTAGGGAGCCCAGTTCTAGAACACTATCTCCTATCATTGCTTGTGATCTACAGTGCTTCCTTTCACAAGAATATTTCTTATTACTTTGAAAATGGGGCTGCCCTGTGTACTTATAAAGTACATGTGTCTAGTATGCTCACTTCTCTATGTCTTTTGATTTCTTCTATTGTTTGCCATGGAACTCTGGCATTTCTGCATCACTTAGTATGGGCCAAGCTTAAGAGCCAAGTTAGTTCCATTTTAGTAGCACTTCCTGGGGTCTTTAACACTGTTAACTTCTATATAAGAAGAAAGTATTCCCTTATTAGGAGAGAGTACTCCCTTATCTAACTTAATGTTCTATTCTTCCTTGATTCAGTTATCCCCAGAATCCAGTTCCACACATACTCTCCAGATTCCTGCTGGTTCCTGTTGGCTAGATCCCTTCTCTTACATAGTAAATTTACCATTACCATGGTCGGGTTATAGGAGAGATGAAGGAGAACATTTGTTGTCTATAATATCTTCAAAAAGAGTTAATTAAGAGTGCTAGTCTTCAGAAAGGAAGAGTAGGCCACTTCTGTCGGTTCAGACAGTTAAAGGAATAGGAGGATTCAAGGTCTTCAAGTGTGTTGACCTGAATGTCCTATCCCAAATCTCAGGATTCCATACTCTTCCAATTAGAGCCCTGACCTTGATAAAGCAGACTTACAGAGTGTTGCCTACAAGACCTGTTCTACTTCCCTTATAATTAAATCTGAAGCCTAATTCTTGGAATGTTCTGGGTTCTATCTGCAGAAGATGCATCTACTCCTGTAAAACTTACCATTTACCTTTACTAAATGTGAGTAATAAACCTGGATATCATTACTTCCCTCAGTATCTATAGCACTGAAATTTTGAATTATTGAAATTCTCTTCTTTCATTTAAACTTCCTCCTCACAGAGCTGGACCTACTGATCCTGTTCTAACCTCAACATTACTTAATTTTGACTCAATTTTCCTTTCCTGATTCATTCCCTTCCCTATCTAGTCTAAATCCATTTCAACTCTTTTCTTACAAGTGTTCACAAATCCTATGGCCTTCCCAACTTCCACCATGTCAACTTCTCTAATCAACCCTGCCTGGAAAACCACAATATCTCTTATTTTGTTTCTTTGAACTATTGCACAATGTTGGAGAACACTCATGTATCAGTAGAAATTTGTAAATTTTTATTGTCAATAGAGTCCTCAATGTTTTCTACACACCACTATATTCACCAATTTCTCATAATTTTCTTTGTCAATAGAATAAAGTTCTTTCAAACTAAATCTAATATGATCAATCCTTCATTCTTAATAGATAATTAAACTCCTTTGTAAAAAACAAAAACAAAAGAAGTCCACCTGATACTTTCTCCTTCAGCTTCATCTTACTTCCTGTGTGTAATCTATAACATCATCAGTCCTAATCTCCTTCAATGAGAAAAAAACAATAGTTCTGTTCTTTTTCACACCAACATCTCCATCTATGATTTTTATTTAGGAGTTTTCTAACAACAACAACAACAACAACAATAATAGCTGTCATCTATGGAATGTTCACCTGCACCAGTCACTAGAATAAGCATTTTAAATTAATTGTAACATTTAATCTTCACCATAATGCTTCAGTATCTCCATTTAATAAGTGACAAAACAGGCTTTCCCAAGTTCACACAGTTTCAAATGCTAGTGGTCTAGTGCCAGATCACACAAGATTAGCACTAACCAAACCTTCTTTCTTTAAATTGTTTTTCATGTTTATTTATTTTTGAGAGAGAGAGGGAGGGAGGAGCAGAGAGAGAGGGACACAGAATCTAAAGCAGGCTCCAGGTTCTGAGCTGCCAGTACAGAGCTGGACATAGGGCTG
The DNA here is from genome assembly GCF_006229205.1 of Suricata suricatta. Classification (NCBI taxonomy): domain Eukaryota; kingdom Metazoa; phylum Chordata; class Mammalia; order Carnivora; family Herpestidae; genus Suricata; species Suricata suricatta. The sequence continues at coordinate 104,388,480 of NC_043706.1, forward strand.
AAACCCATGAGCCATGAGATCATGACCTGAGCAGAAGTGAGATGCTTAACTGACTGAGCCACTCAGGCATCCTCAAATCTTCTTTCTTACTAATCCTCAAACTATTCCCATTATGTTCCTCTTGATCTCCAAACATACTCAAATAATTTTATCTTAAAACTACCTCTCTGCACTCTACCTTTTTCTACTCCTTTGTGATCAAGCTCCTTAGAAAAATAAAATAGTATGCCCTATTGCCTCTACTTTCTTATCTCCAATTCATTCATCAATCTTCTATAGTCCACCTTATTCTCTCATTAATCTAATAAAATTGCCATCAACCACCTCCTTGAAAACCAGTAGTCACCTGCTAATCCCTTCTTGATCACCCTTTCTGTGGTGTTTCATTCTTTCCTTACTCTAAAGTCACCTTCTCTTGACTCATGATACTATTCTTTATTGGCTTTCCTCTTATTTCTTAAGTCCTCTACTTCTCAATTTTATTTACTGCTCTTTTTTACTAAAATGTTGGCCTCCTTGCCCTTATCTCTTCTTATCCCTCCTTTACATGCACCTCAATACAAAAACTTGAAAGAGCTGATCACTGTCCTGAAGAAGTTTATTAAGCATTTCACTGAACAATACTATACACAATACTCTGAATACATTTACAGAACTTATAGTGACCAGATATAAATTACTATACAAAGCATTATGGTACATTAAGTGTTTGAGAAAGCACAGAATAGACAATTCAATTGTTAAGGTAATTAATTAAGGTAGATTTCTCAGAGGAGCTGTGTGTTGAAGAACCTGTGAAAAATGAATTCTCTCTCTCATCTACTTAACTTGGAAAAGATGATCATTCATTTTCCCTCATTCTCAAAGAGAGCCAAAGAAAACAGTTCAGCTAGCTGCTGTAGTAATCAATCCTATGTGTTTAATGATCCTTCAACTATTTTAATTTAATCATCCATGAAATTATTTTTAAAAATGTCTGGTGAGTTTCAAATTCATAGTCTTTACCATCACTTTCCACATGATCCAAATTAAAACCAATTAAGTAAAATTTTCTCAGTTTTTATCAAATGCTAGAATAGGTAGATTTGAAGACAGCTAAATATCCTTTTTTAAATGATTTATTCATGTGCTCAAAGCCATCTATGGATTAAATATATTTCTCTGTCTTCACCAAGCCCCACAGTCATAGTGTCATATCTATCCAGAGTTGGAGGTCACACCAAATTGGTTCAAACCCCCACATGTTTTTTATTAGCAATATAACCTTCTGTTTATTACTGGAACTGAGTCTTCATTTTTTCATTTTTTGACAAGAGTTATATAAACATATAATAATTAGGATACTGTTATGAGAATCCCTGAGATAATTTCTATGAAAGAGCCAGACCTAAAGAGGGTACTCTCTATACACTGGTCTTCTCCCTTTCTTACATTTCCATCGCAAATGGGGACTATTTTCTCTTTGCTTATTTTACTCTTCATTTATATGGCAAGTAAATTATTAATTTTAAAAACAATCTTTAAATCAGGTTATTTCCAATTTGTTGACATTACAAATGTACAATAATATGCCTTGCACCTCTAGCATATTGTGTTTGACATTCCCAAGAAAACTTAAATACATATATCCTCTTTTGAAGTCACTGTGTGCTATTATTTTAAGAGTTATGATAAAAATAATTATAAAGAAATGGTCAATCTATCACTATGATGGCTCTGCAAACCTTCCTGCTGCATATTTTCTCCTGGCTATTTTATTCAAAGAAATATTAAATAAAATATAATATATTTAATAAAGTATTTAAAATTTTTTTCCTATAAAGAAGGTAGTAAAACTTAAAAATCCAAAAAGGAAGGGGTACCTGGGTGGCTGAGTCAGTTTAAGTGTCCAACTCTTGCTTTTGGCTCAGGTCATGATCTCATGGTTTATGGAATCCAGCCCCAAAGAGGGCTCTGTGCTGACAGTGCAAAGCATGCAATAGATTCTCTCTTTCTCTCTCTGCCCCTCTCCCCACTCACACTCATGCTTTCTCTCTCTCAAAATAAATAGACATTTTTTAAAAATCCAAGTAAAAAATGTGTAAGAAAAATTATGTCTATGAGAATATAGTGTACATTAAAATTTAGAATTACTGTATATGTGTTGTGGGAGTCCATATAAAATATAGAAAAGACCTTTGTAAGAGTTGCCATGGGAAGGCAACTGAGCGGCCACTTTGCTGTGCAGAGTTGCGTGCACTGACAACCCCCATCTGCTAACCTGGAATGACCCGAGCCATTTGAAAAGCACCAGCGGCCATTTTATTGTGGGTCAGATAATAGTTCCAGGCACCGTCAGGGACTGACGACCCCCACTCTCCAATCTGGACTGTCTCAAACTGGAATGCCTCACCATGGAATTCCAGCATCCCCCACCCCACCGAAGTGGACAGCCAATTGAATCCTGCCACCATCCAAAGATGACCCTACTTGGCTATCTGCCCACCTGAGCTCAAACCTGGAACTTTCGCACCCATAAAACACCTTGCTCTCCCATACCAAGAGCAACTTCCCTGACTCCCCACTCCCAGAGTCACGGAACCTCGCCTAGGAATTGCAAACTCCAATAAAGGTCTTCTTGGCTCCATAACTTGGTCTCTCTCTTTCCTCTCACCTCTGCCTCCATCTATTAAACCTTACAAGCTTCACAGATAAAATAGTTAAGTTTCCAAGATACCTCTAAAACCTGATAAGAATAAGATGCTGTTATGGAGAAAGATTAAAATTGGTAGCCACTGAGAAGCTCTACAGTATGCCAACATTAATTTAATGATAAAATTTAGTTATTTGGGAGGGAAAAATGAATATACCTTTTTTGGCCACTAAAAATGGACCACTAAAAATAGAACATACTACAGAAATGGAAATGTCTATTTTTCTAGAAGAGAAAGACATAGATTTGAAGGTGATCAATATTCCTTGAAGAACAGAAGAAACGTGCAACTTATAAAACAAAGTCCATTTGGGATTCATTCCAAAGGTGAAGAAAGTGGCAAATGTTAGGAGAAATCTCTATCTGCTATAATTCATATCTCCCTGAAAATTGGGATGGGACTTACACGCTACCAAAAAAATGAATATAACTCTATTAAAAAGAACCTTTAAACCATAATAAAGATCTTCTTACTTTTATTTTCAGAGAACAGCCATCTTACAGAATATGACAGAATGTTTTTTTCTGACCCATTTTATCTCACAGTTTTTAGTTATTGGCTCTAAATCATATGTCTCCTCCAGCTATTTCTAAATTTTTAAAGTTAACATTGCTTTGCATTTAAGATGCTTTGGCAAGGACTGTAATGAGAATTTTAAATTTGAATAAAACCTCTTGAAGTTCTAAATGAGGCCATCAAAGAGAACATTCACCAGATGGAAACAGTGATTGATCTAAGCCTCAAGTCTTGTTTTTAATCTCTTGTTTTCCAGCAAAGAAAAATTTTACAGAATTTACTCTCTTACTAACCATTTAAGCTAAAATACATAGTTAAAATGGAGTTACTATGGTATATTTATAGAATGGAAAGTAGAAAATCTTATGTCACATCCATATCAAGAAATAGGGTGCTCTATGTAAACAATGTGGATACCTCTAGTTGGGGGTTTCTGTTCTGTTGCTACTTCTTAGTTAATTTTTCACTGCTGGATTGAGGCAAAGTTCTCATCCCCCTAGATTATTGCCTATGTTTGAACCTAAGATTTCTCATCAAGCTCTATGATTTCCTCTGATTCCTTGAGACTCTGTTAAACTGCATTTCTCCTTTCCACCTACATAGGGCTTTTCCTCACTCTCTCCTTTTCCCATTTACCAGATGAGTAGAAAAAATGCTGAAAACATATGAGAGAGCAGAGATACAACTATAAAGAATCTAGATCAAGGCTGTTAAGCTTTTGTATAAATAACAAATAAATTTTGGCAACCACTAGTTTGCTCTCTGTATTTAAAGGTTGCCAAATTAAATATGTAAGGTTTTTATATTAATTATATTTCAGTAAAGTTATTTTTACAGCTTAAAAACACTAAAAAAATAGCTTCATATAAAATTCTACTATATGAAACTTTTTTGATAAATAATATTCAAATACAGAATGAAATACCTTTTCTAGCACATAACATACTATAGGGATTCAGAAAACATTTGTTAAATTTTACTGCTTTTTAACAAATTGATTTTCCTCAGTAATAATTTCTCAGATAAAACTCAGGTAAAAATAAAGAACAATAAGTTCTCATTGTATAACCCACTAAAAGGTTGGGTTTGTTTATTATTAGTTTGATTTATTATTATTAGCAGTTAGCCTGATGTTTTCACATCATATCTCCTTCAGAATTCCACACAGACGCACAGAGTGAATTCAATGAAGAAAAAATGCAAAAAAAACAGACATCAGCCATTCGAGATAATTTCACAAGTAAAATCCCTGCCTGATGTTGGTGTAAAGGTTTTTAACATTCTTAGTGAAAACCATGACCAATCCTATCATTAGCATCTGTTATGGTTAATTTTATGTGTCAAGTTGGCTAGGCCACAGAGTCCAGGCATTTGATCAACCACATCTGGATACTGCTTTGAAGGTATTTTTTAGATGAGATTAATATTTAAATAATGGCACAAAAACAGACACACAGACCAACGGAATAGAATAGAGAACCCAGAACTGGGCCCACAAATATATGGACAATTAATTTTTGACAAAGCAGGAAAGAGTATCAATGGAAAAAAGACTGCCTCTTTAGCAGGTGGTGCTGGGAGAACTGGACAGCAACATGCAGCAGAATGAAGGTAGACCACTTTCTTACACCATACACAAAAGTAAACTCAAAATGGCTGAGGGGCCTGAATGTGAGACAGGAAACCATCAAAACCCTCAAGGAGAAAGGAGGTAAAAACCTCCTACACCTCCACTGCAGCAATTTCCTACTCGACACATCCCCAAAGGCAAGGGAAATGAAAGCAAAAATGAACTCTTGGGACCTCATCAAGATTAAAAGCTTCTGCACGGCAAAGGAAACAATCAAGAAAACTAATAGGCAACCGACAGAATGGGAAAAGATAGTTGCAAATGACATATCAGATAAAGGGATAGTATCCAAAATCTATAAGGAACTCACCAAACTCCACACCAAAAAACAAATAACTCAGTGAAGAAATGGGCAGAAGACATAAAGAGACTTCTCCAAAGAGGACATCCAGATGGCCTACAGGCACATGAAACAATGCTCAACATCCTTCATCATCAGGGAAACACAAACCAAAACCACACTGAGATACCACCTCACACCAGTCAGAGTGGCTAAAATGAACAAATCAAGAGACTATAGATGCTGGCGAGGGTGTGGAGAGACGGGCACCCTCCTACACTGTTGGTGGCAATGTAAACTGGTGCAGCCACTCTGGAAAACAGTGTGGAGGTTCCTCAAAAAACTATCCATAGAACTCCCCTATGACCCAGCAATAGCACTGCTACGGATTTACCCAAGGGATACAGAAGTGCTGATGCATAGGAGCACATGTACCCCAATGTTCATAGCAGCAATGTCAACAATAGCCAAAACATGGAAAGAGCCTGAATGTCCATCACCTGATGAATGGATCAAGAAGATGTGGTATATATATATATAGAT
>NC_043706.1:104394241-104460783 GCF_006229205.1 Suricata suricatta
TATATATATATATATATATATATATATATATATATATATACACACACACACACACACACACAATGGAGTATTACATGGCAATAAGAATGAAATATGGCCATTTGTAGCAAAGTGGATGGACCTCAAGGGTGTCATGCTAAGCAAAATAAGCCAGGCAGAGAAGGACAGATACCATATGTTTGCACTCATAGGACTAACAGCAAAATAAGAGAAACCTAATGGAGGACCATGGAGAGGGGAAGTGGGAAAGAGAGGTGGGGAGAGAGAGGGACGCAAAACCTGAGAGGCTATTGAATACTGAAAGTGAACTGAGAATTGAAGGGGGTGGGGGGAAGAGGCGGTGGTAATGGAGGAGGGCACTTGTGGGGAAAAGCACTCGGTGTTATATGGAAACCAATTTGATAATAAACTATTAAAAAATAATTCTAGAAAAATAAATATTTAAGTACATTTTGAGAAAGCCAATTACCTTCATAATGTGGGTGGGTCCCATTCAATACATTGAAAGAATTAAGAAAACTAATGACCTAGCCCAAAGAAAAGGGAATACTGTCATCATTGTCATCATGCTGCCTTTGGACTCAAGTTGCAGCATCAAATCTTCCCTGGATCTCTAGCCTGCTGTCCAACCTTGCATATTTTGGACGTGCCGCCCCTCATAATCATGTCAACCAAATCCTTGTAATTTCTCTCTCTCTCTCTCTCTCTCTCTCTCTCTCTCTCTCTCTCTCTCCTCCCCCTCCCATATATGCATGTGTGTGTATGTGTATGTGTGTGTATGTGTGTGTGTGTGTGTGTGTGTGTGTGTGTATGTTTGTATTTCTATTTTAAAACAGACAGGTCCTAACAGAGATCAAAAGTGAAAAAACATACCATTGTCAATTAGCCAATGTCAAGTAAAATGGCATTCTAGGTTCATTTTGGAATACACTTGTCATGGAAATATGTTTAGATATTCTTTATGAATCCTGCTATTGTTTATTGTATCTAAGTTTAACCCACATTTTCAATTACAATTATAAACAATGAGTTAAAAATTAAAAAGGCTGACCCCAGAATGTTCAAACAGAAAAGAACATGAACAAAAAGCAATAAACCTTTTTTTTTTTTGAAAACTACTTATTGGGTGCATGCTTCAGCAGCATATATGCTAAATTTGAAATGATACAGAAAAGATTAGCATGACCCCTTGTGCAAGGATGACACAAAAATAACTCATTGAACATCTTCTCATATTGAGCACTATGTAAAACTTGAGTCATATAAAGCTTGTAGAAACATATAAAGCCTATAGTAAGTCAGATTTTCCAAAAATATGAGTAACAATACCTTCTAACCTTCATGCTCTTTTACTATATAATTTTGATATTCCCCCTATTCGGAGGCAGAATCTATGTCTCCTCCTCTTGAATCTGGATGCCTGCCTCAACGAATATAGTATGTCACAGGTAATATACTGTGATTTTCAAGGCCAGACCATAACAATGCTACATTCTTCTGCCTTGCTATCTTGGGACACTGGTTTTATGGAAAGCCAGATGCCATGTAAGCAGTCCAACAACTCTAAGATTTCCGTGCTAAACCAAAACTAATTCACATGGAAAGAAAGATGGCAGCAGAGTAGGGGGACTCTAGACTCCCCATAAATACAATTAGATAACCACCAAATCATCCTAAATATCCCAGAAATTGACCTGAAGCATTGCTGAACAAACTCTACAACAAAAGGTAGAGAAAAGCCATATTGAAGATGGGAGAAAATGTGGAAAAGTGGTTTGGGAGACAGATTGTGGCTGCCACAGTTGCAGGTTGCCACCATGGTTGCAGGGAAGTGCACAGGGAAAATGAACCCCCATAGCAATTGACTTGGAAAGTGAAAGGAGTCGAATTTCATGAGTTCTTGCAACCAGTGTGACTTAAAACCTGGTTTAAGGTCAGCAGATTTGGTTCAAGGAGAGCCTAAAAGCCTTTGGGCTGCTCTTGGAGAGAAAGCATGGCAAAGAGCCCCATACATACACTATAGAAATAACAATCTGAAGAACACCTGGGGAGCACAGTGGAGAGGTTATTTGCTCATCTTAGAGGGTATCCTAGAGAGGTAGCATTCACAAAGACTCCTCCAGGAACAAATGAACTGGCAGGTGCCATTTCTTCTCCCCACTCTTCAGCATAAGCACAGGGCCACTTGCAGGAACCAGTACAGCACCATTCACTTGCTACCATACTTGCTTACACCATGCCTTGTCCCCGTTGATCTCCAAGGGAAATGCTCCTCTCAGCAATGCTTGCCTCAGTCCCAGTATACTGGGCCCCTTCCACAGAAGACCAGCCCAAAACCCTGCCCATACAATGTCTTCCAACCCAAGAGTTTTGCAGGGCCTTGTTTGTAGCAGTGGGGGTGACAGGTCTCATTTCATAAGGAGACCAAAGCCATACCTAATTAAAACTCACCACATTCAGGCCAGGGACCAAACAGTGCCCACAACAGGCAAAGAGAACCTCTGTAGACAACTGGCCTGAAGGATAAAGCAGCCAGAACAAACAGCAGAGCACATATAGCACATATTGACGATAATCCCTGAAGCACCAGGCCCTGGGCTCTGGGGAACAGGAGGCACTACACTACCAGACACTATAGGACCTCTTCTTCATAAGGACATTATGCTTAAGAACAGGGATTGTAGATAACTTTCGGAACACAAAAGCAGGCACAGATATTTAGATAAAAGGAGAAGACAGAGGAATTTGCCCCAGATGAAAGAACAAGGCAAGGCCACAGCCAAGGATCTAAGTGTAATAGACATAGATAACATGCCTGATAGAGAATTTAAAGTAATCATAAAGATACAGTATTTAAGAAAAGAGTAGAAGATATCAGTGAGATCATTATTATAAGGATAAAGAATAACATATCAGAGATAAAGGGCTCACTAAATGAAATCAGAAATACAACAGATGAAATGAACAGCAGGCTGGAAGAAGCAGAGGAACAAATCGGTGGCCTAGAAGACAGAGTAATGGAAAGTAATCAACATGAACAAAAAAGAGGGAAGACAGTGTTGCAAAATGAAATAGACTTAGGGAGCTAATGTAGTAACACTCACATAGGAGTCCCAGAAGAAGAAGTGAGTGGGAAAAAAAGGCAGAGAATTTACTGGAAGACTTAAGAGCCGAAAATGTCCCTATTCTGGGGAAGGGAACAGATATCAAATCCAGGAGGCACACAGAACCTCTAACAAAAATCAACAAAAGCATATCCACACCCAGACATATTATAATTAAAATGGCAAAATATAGTGATAAAGAAAAATATTAAAAGCAGAAAGACAGAGGCACCTGGGTGGCTCAGTCATGGAGCCCCATGGTGGGAGACAGTCTCCCTCCACCCCTCCTTCTCTCTTTCTCTAAAATAAAAATAAAAACATTTTTTTCTAAAAGAGCAGCAAGACCAAAAAAAAAAAAAAAAAGACATTTATATACGAGAAAAACCACATAAGGCTATCAGGAGATTTTTCAGCAGAAACTTACCAAGCCATAAATGAATGGCACAATATATTGAAAGTGCTGAATAGTAAAAATCTGCAGCCAAGAATACTCTAGCCAGCAAGGCATTCATTCAGAATAGAAAGAGAATTAAAGAGTTTCCCAAACAAAAACTAGAGGAGTTCATGACCAATAAACCAGCCCTGAAAGAAAATAAAGGGGACTCTTTGAATGGAGAGGGGAAAAAAGGGAGGTATAAAGGTAGGAAACACAAAAGAAGTCAAAATGAAAAATTTTGTAAAATATCAATCAAGTAAATCATAAAATATGAGGATGTAAAAGATGACAACATATACCTAAAACATGGGAAACAGATGAGTAAAGAATGGGTTCAAAATCAAATGACTATCAACTTAATATAGACTGCTACATGCAAAAGATGTTATACACAAATCTAATGATAACCACAAATAAAAAATTCCTAGTAAACTTGCAAAGACTAAAGAGAAAGAAATCCAAAATATATCATTGAAGACAATGAGCAAACCATGAAAGAGTGAAATACAAGAAAGAATCAAACAAAATCTTCAGAAACAACCATAAAACAGGTAATGAAATAGCAATACCCATATCTGTCAATAATTACTGAATGTTAATGAACTAAACACTACTATTAAAAGACATAGGGTGAAAGAATGGAAAAAGAAAAAAATAAGACTCATTTATAAGCTGCTTATAAGAGACTCATTTTAGATCTTGGGCGCCTGGGTGGCTCAGTCGGTTAAGCCTCCGGCTTCGGCTCAGGTCAGATCTCACATTCGTGGGTTTGAGTCCCATGTCGGGCTCTGTTCTGGCAGCCAGCTCAGAGCCTGGAGCCTGATTCCGGTTCTGTGTCTCCTTCTCTCTCTGCCCCTCCCCCTCTCATGCTCTGTCTCTCTCTGTATCAAAAATAAATAAAACATTAAAAAAAATTTGAATAGATCTTAAAACAAGTGTAGATTGAAAGGGGATAGAGAAACATTTATTATGAAAATGGATGTCAAAAGAAAGTCAAAGTAGCAATACTTATGCTGGACAAAATAAACTTTAAAAGAAGGACTATAAGAAGAAACAAAGAAAGACATTATACAATAATAAAGGACATAATCCAACAAGAAGATATAACAATTGTGAATATTTATGCACCCAACATGAAAGCACACAAATGCATAAAATAGTTAATAACAAACATAAAGGAACTAATTGATAGTAATACAATAATAGTAAGGAACTTTAACACTCCACTTATGTCAATAGACAGATCATATAAAGAGAAAAATCAACATGGAGACAACTGTTTTAAATGACACACTGAAACAGTTGGACTTAACATGTATTCTGAGGATTCCATCCCCAAACAGCAGAATATGCATTCTTTTCAAGTGCATATGGAATGACAGATCACATATTAGGCCATAAAACAAGCCTCAACAAATTCAGAAAGATCAAAATTATACCATGCATCTTTTCTGAACACTACACTACGAAACTAGAAGTCAACCACAAGAAAAATTCTGGAAACCCCACAAATATATGGGAGGTTAAATAACACACTACTAAACCAAGAATGAGTCAACCAGAGAATCATAACAAAATTAAAAATTAAATGGAAACAAATGAAAATGAGAAGACAATGGTTCAAAACTTTTGGGATGCAGCAAAAGCAGTTATAAAAGGGAAATTTAGAGCAATACAGGCCTACCTCAAGAAGCAAGAAAATCTCAAACAAACAACCAAACATTAAACCTAAAGGAGCTATAAAAAGAACAAATAAAATCTAAAACCAGCAAAAGGAAGGAAATAATAAGGATCAGAGTAGACATAAATGATATAGAATCTAAAAATATATATATATTAAATTTAAAAAATAATAGAACTGACCAATGAAACCAGGAGCTGGTTCTTTAAAAAAAAAAAAAAAGTCAATAAAACTGATAATGCTCTAGCTAGATTTGTCAAGAAAAAAAAGAGAAGAAACCCAAATAAATAAAATCACATACAAAAGAGGAAAAGTAATAACAAACACCATAGAAATGTAATTGTAAGAGAATATTATGAAAAACTATATGCCAACAAATTAGAAACCTAGAAAAAATGGATAAATTTCTAGAAATATATAACTTACAAAAACTGAAATAGAAAGAAGAAATAGAAAATATGAACAGAATGATTACCAGCAAAGAAATTGAATTGGTAATCAAAAAATCCCCAACAAACAAAAGTCCAGGCCCAGATGCACAGGTGAATTCTACCAAACATTTAAAGAATAATTAATACCTGTTCTGTTCAAACTATTCCAAAAAATAGAACAGAAATGAAAACTTCCAAATTCATTCCAGGGGGCCAGTATTACCCTCATAACAATACCAGGTAATGATGTCACCAAAAAATAGAACTACAGGCCGATATCTCTGATGAACATAGATGCAAAAACCTTCAACAAAATACTAGCAAACCAAATCCAACAAACATTTAAAAAATCATATTCATGGGTTGCAAAGGTGGTTCAATATTCACAAACCAATCAACACAATACATTACATCAATAAGAGAAACTGTAAGAATCATAGGATCATTTCAATAGTAAGAAAAAGCATTTCACAATATACAACATCCATTCAAGATAAAAAACTCTCAATAACAAAAACCCTCAACAAAATAGGTTTAGAGGGAACATGCTGTAGCAAATACAGGTCATACATGAAAAAACCCAACCAACATCACCCTCAATGGGGAAAAAACTGAGACTTTTTTGCCTAACGTCAGAAACAAGAAAATAATGTCCACTCTCACTAGTTTCATTCAAAATAGTCCTGGAAGTTCTAGCCACAGCAATCGGACAGCAGTAACAAATAAAAGGCATCCAAATTAGTAAGGAAAATATAAACCTTTCACTATTTGCAAATGACATAATACTGTATATAGAAAACCTGAGAACTCCAACAAAAAATTGGGAGAACTGATAAATGAATTCAATAAAGTCACAGGATACAAAATCAATCTGCAGAAATGTGTTGCATTCCTATACACTAATAATGAAGCAGCAAAAAGAAAATTAGGAAAACAATCCCATTTACAATTATACTAAAAATAGTAACACATCTAGGAATAAACCTAAGCAAAGGGATGAATGACTTATATTCTAAAAACTATAAAACAATGATGAAAGAAATTGAAGGTGACACAAAGAAATGGAAAGACATTCCATGCTCATGGACTGGAAGAACAAATCTTCTTAAAATGTCTATACTGCATAAAGCAATCTACACATTTAATACAATCACTATCAAAATACCCATAACAGGGGCACCTGGGTGGCTCAGTTGGTTAAGTCTCTGACTTCAGAGTCAGAGTCTTGCACTCTTGGTGGGAATGCAAACTGGTGCAGCCAAAACAGTACATCAGCCATAATAAATTTTTCTCTAGGTATGTTCTCTCAGGCTAGGGAAACAAAAGCAAAAATAAACCACTGGGATACATCAAAATAAAAGCTTCTTCACAGCAAAGGAAATAATCAACAAAACTAAAAGGCATCCTATAGAATGTGAGAAGATATTTGAAAATGACATATCAGATAAAGGGTTCGTTTTCAAAATATATAAAGAACATTTAAAATTCAACAACCAAAAAACAAATAACCCAATTAAAAATAGGCAGAAGACATGAATAGACATGAAAAGATACTCAACATCACTCATCATCATCAAGAAAATGCAAATCAAAACTGCAATAAACTATCACCTCACACCCGTCAGAATGACTAAAGTTTACAACACGGAAAACAACAGGTATTGGCATGGATGTGGAGAAAGGGAAACCTTCTTGCACTCTTGTTGGGAATGCAAACTGGTGCAGCCAAAACAGTACAGAATTCCTTATAGAGGAACTTAGAGAGCTTCCTCAAAAAGTTAAAAATAGAACTACTCTATGATCCAGTACTCACATTCCTGGCTATTTACCCAAAGAGTACAAAAACACTAATTCAAAGTGATACATGCACCCAATGTTTATAGCAGCATTATTTACAATAACAAACATACAGAAGCAGCTCATGTCCAGCAATTGATCAATAGATAAAGAGTTGGTTTATACACACACACACACACACACACACACACACACACATATACAATGGAATAATATTCATCCATAAGTAATAATGAAATCTTGCCAGTCTTGCCATATCCAACGACATGTATGAAGCTACAGAGTATAACGCTAAGCAAAATAAGTTAGTCAGACAAAGGGGAATACCCTATGACTTCATCCATATGTGGAACTTAAGAAAAAAAAAACAAAGGGGGGAAAAGAGAGAGGGAGCCAAACCAAGAAACAGATCCATAACTGTACAGAACAAAGTGATAACTAACAGAGGGGCGGGTTGGGAGGATGGAATAAAGGTATTGAGGGTTAAAGAGCACATTTGTTATGATGAGCAGCAAGTAATGTATGGAATTGTTTAATCACTATATTGTACACCTGAAACTAATATTATCACTGCATTTTGAACTAACTGGAATTAAAATAAAAACCAAAAAAGGAAAACTAATTCACACGCACAGACTACATAGATCCTAAGAATATACACAGAAAGAAAGCGAGCAAAAGAGAGAGAGACCCAAACAGATTCTCCAGTCCCCTGTGTTTCACTTCCACCCACTGATTGACTAAACCATGTGAGAGACCGTTATGGACTGAATTATGACCCACACAAAATTCACTTGTTGAAGTCCTACCTCCTAGAGTGATTGTATATGGAGATACGGCCTTTAAGAGGTAAATAAGTTTAATGAGGTCATAAAGGTGGGGCTTAATCCAATGAACTGGTATCCTTATAAAACAAGGAAGAGATACCAGAGATCTCTCTCTTTTCACCTCTGCACAGAGGAAAGGCAATGTGAGAACACAGTGAGAATCAGCTGACTGCAAGCCAGGAAGATAGACCTCACAAGAAGCCAATTCTGAGGGCACCTTGACCTTGAACTTCTTGTTATGGTGGTCTGAACATACTAATATAGAGACTTTGAGTCACAACCAAACGTCAAGTGCTCTCCAAATTCCTGACCCACAAAAACAATGAAAGGTAATAAAATGGTGATCTTCATTTTAAGTCATTAAATTTTGGTGTGCTTTGTTACACAAAAATAGATAACTGAGACACTGTCCTTGAGGCACTCATAGGGAAGATTAAATAGGTAATTATACATCAAAATGCTATATTAGTGATCTATCAAATTCTATGAGCTAAGAAGTAAGCAAAGAGAGAACAGAACATCTTTTGAATAGAGAATTTTTAAATGTTAAATAATTGATCAGAAGTAGATCTAGGATGAAGACAGCTTAGGTGGGTTGAAAGTGGGAGAAAGAAGGTATCACTGAAGGAGATTATCACTGAGGTATGCTATGAATTGAAGTATATCCCCCAAATTTCATCCGTTGAAGCCCTAACCACCCCCGTGTAACTATATCTAAGACGGGCCATTAAGGAGGTGACTAAGGTTAAATGAGGTCTTAAGAGTGGAGCCCCACTGCAGTAAAACTGATACTCTTATAACAAGAGGAAGAAACAACATAGTTCTCTCATCTATTAGCCAGAAAAAGGGCCCTTATTGGAACTTGACCATTCTGACCCTGATCTAAGATTTCCAGCTTCCAGAACTGTGAGAAAATAAATTTCTTTTGTTTAAGGCATCCAGTCTATGGCATTTTGTTATGGCAAGCTAAGCGTATAGGTGACTTAACTTTTTTTTTTTTTTTTCAGAACTTAACTAGATTATCAAACCCTTAGTAAATATGGGGAAAAATAAAAATATTTTTATCATTTGTCTAATCTGCACATTTGTCTATGAGCAACCTAAAGACAAGAGTTATATACACTGAGGTACCACTCAGTGGCCTGTATCTGAGTCATAGTAATTTAGAAACGGAGGGAAGACGAAGAGTCTTTCAGTGATATAGAACCTAATACTACCTAGTAGAATTTCTAAAATAACCCAGAGAAGGAAACCTTCCCAAGAGAGTAAGTGGAACATATTAATTAATGGAATGGAACCTGACAAAATGGAGAAAACATCTATGAAGCATTGGGTTAACCAGTGTCAGCAACATACCCAAGGCTAGTTTGTGTTTTTGCCTCTGCTTTAACCTACTCATTCTCAAAACTTTCTTCCTACTCATTATGCCCTCATAATTAATTTCAGCCTTGGCAGTATGGCCTAGTGTGACTGGTCTGGGGTGCATGACCTCATGCTAATCCCCACCTTGTTTTGCAACCTCCAAAAGCTCTTTCTCTGCTGACTTCAGGCGTCCCTGAACTCACTGCTCAATTCTTAAATGTTAATATACATCTAGTTTTGGGCACTTTTAACTGCAAAGAGTGTAAATAAATGTACACCTCACACACATCATTTTAAAAGAATCTAAAACTTTTAAAAGGCTAATTACATGCAAAATAATCATTGAGAAGAAAAGGCCATTTACTGTGTACTTAATGAGTGCAAAGCAGGAAGTGAAAGATAAACAGAAAGAGAAATTTCAGTCTAGATTTCACAGTTTAACATTGTTCTTTGTCTTTTTGACTATAAGCACTCATTTATAACAAGTGGATGCTTTATAGTGAACTTATTCTAGACCAAATTTTCACCTGGCGTTTTTACTGCAATCAAATATCAAGGTGGGAACACAGACCAGGCTCACTCCTCATGCCCCTTGGACTTGCCAGTTTGACTGCCTCTATGATTTCACCAGGGGGAACAAACTGAACTAGAAGTTCAGCTTCCTTGACACTGAATATTACTTTGTAGTGGTTTTGCTATTTAATCTTCGGTAAACTGGAGCAGTGATTACTCCACAGTTTCCCCTAAAGGAGTTACTTTTTATTGAGATGGGACTAGATTTCCAAATTTACTTTTTATATAAACACATATTTCCTACCTAATCTCTCCTTGGATCTCTGCAGTAGTAAAACCTATTGGAAAGTGGATTATGTATGAAGGGGATATATCTTTATTTCTGAATATGACCCAATTCCAAATATGTGGTAAGAGTCGAGCCCTATGTTGAAGAATAAGCTAGTATTTTTCAGTGTCCTAACATTAAACCCCATAACAACTCTGTGGTACAGGTAAACCCTGAAAGAAAATAGATTTGAATCATGGATGATAAGCTATGGAAACATTACTTCCTAACCACAAGGCAAGACCCTGAGTTTTGGGTTAAAATAGGTGACATCTATCTTATTGTATCTTCCAGGACAATTTGCAGACATGGGAGAACAGAAGCGTTCTGACTACAATTTATCCCCAACACGAACTTCATATACAACTGGACAACAGAGGCCATAAATATTGATTGATTGGTCTGAATTTAAAAAGCATGCAATTGGCTCAAAGGGAAAATAATTTCTCTTGAACAATTGTACTAGATATAACTATAAGGTAATTTTTTTCAATTTCCACAAAGCACACACTGAAATCAATATCTTTACTTAGCAAGTTAAATGTTGCACCATCTAATTCATATGTAACATTCAGAATTTTCTGATGCTTACAGAGAATAAAATAATGTATATATAGTATTATCTAATTGACGGAATAATGATTATTTTAAAGTAGTTTCTAACATAAATATTTTAACATGCAAACCACTCAGTGCTGCTTTGGGTTTATAATTATTTTTGTTATTGAGAATTCTGAAAATAGAATTGTCATGAATTTTTGTTTACATCCATAATGCAGCTAAATTTTAGCTACTAGAAAAAAATTTCTGGGCTCTGATGACTCTACATGGGTTTGGTCTTTCCCTGTAGCACTGACATGCTAATTTGACAGAGGATCCTTCACAAATTTGTGATCCCAGGCTTCATTTTACCCTGGCTTCATTTGGACTTCTGAATGCACTCTGATAGTGTTGGGGTACTCTAGAATTTCTCTGCAACGTACATGGCAATGCTAACTCATACCACATCCTCACTTTGCATTCTGTATTCCCTGACAACCTGTGAAGAATGAGGGAGTCTTCGGCGGGTGATTGCTTTGTGAAGAAAAATGAATAATTTACCTGATAATCATGGTCATCTACCAGACTATGCAGTTTTCCTAATAAGTGATTTTGCTGTTTTGCTTAAACCTTATGCTGAATTTTTCATGAGTTGGATGAGTGCTTTCCAGCATCTTTTTATAATGTCGACTAACATTTTTTTTTTGTATGAAATGAAACCTTGGAAGATAAGAACAGAAAACCTGGGTGTTTAAAAAGATATATTACCTTTCAGAATGGGGCTCTCTGTGCTTGAGTTATAAGGTCTCCAGAGGTTTCAGAGTGATTTTAAGATTTTCAAATCTTGCATTCAAATGATTACATGTTGCTCAGCATATTGTGTCACCTGCCCACTATTTAAAGACCAATTTGTACTTAATGTTTTGAAAGACAGGAATCATGGGAGGAGAGTACTTATATTCAAATATTCTTGATGCGTAACATCTAAAGGTCTGAACACTAAAATTTCCTATTTAAAAGCTAGCTTTAAACCTTGACAAAGAAGTTCATATGTCTGTCT
The DNA here is from genome assembly GCF_006229205.1 of Suricata suricatta. Classification (NCBI taxonomy): domain Eukaryota; kingdom Metazoa; phylum Chordata; class Mammalia; order Carnivora; family Herpestidae; genus Suricata; species Suricata suricatta. The sequence goes on from NC_043706.1 coordinate 104,406,321, forward strand.
GAGAATATTAGAGGCATAAAAGAATATTTTATTCACTGAGTGATTACTACAGAGGAAATGGAAGATTAAGCAGGAGAATACACTGTATAGAGCAGGGAATTTTAAATACTTAGCTTATAAAATGATTGGCTTACAACTTATACATTTCCAAGGAAGTTTAAGCTTGTTAAAAAATCATCTCAATAGTAATTTGCAGTTTCAAAATGTTTCTAAATGATTATGTTTAATATATTTATAAATAATTAGAAATTCAGAATTTTAATTTATTTTAAAAATATATTCAAGATAAAATACCTTTAACTTTTAGAAGCTCAGCAGACACAATGAAAGTAAATGTATTTAATTCTTTAGTTCACTTGTAAATGAGAATTATATTTGGTTTATTTTGTTTTTGATATATGATAATCTTTCGGCTTTATTCATTAAAAAAAAATAGAGGATCCAGTGGCAATCAAGTAATTCTACTGCAACTGAGTTATTGACTAAAATGTGAACACATAAAGAAAAGAGAAAACATCTCATTTAATTTTGTATTACCAATAACTAGCAAAGTGTTTGGCATATATTAGGCACATAACTGTGCCTAAATATCTGACAAGTAAATAGAAATATACAATTTTTCCAATACCAATGGAATAGCAAAATGATAATTTAAGAATAAGGCTGTGGCTGAATAGACACTTTTCCAAGAAGACATACAGATGGCTAACAGACACATGAAAAGATGTTCAACATGACTCATCATCAGGGAAATGCAATTCAAAACCACAATGAGATACTGCCTCACACCTGTCAGAATGGCTAAAATGAACAACTTAGGTAACAACAGATGTTGGTGAGGATACAGAGAAAGAGGAACACTTTTGGCGCTGCTAGTGGAAATGCAAACTTGTACAACCACTCCGGAAAACAATATGGAGGTTCTTCAAAAATTAATAGTAGAACTATCCTATGACCCAGCAATTGCACTACTAGATATTTATCCAGAGAATACAGGATTGCTGATTCGAAGGGGCACATGCATCCCAATGTTTACAGCAGCATTATAGACGATAGCCAAATAATGGAAAGAGCTCAAATGTCCATCAACTGATGAATGAATAAAGAAGATGTGGTATACATACACACACACACACACACACACACACACACACACACACACAATGGAATATTGCTCAGCAATCAAAAAGAATAAAATCTTGCCATTTGCAGCAACATGGATGGAACTAGAGTGTATTATGCTAAGCGAAGTCAGTCAGTCAGAGAAGGATAAATATCATATGATTTCACTCATGTGTGGAATTTAAGAAACAAAACAGATGAACACAGGGAAAGGGAAGGACAAATAAGATTAAAACAGAGAGGGAGACAAACCAGAAGAGACTCTCAAATACAGAGAACAAACTGAGGGTTGCTGGGGGGTGTTCAGTGGGTGGATGGGCTAAATGGGTCATGGGCATTAAGGCACTTTTGGGGGTGAGCACTGGGTGTTATATGTAAGTCAAGAATTATTAAATTCTATTCCTGAAATCATTACTATGTTACATGTTAACTAACTTGGATTTAAATTAAAATTTATCTGTTGATAAATTTAAAAAGAAAAAAATAAGGTTGTGACAAGGCTTAGAGCAAAATGGATTGGATTTCAAAAATATGTGGGTCAAACTTAATAAAATAATAATGATCACAACTTAAACTTACTTTTAGCAAAAAATTTTAGAATTTAGCTTAGTAAATAAAAACGTGAAATTTGTATAGAGTTTCATAATTTAGTAAACAACTGTATATTATCTTATTTACTCCTCTCTCCTGGCATTTGGATATTAATAGTGTACTTTATTTTTTCTATTTATTTGAAGGATAGCAAAGATACATGAAAGTGCATAAAGACCTCTCACCCTAAGTGTACATATGAGGGCTTTTTACATATATATGTCCCTGAATAATCACACCAAGCTCAAAATATAAAACATTTTCAGAATCCCATAAGCTTTACAGTATTCTTTTTATCACTGATTAGTTTTGCCTGTTCTCACACTTTATATAGATAGAACCACAGAATAAAGACATCTTTGTGCCTGACTACTTTTCTGTTTTTTTTTAATGAGAATAATCCACAATGAAATACTACTATATATCCACCTGGTGATTAAAATTTAAAAGACTGACAATATGAAGTGTGGGCAAGCAGAGCAATTACATGGCTTACCTACTTACATACATAATATACGCTATGACTCCTAATCTTGGCTTCTTGATTCTATATTCATTGTTTTGTTTTGTCAATTATGCAATGCTAGTGTTCTTCCTTCCTTCCTCCTTTTTCTTTGGTCTTGTCTTTGTAATTTTTATTATGAAAATTTTCAAACATAGAGAAAAATAGAGGAGAGTATATATTACTTAGATTTAACTGTTTCTATATTCATGTATTTTTTGCTAAATGCTTAAAATAAATTGCATATATCATGACATTTTACCCCTAAACATTTCATTATATACTTCTAAAATATAAGGATATTTTCTTATATAAAATCAGTTTTATCTGAACTCAAACAATTAATAAGCCACTAATATTATCTAACAACTAGTCCTCAAATTTATCCAATGATTATAAGAGTAACTTTCATAGCTGTTTTGTTCAAAATAAGCATTCACTTGCTATCATTCTGTGATATTTACAATAACTAAGTGTAAGTTTCATTCTTATTCTTCTGTTTATTCTTCTGCTTCTTATTATTATTTGGCAAAGTGTAACACTAAGCCTATATAAGGGTTTTTCCTCTTCAAACTAAAGTCTAAATATTATAGAATATGCACAGCTAAACATTCTCTTATGTATTTATCATTGATTAAATTCTATATGATGTGTTTGGACACCAGGTACAGTGTAAAGGAGTGGACATTTCACCAATATATCAAAAACCGTATCTTAAAAAAAAATCCCAGCATGCTCAAGTAAAAGAATGAGATAGATATGAAGAAAAGAATTAGTAAATTAAAGAAGCAATCTTGGTCTTTGTTCTGTAAAAGATTCCTATTAACTATACAGCTTTTTTCTCACATATAATTTCCATTCTCAGTAGGAAGTGATTAACCTTTTATTGCTACTATTATTACTAATGGGTGGAATACAAGATGAAAGGAGTCTGTATTCATTCTGAATAGAAAAATCAAATGAAGCACACTATTCTCAGTGCAAAACTGTATTAGATTTTTCTTGTTGCTCCAATTAAAATTTGAGTTTGTTTAAATATTCATGGCATATCTAGAGCAAATATGTGCAAGAGACATTTACTATATTTTTTGTTATCTATTTCCTATAAAAGCATAGGCTACTAAAAAGGCCAGAAAGAATAGCCTAGATACTCATAAAACAGCACAGGGCTGACCAGCTGATTTAAGATTGCTGCGACTTTTTACCCCCTCAATTTTTTTTTTTGTTCAATTACTTTTGGATTATTTATATTTACACAACTCTTACCTTAGAAAGGAAAAAAAAAATCAGGGATTCTTACCGGCTGGATAGGTTTCTTCTGCATTTGGAAGAGAAAAATGAGTATGTCTTCTTAAGGAATTGATCATGGCACTCTTGACTTTCTCCCAACGACGTATCTGCCAGTTATCTCTGTAGAGTCTGTACAGTATTGCCAATTTGTTTGCTCAACATTTGCTCTTTTCTAAAGACTGTACCAGGAGCTGAACAGGATCCACCTTGCCAACCAGAGGAAGTGAGGGCTCACCCGAGGATTCTGACGAGAGCAGGCCTTGACTTTCAGACAGCTAATTCAGGACTTGATAGGAACACAGGGAATGCCAGTTTGACATACACTCGAAGTTATTCCAGAGCTGAAGACGTCTGAAAATCAATTGTTGTGCTTACAAGTCAGTCACTGATTCTCCACTGGTATGGAGATGAAATCTGTACAAAACCAAATGTTTGTTACTAAGCCTTCTATTTAAATCCAGTTTAAAAAAAAAAAGCAATCAAAACACACCTCTTCAGAATCAAAAGCTTTTCTTTTCTTTTTTTTTTTTTTAAGCTACATGTCTGGCTCAGATGCATAAATCTGGTAGGCTGGAACGCTAATTACATTTCAACTTGCTCTAGTAGAATTTCAAGAAAACAATTAAAAAATATGTCCGCTGAAATCAACACTGGACAGCTGTGAGAACGGAGTCCTGAGGTAACCAGGAATCCATTAGTCCTTTCGCCCCTTTTGAGGGGTGTGTGGAATTATGCCAGCAGCAGCAACCTTGCTCATAAGACAGCCCCATTTCTTCCTCTGCACAAACCGCAAAGTGAAACTGAGGAGTACTACCTCCAGAGAAGTTTCTGGCGGCTTCAAGCCCACTTCGCGCGGCTGGCTGGGAGCGACTCCAGGAAGCCTGCGCAGTACCCAGCAGCCCTCGCGCCCGCGCTTCGGAGACAGGAATGCTTCTCTCCTAGGACTGAGCGCCCCGCTGCCCTGGATGGAAGCACCTTGGCTTGGGTTTCACGTCCTTCCCAGCCTACTGCCGTCTTTTTTATTCCTTGTGGAACTGAAACAAGCAAGGCAGAGAAAGCACTCTTCAAACACCCCAGGGAGATCCCATTGCCTCCTCCCTGGCTATGCGACTCACCTGAGCAGTCTTCTGCATTCCCCCACGCCTCCAACCTCCCTTTTGACGAGAACTATGAGTTATGATGAGAGAAAAAAAAAGAAAAAACAAAAATCTCATAAAAGGTTATGAATAGCTGAACCAAAGGTTTGAGACATATAGAGGATCTGTTTTTCTTTTCTCCAGAGTGATAGATAATATTTTTACTTAGGAAGTTGCTTTTACGTTCCCGTTACTTTATGAAATGTGTGCCAAAGCAAGGTTTTTGGTTCTTACCAGAATTTTTAGAATGAGGACTGAATGCTGGATCCTTTGGGAAAAATCAACCACAGAGAAACCATAGAGGAAAACACGGTAATTAGAAATGGGGGGGGGGGGCGGTGATGGAATCCATGAAAACTCTTTAGAGAGAAAATGGATTCAACTCTTCCAAGGGTCAGAGTAGCCCGAAGCAGTTTGGCTTGTGATGCAAGGAGAAAGTAGATTAGAGAAACATCTTTTCAACTTTAGTTTTGTCCCTCCCCACTATCAGTTTGAAATCACACCTACATTCTCACTACAGAATTCAGAGACAATGATCACATGTTGATGAAGCTGTCTGTATGAATAATATGAAGGCTTGTGCAAAACTTCTACTTGCTTAAAATGTTTATTAAAACAACCATTAGAATTGACAGCCTGGGTACTCTTTCCCCCTATATGTAAATGCCTGGGACTTTTAGATTACCAGACTATAAGGACAACCTCCTGCCAATGTCATTTATTCCAAAGAAAAGCCCTCGCCTAAGAAGATGCTTAATGGAAGGATAAATGGCAAAGATTACCCATTGTTTTGGGGAATGTAGTGCTTCTGTCCTAAGGTTTCTGACTCCTTTATCCTTGATTTCACTAGGCGGGCAACAAATTAGAGTCTGGCCTTTGCACTTCCTCAATACATTTCACAATATACAGAAGCCACTGTCTCCAAGTGGATAGGAGTATACAGGCTTAAATTGTACTGAGTACAATTATCTGAAATACTATAATCTGAAAATCATACACTCTGAAGTAGAGCTAGTCGAACAGATGGACTGAGTGTCTTAAATCAACTTCCTCAGAAGCAGAACCTGAGATGAAGATTCTTGTGCAAACCAGAAGAAATGGATGGAACAGTTGGGGAAGTAACAAGGACATAGTATCAGACAAAGTACTATAGACATTGTAGCCTCAGTCTGATCCTTTATGAGTACCACACCTTCTCCTTCTCTGGATTTAAGGTTAAGTAACGGAATTTTACACTCACATTGTTTATGGGGAAGAAGCGAGAGAAGAGGAAATTTGTAGGTTTTCTGGCTCTCCGTAGGCAGTGGACTTCAGTATCTAATAGCTGTTCTCTGTAAAAGAGCTGCTCATATTGGCTGTTGGAAAAGAAAACCCACAAAATACTAGGGATCTGAGTGGAATACTGACATTAGCAGCTTAAACCATTTGTACCATTCAGATTCACTTGCATCTCACATTAAATTTACTCCATCCTGTCATGGATTGAATTATTCTTCAGAGTCCAACCACTTAGTAATTTCAATAGGACAAGATAAAGAATTGTTAATTATAGGGGACTAGGGTACCAAGGATTGGCTAGTAGGAAGCAAAGAGAATTCTAAATAAGAAAGGAATGCCAAAAGTAAGGAACAGCCACTAACCCCAATGCTGAGAGACAGAGCCCGAAAGAAAAACATACTTAATATAAATTCATGAGTATTTGGGAGAAGATAAGGAAAAACTACACATTTTTCAAAAATGTTATAGTTCTGTTCTTAAAAGAAATATAAATATTAATTTCCAAATAGGCAAGAAATTATAAAAACATAGGAAGAATGAGATCGATAAAAAACAAAAAGATATACATTTGGGCTCTTTCCATAGTTTCACTATTGATAATGTTGCTATAAACACTGGGGTGCATGTACCTCATTGGATTTTCATTTTGTATACTTTGGGCAAATACCTAATAGTGCAATGTTTAGTAGTTCTATTTTTAGTTTTTTAAGGCACCTTCATACAGTTCTCCAGAGTGACTGCATCAGTTTGCATTCCCACCAACAGCCACTGAATTCTACTCCTGGAACCAATATCGCACTGTTGTTAACTAGCTAAAATTTAAAAAAAAAAAAAAAAATTGGGGACACCTGAATGGCTCAGTCAGTTAGGCATCTGACATCACCTCAGGGCATGATCTCATGGTTTGTGAGTTTGAGCTCTGTGTCCGCTCTGTACTGACAGCTCAAAGCCTAGAGCCTTCTTAGGATTCTGTGTCTCCCCCTCTTTGTGGCCCTCCCCTGCCCTCTCTCTCTCTCAAAAATAAACATTTTAAATTAATTTTTAAAAACTTAAAAATGTGCAAATGTATAATCATTATTAATTTACATTGATTTAAAGTTAAAAGCTCAGGCTGTCAGACTATAATATTTTTTCTAATCTGGCTACATGCTATTTACAAAAGATACCTTTAAAATATATAATATGCAAAGGTTGAAAGTTAAAAAATGGGAAAGTATCTGGAACAAAGGAACCAAATGATGTTGCTCTACTGACTTTATACAAAACAACTTTATGGTTTTTAATGTTTACTTTTGAGAGAGAGAGACAGAACATGAGTAGGGAAGGGTCAGAGAGAGGGGGAGACACAGAATCTGAAGCAGGCTCTGGGCTCTGAGCTCCCAGCACAGAGCCCAATGCAGGCCGAACTCCTGAACCTCAAGATCATGACCTAAGCTTAACTCCAATGCTTAACTCACTAAGCCACCCAGGGCCCCCACACAAACCGATTTTAATTAAAACTTTATTAGAGTCTCTAAATGATACTTCTGGAAGATTTAATTCACCAAGACACTATAAAACTATTCTAAATATGCATGCATAAAATAAAATACCCTCAAAATATATAATTCAAAAATTGAATTGTAGGGGGAAATTAACAAATCCACCATCATGAAAGATGATTTCAACATAGCTCTAAATCACTACTGTCATAAAAAATATATAAGGAAAATAAAAATACATTTGTAAACTCCTAACAAGTATAATTTTGTATACACATACACAAATGCCAATCACATTCTTTAATAAGAATTGAAGTAGAAGTTAAGAACAAAACAATGAGTTTTTAAAAATCTCTGTATATTTGGGGGCATCTCATTAACTCAGTCGGTTAAGCAGTCTCACTCATGGTTTCAGCTCAGGTCATGGTCTCATGCTTCATGGGTTCGAGTCCCATATTGGGCTCTGAGCTGGGAAAACAGAGGCAGTTTGGCATTCTCTCTCCCTCTGCCCCTCCCCTGCTTGTTCTCTATCTCTCTCAAAAATATTTTAAAGATAAAAAAATAACAAAAATCTCTAAATATTTGAAATTTCATAAAAACTTTTAAACAACTCAGTAACCAAACTATCATAATGTAAATTTTTAAATCGATAGAGGTAAATGATAATAAATACTTAGATACTAAATCCTTAAAGATACAATGACAGATGACCTTACAAGGAGAGATTTTAGCCTTAAATGTACATTTTAAATAAGTTCTGAAAACTAATGAATAAAATCCTTCACTTAATGCTTAATGAAATAAAAATAGAGTAAACCCAAATAAAACAGAAGAAAAGAATATAGTTAAGAGTACACAAAAAATTTGAAAATAAAGATGCAATGGAAATGTTCAACAAAATCAAAAGTAGTTCTTTGAAAATAGTAATACACTAGCCAAACATCTGGTAAAATATCATGAAAAAAGAAGGAGAGAGAGAGAAGGCACCAGTAAATAACATTTGAATGTAAAAGGGGACATGTCTATAGAAATAGATTTTTTTAACTTTTATTTTTTTTATTTATTCTTTTTTTAATTTTTTTAATGTTTTATTTATTCTTAATACAGAGAGAGACAGATCATGAGAGGAGGTGGGGCAGAGAGAGAAGGAGACACAGAACCGGAAACAGGCTCCAGGCTCTGAGCTAGCTGTCAGCACAGAGCCTGATGTGGGGCTTGAACTCACGAACATGAGATCTGACCTGAGCTGAAGTCGGAGGCTTAACCGACTGAGCCACCCAGGCACCCCAGATTTTTTTAATGTTTATTCATTTATTTCGAGGGAGAGAGAGCAAGCAGAGAAGGGACAAAGAAAGAGGGGAGACAAAGAATTCCAAGAAGGCTCTGTGCTGTTAGCAAAGGCCCAGACCAGGGCTCAAACTCCTGGATCATGAGATCATGATCTGAGCTGAAGCCGAGTCTAATGCTTAACCAACTGAGTCACCCAGCCACCCCAGATATTTTTAAAAACAAAACTAACTTTATGCTAATGTAGTTAAATACTTAAGTTTAAATGGATCTATTTCTTTAAAAATGTGTAACTTAACTAACAACTTAGAAAAGAAATAATAAAAAGCCTAAGTAGTCCTATAGACATTTTTTTAGTTAAAGTCAGTCACTAAAAATTTTCTCACAAAGAAAATGCCTGAGATTTAGAGGCAATTCCACCAGATTTTCAGGGAAAGACCATTTGAATTTTGTATAAACTTTAAAAAAAAAAAACAGATAAACAGTTTCACTTATTTAATTAATCCTGAATAATCTTAATACAAAATTGAGAAAGCACATTATAAGGAAGAAAAACTTTGACCAGTCTTTCACAAAATCACAAGCAATAAAATAGCAAACCAAGTTCTATAGTCATTGAAGGAAAAATATGTTATAACCAAGTAGGATTTATTCCAGAAATTCAAGAATGGTTTAATATTCAAAAATAAATCAATGTTTTTCATCATATATACAAAATTAGGAGACAGGATCTCTACTCTTCCATGTTTTATTCAACATTATACTAGATGCTTTCGCAAGTTTTACTACATGTCCTACCTAGGGTGTAAGAATAAATAAAAAGTGTGAAGATTGGAAAGTTAAAAATGAAATTTCAGTTTTATACATATCAAAGGAAATCCAAAAGAATACATAAATAGAGTAGATTGCTGGATAAATGATTGCTTTGCATAAATAATTTGCATTTCTGCATACCAGCAGCAAACAAAATTAAACTTAAAAAAATTCCAGGTGGCATTAAAATAGTAAATACCTAGAAATAAATATGTTAAAAGTTGTGTGAAAGCCTGAGCAGAAAACAATAAAAACTACTAAGATTTATTTTTGAAAATAAATCCTAAAGAAATGGAGTGATTGGAAGACTCAATATTATGAAATATCAATTCTTTCCAAATTAATCTATGCATTCAATGCATGCCAAACAGAGCTTTATCAATTTTCATTTTTATGACTGGGAAAGGAACTGATAAGCTTATCCTCAAATATGTATCTAAATGCAAAGAACTAAAATAGCCAAGAAACTTTTGAACAAAGTGAGCTAAAAGGACTTGCTATACTCTATATTAAGCTTATTAAAATGTAATAATTACATCGGTGTGGTATTGTTGTAAGAATGAACAAACATACAAGAGAGATCAAATAGAGATCCTAGGAACAGACCTCAGACATAGCACTTGATAATTCACAAAAACGTTACATTAGAACACAGCATTTTCATGTATCAATAAAAGATAAGCAACTCAAATGTAAACAAAAGGGCAAAAGACTTTAAACACATAATTTACAAAAGAGCATATCCGAACAGCCAGTAAATCTATGAAAAGGTTTCCAAACTCAATAGTAACCAAAGAGATACAAATTAAAACCATAATGTACTATTCCAGTTTGGGGATAAAATGAAACACTCACATTCCACCCTATCCCCCTTAATGAATACAGCTATAAAACCTTGGCAGAATGCATGGAACATCTGTTTGAAGACAGACAATTAAATATCAAAGGAGGACTGCAGAAGACCAAAATTAAAAGTATCAGTGAATTGCCAATGAGTTTGACTTTTTGTTCTCCAGTATTTTTCGACTTGAACTCAAAGCACTGGTGACCCCCCAAAAATGTCCTAAAGTCAGAAAATCCCTCTAGTTCTGGCCCCAGGGGCTGGAAAAGGAACTTCTAATGCTCACAAAGAGAGACCCTTTTATTTGTTTAGGGTCTTTTTTTTTTTCCCTCTTTTATCTCTCCATTCTTTGTCACCCCAGGCCTCCAACACTTCCAGGGTGATGGTGGTGGTGGTGGCACTGATTAGTAAGGAGAACCACAAAACAAAATTTGGTAATGGAAAACTTCTTCCAGTTGGTAAAGCTAGGGTTTTATGAAGGTGAGGCCAACCCTCATTGCTTTCTGTCTTAACATCACTTTGATTTAGATGTGAGCACAGTGGTGAAATATGTAGCAGAGGGAGTACTTAAACTTCAGACTTCTAGTGAAAGGACCAGAAACAGTATTTGTGCACTTATAGCAAATGTAATAGCAATATAATAAAATGTATGACAACATTGCAAAAAGGGTGGGAGGAATTGGATATATACAGTTATAAATTTATACAGTAAGCTTTTATACTTCTTATGTGAAGCAGTATAGATATAAATTGGAAAATAGGTCATGTTAAAGATAAAAGATAGGTACTATATATATTGACAATATATTGGCAAGCACATATATATATATAAGACTATTGCCATTTTACATATAGTGATGTAACTATAGTTACAGTTACATATGCATATATAACTAGATAGATCAATAGATATAATAACATAACAATAGCAAAGATAAAGCTTGAAAAATATTCAGTTAATGAAAAGTAAGCAGAAAAATGGGTTAAAACAAACAACAGAAGAAATAGAAAAAGCTAGAAAGATGGTAGATTTTCATCTATTTATAGCAATAATTTCATTAAATATAAAAGATTTAGACACCAATTAAAAAAAAGATTCGATAAAAAGCAAGACTACATGCTACCTACAAGTAACCCACTTTAAATATGAAGACATAGGGGTACCTGGGTGACTCAGTTGGTTAAGTGTCCAACTTCAGCTCAGGTCATGATCTCACAGTTCGTGGGTTCAAGCCCTGCATTGGGCTCTGTGCTGACAGGTAGCTCAGAGCCTGCAGCCTGTCTTCAGAGTCTGTGTCTCCCTCTCTCTCTGACCCTCCCCTGTTCATGCTGTCTCTTTCTCTTTCAAAAATAAATTTGAAAAAACATTTTAAAAATTTTTTAAAAAGGATATTTTGGAGTGCCTGGGTGGCTCAGTTGGTTGTGCATCAGGCTTCAGCTCAGGTCATGATTTCATGGTTTGTGGGTTCAAGCCCCGCATCAGGCTCTGTGCTGACAAATAGCTCAGAACCTGGAGCCTGCTTCAGATTCTATGTCTCCGTCTCTCCCTGACCCTCCCCTGCTCATGCTATCTCTCTGTCCCTCTCAAAAATAAAAATAAAACATTTAAATATATATATATATATATATATACACATACAAAGACATAGCTAAGTTAAAATAGAATAAGGTATGCCATGCAAACAGGTATGAAGAGGGAGCTGGTATATCTATATTAATAATAGACAAGGTAGACTTGAGAACAAAGAAAGTTTACAGGGAAGGGGTGTCTGGTGGCTCAGCCAGTTAAACATCTGACTTTGGCTTTGGCTCAGGTCATGATCTTGTGGTTTGTGAGTTTGAGCCCTACGTCAGACTCTGTGCTGACAGCTCAGAGCCTGGAGCCTATTCTTATTATGTGTCTCCCTCTCTTTCTGTTTCTCTCCCACTCACATTCTCTCTCTCTCTCTCTCTCAAAAATAAATAAAGATTAAACAAAATTTTAATTAAAAAGAATGTTACCAGGGATAAAGTTGGGATATTATAAACACATCATTGGACTAGTTCACAAAAAAGACTTACAAATCCTAAATGGTTATGAATCTGACAACAGAGCTTCAAAATGCATGAAGCAAAACCTAATAGCTGAAAGAAGCAATCTACAAGTATCTAGATTTTATGACTCTATCTCAGTAATTTACAGGACAAGTAAACAGAAAATCAGTTAGCATATTAGTAAAATTAGACCTGAACAGGAATATGAGCAAACTTACCTAATTAATATTTATAGTATACTCCACCAGCAACATCAGAGTATACAATCATAAAGTGTACATGAAACAATAACTAAGTAGCCCTTAATAGCTCTTAATAGATGTTAAATGATTAATATCATTTAAAAGTTATTCTCTGATCATATAAATTTAAACTAAAAATTAATAACCACAATATACCTGGAAAATCTCCAAATATTTGGAAATTAAATAGCACACTTCTAATTAACTCAAGGGTCAAAAAGAAAGTGAAAAGGAAATTAGAGAATACTAATTCCATTCCTTGAGCTGAGTGATAGTTACAGGGAGTTTCACTTTGTGAAATTCACAAGCTGTACATTTTACTTTGTACTTTTTTGCATATGTTGTTTTTTCAACAAAATAAAATTTTAAATGGAATGGACAAATTCATAGCAAAATATAACTTAGCAAAACAGTGTCAAGAAGAAATAAAAAAGAAAGAGGAACAAGACTATAGCTGCAGTAGGCAGCCCACTTGGTAAATTCCACAAGCCCCTATAAAATCAAATTAATTAGGACGGCAAAGAAAAAAATCCACATACAAGAGGTACAACAAACTAAAAGACAAGTAACTCTGTAGACTCCAAAATCTAAGTGGGTGTGGCCAAACAGCAATAGCAACAGGATATGTGTGATATCAAAGTACCCAAGAAGAAGCAAAGGTAAAGCAAAAAGACCTGTGAAAATCCCAGAATCTGAATCAGCAGCTGGTATTCGCCTCTAAGGCAGAGTCATACTCAACATAGAAAGCTCAGAAGGCCAATCTGAGAGAGTAGACAAATACTAAGGGAACTCACGGGTAAGAGTGAAGGGAAACAAAATTCAGGTGATGCTGGAGTGACACAGGCCATAGGAACTTTTAAACTATCCAACAGAAGCTGTCTTCCAGGATAAAGCCCTATAAAGAGGAGAATTTACTCAGAGAATCTAAATTGAACAAGACAGGACATACTGGCTAAGAAACAGGATAGATGGTACAGATAAAAATGGGGAGGAAAAGTAAAAAAAAAATAAATAAAAATTTTAAATAAAAAAAAATGGGGAGGAAGACCAGAGGGGACATAGAAAGGTCATATTTTTGTACATCTCAGAATAACCTCAGAAAAGGGAACCCTAGAGCTGAAGCTAGGAGTGTCTCTGAGCCTGCACTCCTTTTCTGAGACTTCTGGAAAATCCATTTTACTGAGACTTCAGCAACAGAAAAGGGTAGTAATCAAATCTGAACAGTTATGTAGCAAGGTTATTTAAACTCTCCCTTTTATGAAGACTAGAAAAATCTTTATTAAACCAAGACCTTTATTAAGCAGTAAACATTTATTGTGTTATAAGATCATATGCAAGAAACTAAGATGATGTGTTGTGTGAACCTCTTTTGCATCACTTGGGTTCAACTTTTGGCAAAAAAAAAATTATACTTATATATACATAAAGCTCAGAGAGGTGGAATTTTTGCCTTGTGGTTTCTTGTAGTTAAAACGCACCGCTGAGTCAGTAAAGTATCTTAAAACATTTAAGGAAACTTTTAGTAATAGTAGAGAAGATAGAAGATGTTTGCACATTGATGGATGACAACATAAACCTAGATCTATTAAATTCAAGAGCTTGCATCATTAATGTCAGTAATTATTTCAAGCAGTGACTGCCCAGAGGAAAAGTGGTCTGTGTCACTACAGGAAACAACATAGCAATAGCTTTTGGCCATTGCACAGATTTACAGCTCTACAAAAACTCATTAGTTTGGCCTTTTTTATTCTTCCTTCAAACACCTATGGTGAGTATAATGAAATTGGACTAAATAACCAAAAGAAAGAGGCACACAATTTTTGCAGGTATAAGTAAAGTTCAGGTTCTGATCAAATTTGAAGCCTTCTGACTATGTTTCCAGCTGGGTCCTGACTGAGTTTCCATTTTTCAGGCTCAAGTTCTGAAATTTTCAGCTTAGGTTTTGTTTTCCTTTTAGATTTTGTTGGTTTGTACATCTTTATTTTAAAAACTTGTATTTCTTTCTGTTAATTGTATAAATATGAGTCTGTCTGGGGTGGTTGTAGGCATTTGTGAAACTGCCAAAATAATGCTGTCAATGTAGAAGTCTGAGACAATTATATAAATTAAGATATTAAAAATATGTTCATAATATTTAATATGCTATTAAAAAGTATAGCATCACCAGCAACATGTCAACCAAGAAAGACACATGATCCTATTAAGGAAAATACATTAAATACAATGATAAAAGTTCTTAAAGACTCACTGTTAAGGATTTGGTAAATTATTAAATTACTCTTTGTAACAGTTTTGCTTCCTCTAATTTTCCTTTGAGATACTAAAAGGAAAACTTCTTGTTTCAAATAAGTACATGAAAGCAAAGTCTTTTGTGTTGGAATACCAAAACAGCCTCATCTAATCTCACCCACATTCATTCTGCCCATACTCATTAGACTACCATTTGTCTCTTTCCTATGTAAAATACCATCCTGTCACATTATCATCTCATCTCCCCAAATTCCATCAAAATGATAGAAAATCAGTTAAAAAATCCATAACAGCTTTGAGGATTTAAATTGGGAATATAAAAGAAAATGACAATGTCTGGGAGATGGAAAGAAGGATAAGCAAGGGTTGGAGGTAAATTTTGAATAGACACAAAGAAATATGTATCCAAGGCAAAAGCTATTCCTGGTACAGTCATTAGTTATGGAGAGTGAAGGAATTGGAACAGAGAATTGGGGCAGAAATCAAGGTTGAGTACTTACTGAAGACATGGAACATTGTATTTAGGAAGAGTTAGGGCTCCAGATTGGGGATTGGGGAATAGAAGCATAGTCAGTCTACCTGTTTGATTCATACATGACCAAAGTAAAATCTGCCAGTGGATGAACTTAATACATATTTGTTGAACAAATTAATACATGAATGCAGAAAGATTACTTGTATTATTTATCAGTCATGAGGAAAATCAATGAACTGAAATATAATCCTTAGCAATTAGCTCCAGATTCACAGTTAGAGATATTTCAACTTCACCCACTCCTCAAATGAAACTTGAACAATCAGGGGAAAATCCCCAGCAACAATCTTTTCCAAGAGTTCACACCACCCCAAACCCCAATATCTATTTTTCCTTCTACTCCCCAGCCATTAGTGCAATAGCAGTTTATGATTCCTCTCCGGTTGCACCTGATTATTCAGTGTCATAGATGCTACCCTCCCTGTCTAACGCATCCCCTGGGAGTTCCTTCCACTGCAAAATAGAAATTTCTCTCTGTTTGATTTCAGTCACCTTAGATGATTAGTTTCTCAGCAATTAAATTCTTTTGTTCCACCCAAAGTAGCTATATTCTTTTAGGAAGTTATAGCACATTTCTCAAGGACCAGGCTGAGGAGGTATTTGTGTGACACACCCCTGCCTCCCACATTTAGACTCACTCAGTGGTGTCCTGAGAGGCCACAGGTCATTGAGAGTCTATTGAAACTTGAGCTGTGCAGGGCTGCCCTGGTTTGGCCAAATTCTGTTACTCAAGAGCCATAATCCTGATACAAGTACCCGCCAGTCTTCAAAAGTTTGCATCATGCTACTACTCTTTTACAAAAGACCTACATTAGTACCTATTTCCACTAATAGAAATATGAGGATTTTTGCTTTTATGAAATAAGGTGAAAAGTAAAAATAGTAGTCAGCGTTTGTTTTGCAGCAACCAGTTATTGAGGCAGTGAGAGTGGCTCCTCAAAAGTTCCTTCTACCTGAGTGTACTCAGCATCTCAGCATCCAGACACAGGTTTGGACGGTGTCTGCGAGTCTGTGCTGTATCTGGATTTTCTGTGTGTGTGTGCAAGATGTGCCCTGAGGTGTCACAAAAGCCTGAGAGGTCTGGCTATTTTGGGGGTCTGGAAACGCTCACAATTTTTTCATATAAATTAATGATAATTGCTTCTTCAATATATGCCATTTTGTCTTTGAAAGTTCTCATGGGAATACTCTACTTTTAGATAGCAAAGGAAACCTGTACTTGCACACACAATCATAGTTTCAGTCTTTCCTTTATGGTGTCTTCAAACTGCCTAGGGAACATTTTGCACAAAATACTTCACTGGCCTGCTAAGATGATCTAGATATCACGAAATGAATGGTCCTCAAAAGTAAGCTAAATAGTCATCATTACTATTGTCTACTCAAGGTATTTAGAAGTTTCTCATTTGAGTAGCATGCTAACTACACTATTTTGTTAATCACTAGAACTATTTTAGTATCACTTTATTTTTTTTTTTACTCTTGGAAAGCAATCATGTATAATATTATGAACATAAAGTTATTAGACTGGCTTATTTACATGAAGATAGCAACGCTTTTTCTTTTTTGTCATAACATATTTTGACCTCAAACCCCTCATTGCCTTCCTTTGCCTCATGAATCTTAATTTTTTCATCATGTTCCAAAGATTAACATTTGACAAGCCAAGTTGATGTTCTGATAATTCCTAGAGGTTTCATACTAGTCAGTCAAAATTGGAATTTTTATGATTTAAAAAGTTGCAAGAATTTCTGTAATAGAAAAACTTGAGTCAAAAAATAAGAGTTGATGCTGTAAATTTTGTGTTTTTTGAAAATTTTTAGCTCCACTGCTAAAGTCTTGCTTTTTTTCTTTTTCATTTTCCCCCATATATATCAGTATCCTTGCACCCTCCACAGCATTCATACTAACAATCTCATTTATATCTCACTACATTTTTCTTTGGACTTCTGTAACAGTTTATACACATACACATTTTTTAAACAAAAAAACCCTTATATACATTTTTATATTTAAAAATACTTCATGAAAATCCTTCAGGTTAGCTGATAGAGCTCTAAGTCATTGGCTTTAAAGACACAATATGTGAGGTACCATGATTTAGTCACCCCTTTTCTTACTGATGGACATCCACAGTTTCCAGTTTTTCATCATTAAAAACAATGCTACAATAAATATCTCAAACCAATGTCTTTCATATAGGTGACTTTATTTTTCTGGGAGTCACCTCCTAGGAGGATTGGGAGTCACCTCCTAGGAGAGGGATTGCTGGGTCTAAAGGTATAATGATTTTTAATTTTAATACTTGCCAGATTGCTTTCAAACACTGTGCTCTGCCAACTATACATAAAAGTATTGCTTTAGAAGGTTTCCCTTCTTTTAAAATACAAAATTTTAAATTTCTATACTAATACATTTCAAATGTTCAATACTTTAAAAGGATGAATTATTGTTGATAATTAATATTGCTTTTCATTAAACACTGTTCAATACAAATTTTATGAATCCAAGCATTATAGTTCCTCTTAATTTTCCAATCTTATCTGCATTAGTAGTGTTGCCATCAGATTAAAAACAACAAAGAAACCTAAACAGATGGCCTTTCCTACTATTTTCCTGGATACTTAATATCCTTAAAACTCAATTTACTGCCAAGGTTACTGTAATGGTTTCAAAAACTTACTTTTGCAGTGTTCAAGTAAAGACTTAGCTCTCCTCCCTCTCTGTGCTAAAAATAGTTTTACTGTTGATTAGGGATTTTGTTTAAACTGAAATTAAAGAGAATAGGAATAAGATAAAATGAAGCTACATACTAACATCTCAGTCGTAATGGATTCTCAGTACAAGGAATTCAAACAGGCAGCAGTTTTTCACTGTTGTTCATATTCAAAGACTGTTTTAAGACAGTCTTTCTCAATTAATACCCAGTTATCATTTTTTAAGTGTTGAATACCTACTAAATACTGATAATTATGGTTATAGACCATTAAAAAAGAGTTCAGATTTGTTTCAGAGACATATCTATAGGAAAAAGTAGGTAAAAACTACTGTATTCTCATAAATTTTCTTAAAAGAATGTTTTCTTATTTACACTGAAAGGTATATGTGTGTTTATACAGTAGTTTAGGTTTCCACTGACAACACAATAAATAAATCATCTCCATCAATATTTCACATTACTTATAATTCTCACCAAGAGTCCTTTTAATGAGAAACACAAAGGCAATTCATATTTAGTGCCTAGTATGGCCATAGTCCTTCCTGGTTTATAATCACATTTAATAAGTTTTTTTTTTAAACACCAGTGGACATGGGTAGGAGATGACCTGAATTAAGCTTCAGTAACATGGCACAAAATATTAGAGCCAAAGATTAGACTAGTATGATCCCAAGAATTTAGTTTATTAGGAATTTTATTTTACATCAGAAGAAATGAGACCTACAAACATTGAGATGCTGCACTGACATGGTTAGTCATTCATGGTTCTGAGACTGAAATATACACTATTAACAATTCTGTCCCAGCGTTCTTCACTGCACTATGTAACATGATTAAATTTGAAAGAGATTAAAGTTAGCTGAAGCTCTAGACTGTGGAATATAGAACAGAGGTATCATAAAGGATCAAAGCAGTTGGATCCTAAGGAACCTTGGGCAAATGATGGAGAAGAGGTATTATAACACATTTCCTAAGCAAGAGCTTTGTCCAGGACCAATGTCCATACAGTCTTTAAAAACAGCATTAAGTTCATTGTCAAGATTCTCTTACAAGTAAAAACAGTGGAATTTAAATTAAAACTATAACAAACAACCCTAAAATTTATATTGAACCAAAAAAAGACCTCAAATAGCCAAAGTAATATTGAAAAAGAAAACCAAAGTGGGAGGCATCGCAATCCCAGACTTTAGCCTCTACTATAAAGTTGTAATCATCAAGACAGTATGGTATTGGCACAAAAACTGACACATAGACTGATGAAATACAATAGAGAACCCAGAATTGGACCCATAAATGTATGGCCAACTAATCTTTGACAAAGCAGGAAAAGAGTATCCAATGGAAAAAAGACAGTCTCTTTAGCAAATAATGCTAGAAGAACTGGACAGCAACATGCAGAAGAATGAAACTGGACCACTTACTTACACCATTCACAAAAATTAACTCAGAATGGATGAAAGACTTAAAAGTGAGACAGGAAAACCTCAAAACCCTAGAGGAGAAAACAAGAAACAAGCTCTTTGTTCTCAGCCACAGAAACTTCTTACTAGACACATCTCCAAAGGCAAGGGAAATAAAAGCAAAAATGAACCATTGGGACCACATCAAGATAAAAGCCTTCTGCACTGCAAAGGAAACAATCAACAAAACTAAAAGGCAACTGGTGGAATGGGAAAAGATATTTGCAAATGACATCAGATAAAGGGTTAGTATCCAAAAATCTATAAAGAACTTATCAAACTCAACACCTGAAAAACAAATAATGCAATGAAGAACAGGCAGAAGATATGAACATTTTTTCAAAGAAGACATCCCAATGGCTAATAGACACATGAAAAGATACTCACTCAATATCACTCATCATAGGGAAATACAAATCAAAACCATATTGAGATACCACCTTACCCAAGTCTGAGTGGCTAAAATTAACAACTCAGGAAACAACAGATGGTGGCAAGGATGTGGACAAATGGAAATCCTCTTGCACTGTTGGTGGGAATCCAAACTGGTGCAGCAACTGTGGAAAACACTGGAGTTTCCTCAAAAAATTAAAACTAGAACTACCTTATGACCCAGCAACAGCACTACGAGGAATTTATCCAAAGATTCAACAGTGCTGATTCATAGGGGCACTTGTACCCCAGTGTTTATAGCAGCACTTTCAACAATAACCAAATCATGGAAAGAGCCCAAATCTCCATCAATTGGCGAATGGATAAAGATGTGGTATATATATGTAATACTACTCAGCAATGAGAAAGAATGAAATCCTGTCATTTGCAACAATGTGGGTGGAAATAGAGTGAATTATGCTAAGTGACATAAGTCAGTCTGAGATAAACAGGTATCATATGTTTTCACTCATATATCAAACTTGAGAAAACTAACAGAATACCATGGGGGAAGGGAAGGGGAAAATATAGTTTCAAACAGAGAGGGAGGCAAACCCATAAGAGGCTCTTACATACAGGGAACAAACTGAAGGTTGATGGCGGGCAGGGGAGATGGGAGGTGAAAATGGGTGATAGACACTGAGGAGGGCACTTGTTGAGATGAGCACTGGGTGTTGTCTGTAAGCGATGAATCACGGGAATCTACCCCTGAAACCAAGAGCACACTGTATACAATATATGTTAGCTAACTTGGCAATAATTGTATTTAAAAAATTAACATAAAGAAAAAGCATACAACAGTATGGATGGTAGCCTTTCAAGGTTGTATCCTTTCATCTGCTTTCTATGGCTGTGTTTATAAGAGTCAAAAGGATTCTGTACAGTGCTTTATTTTAGCTTTCCTCTCATTAAGGACTCATAAACTTAATTACTTAATATTCCTTAAGAAACTCAGCTTGAAATAATTACTTCATTAGAAAAATTTAGCAATGTTCATTCTCTCTTGAATAGGTTCTTATTTTAGAGTTGCTGAAGGTTTTATTTGTCCTTTATTCTGAATGCAAACCTCTTCACCTTCATGTCTCTTGTAGAATTGCATTTCAAATACTATTTAAGGAAAATTTTAAAAACTGCTGTAAGTCATTTTGAAGGAAGCTCATTATTATCATAAATCACAGCTTAAAAAGTTCTAGAGATAGTACCTACTGGTAAATAACTATGAAGTATATGGTAAATGATAAAGGAAGAAGGAATAGAAAAATTTGATTTTAAAGAAATTGTTTTCAGCATAGCATTTCAGTCATAATATATTAATATGTGTAATAGACTTTGTTTAATAAAAAGTGATTGCTAAGCTAGAAATTCTTTAAAATCTTTAAAGAGAATTTGAAATTAAATTGAATTTTACTTAAATTAATTACCAGAATAGTCAAAGATATTTGTTTTAAGTTTCAAGATTAATTAGTAGATCATGTTCTTCTTCTGTTGAAAATTCTTCTGTATTACTCATAACCTGCAGCAGTATTTCCCTTAAGATGTCCACATTAACCATAAGGTTTTACTAAAACTCCTTCCATTGCTTCTAATTAACATTTACTTATTATTTATTTGGATAGAGAGAGCATACATGAGCTGGGGAGGGGCAGAGAAAGAGGGAGAGAGAGAATCCCAAGCAGGCTTCGTACTGACAGCATGGGGCTTGAACTCATGAACTGTGAGATCCTGATCTGAGCCGAAACCGAGAGTTGGACACTCAATTGACTGAGCCACCCAGGGCCCCTCATTCATTGTTTCTTATAGTCTCTCTCTGCTCAGGCTATTCTCAATTCACTCTTTGTTGCTCCCACTGCTGTTGTGCTTTATTCCTATCATTCTGGATGAAAATCCTGCTACCTCCATGGTCACTCAACTCAAAGTAACATGTCCTTCCTCTGAATCTTCCTATCACAGTCACTCTAAAAATTGTTCTCGGTTTACAAAATATGCACTTGGATACTCTCTTCTTGTACAAATTTTATTGCGTTCAATCATAAGCTCCTTGAGGGTAGAACTTCTCATATTTGATGTCTTGACAGAGTAGACCCTTAAATACTTTTTACCAGCTTAAGACTTTTTTCACCATCAAGTGATCATATATAAGTTAGGCAAATAAATATTATTTCTACGTGCAGCATGTCTGATTTTAAATATTGATCACTGCTTATATTGTACTATTAATAAACGGAATTTCAAATGATCTACACAATATGATCACATTATTTCTAAATATAAAGATTACATTTCAGCACATGAAAAATATTGGAAAGATGTATATATTGATATAAATTGTGTATAATTTATACTATATAATCATATATTATATATAATAGTTATCTATATATCTATAGTTTATCAATTATACATAGATGTTGAGATTGTATTTGAATGGTAGATTTGTAAAGATGAAATGTGCATACAAGTACTTTATAAACAATAAATCATTATACAAAAGTAGACAGTATTTTTGATAATTTTCCTTGGAGTTACTCTTTCAGTGATAATATTAGGTGTATTCTATGTAGTCACCTAGACCTGTGACTTATCTATATTTTGTTTTGTTTTGTTTTTTGTTTGTTTGTTTTCTGCATTTAGCTCTTTGGAGAGAATTGGGGTTTTTGAAATTCTGATGAGCCCAAGGCTGATACTGCTCAAGTGTGTCTGAACCCTGTTTCACCTTTCTTCTCCAGGGTGGGGATGTAACCTTAAGGTTGGCATATGGTCAAGGACCAGCAGAACCAAAGTCCATAAACATTTCTTTAACCAGGGGAACATGAGTAGTTTGAGCAAGCTTTGTGAATGATGATATAAGTTTCAAGAATAAAATAATGGTAACAAAAGAATTGATCTTTTTTTGAATCATACACCACACTGCAGATTCCCTGGAAGATAAGCTTCCCTTGTTGTTGACTTAGGAGCCAAGACAACCTATGCACCTACACTAAATATGCAGCCATCTGCTCCTGTTCAAAGTGGCCTCTTCACTTCTGCTAGTATTTTATATCCTTGGCTAAATAAGCCAGACACTTAATCTAACCTTATCCTATTTATGTGTGTATTAGTGTTGTCCTCCTGCCAACTTGCACATTCAAGTGACTTTGCTCATTTCTTTAATTTTCCAGTCAGCAGTAGTTTTAGGTTCATTGTATGCAATAATTCCCAATGTACAGATAACTCTAAGTGTCATTATTTAAAGTAGAATTAGGTTATATATGATAAAGAATATCATATAGAATAATATACAAAATATATAACTGTTATCAAATTTGAGCTCACTGATGAGATTGATCCCCTAATGGGTATCTTTAGATGTCCAGCCTTAGTCTACAGAAACAAGCTTACCTTGGTAGTACGCATATCTGCTAGTCAAATGATACCTATTGTGTCCAAAACACTGTTGTTGATAAATATCAATGAAGTATATGATGAAATGTTCTTAATTGTATTAGTGCTAGACAATATGCTTAGATTCTCAACATGAGATCTAATAAAACACTATGAAATTAAGAACATGGCTACCTAGGCACATCAAAAATTATTCAGACAGGGGGACAGAAATGGGAAAACTTAAAGAACTTCACAGTGTACTAAATACTATATATGGTAATAAGCAGCCACATGATCTCAGTCACATAATGCAGGACTAATTTCTTCCTCAGCTCACAGTCCAATGTGGGTTTGTACGAGGTTTTGCTTTTCACAAATTCAAGCATCCAGGCTCTAGGGACACCAGGAAAGAGAAGAGCAAGCTCATTGGGAAGGCACATCTACTCTTTATGACTTGGCCTGCTCACTTATCATTAGTTAAGTTGATTAAATGCCCTGAAATATACTTAGCCGAGGAAGAGGAAACATTATTGAACATTAACCAGTCTCTGCTGTACCCTTAATCCATTCTAATACTTTTTTCAGGCCAAAATAATTTCATGATAGTAAGCAAAATATTAATTTGAAAAATCTGCTCTTGCAAAAATTAAAAGAAAAATGTAGGCAGTTATATTAACATAACATGGAGATCATTTAACCAAAAGAAAATTTTGATTTCCATTATCTGATGATTTCCAATGAAAGTAGTTAATTATATTTGATGTTGTGAGAGAAGGAATTTTAGTGATGCTTTAAAAAAGATGAACTTTAGCATTTTAAGAAAAGGCTAAATATAAATGTGTTATTTAATAAAGGACAAATGACACTTATTCTGATAGCAGATCAAAGCCATCTAAACCCTGGATTAGACGATAAGATTTTAACAGCCAACATTTTAATAACTGTCTACCCCGATGTACCTCAAATGCACTCTATTAGCAAACATGACAGTCCAATTATTTTCATGGTGCTTAGCATTCCATGGTGGCCTATTGCCAATAGTAGAATATGGAATGGGAAACATGCCAAAGAAGTTAACTGATTTTAAAAGGTAAAATATTGCTAGTGCGGAAAATTCAAGGTTTATATGAGGCTAACTGCCCTGACCCTGTTTAAACTAATCCGATAAGTAGGTGCCAATGTATTTACTTAAGTAATAACTCTTAATATCTGTTGAAAAAAAAGTAAGTCAATATTGCTACAAAGAACATGGTGAAATTTTGTCACATAGAACATTTTATTTATCACTGGAAAATATAAAACAATTCAAAAATATATTGCTAACCTATTATACACTGATCTATCTGTATCACAAAATCTAAAGCATGAAAAATTAATCTGTCAAAACAGGAAGGAGAAATGGGGAAACTGAATAACTACAAAAAAATGTCTAATATTGGGTTGTACAGGACTTTTATGTCATTTTATAACCAGTAAGGAAACCATAAAATAGGAAATTATAATGCTACTCTTGGGAAAGTCTGAATTAAAGGAGAGATTATAACCAAAACTGAGTGTCTGATCCACAGTATAAGGATATACTGCGTGACTGAATAAATGAATGAATGAGTGAACGAATGAATAATGCAGTTGAAAGAGGTTTGAACTTGGAAGTCAGAAAAGCTAGGTTCAATGCTATGCAATCACCAATTAGTGTAACAAGAACAAATAATAGCTATAATTTATTGAAGTCTTGCTAAGGAGTTGCTAAAAACACATGCATTATATCATAATCCTATGACATAGCTACTACTACTATGCTTATCTTACCAAGAAGTAAACTGAACTACAGAGGAATTAAATAACCTGATAACAGAGCCAGGATCTGAACTCAGACAGTGTGCCTGCTGAGCTCTCAATTTCATCCACTGCATTATATTTCTCCTCTAAGTAATCTATGGATCCACCCCCTCTCTATTTTGAGTCATAGCTGCATCGGTGAATTAAAGATTTTGGATTAGATGTCCTCTAGCATATTTTGTATTTCTAAAAAGTTTACCCCAAAGTGGATTTAGACTTATATATGTAATTAGTACCCTAAGCCAGATTTGGCAAAAATTTTCTGTAAAGGGCTAAATAATAAATATTTTAGGTTTTGTGGACCACATACACTGTCACCTATTCAACTCCACCATTGTAAAAAAGCAATAGACAATGCATAAACAAATGAGCAGTGTTCCTGTAAAACTTTTTATTTACAGAAAGAGGGTGTAGTTTGTTGGCCCATGTCTAAACCATATAATAAAGGAATGGTAAGAATAGGTTTAACAAGAACAATTTAGAAATATTCAGCATCATTGTGCTAGGAGAAATCTTGACACATGACATGTTGAAGTCTTCTGCCTTCAGAACTATATCATTTAGGATATATGGCTGTCTGTCTGATGGTTTCTAGGAAGACAGATTATACAGATTCAAAAATCAAATTGACCTGTCAATTTCATAAATAAAAGATAAGCATACATGGTGTATTTCAAAAAAATATTTCCAAATAATGGTTAGATTTCTAGACTAGGTCACATAAGCCTATCAGATGCATATTAGAGCTAAAATAATACCTGTATGCAATGACACACTCACACATGCATTCACACACACACAGAAGGAAAACTTAAACATACATTTTAGTTATGATCATTGCTAAATAGAATTTAGTAAACTATTATTTGTATTAAAAATACATTCCACAGCAAACAGTAAGTAGAAAATATATTTGTACCAAGAACATAAGTTATTTTCTCCCTGCTTTACCTATTAAAGGAGCTGAGGGGGAAATGTGGTCTAAGGTTTCAAAATATGTTCCTTCTATATCATGGTGATAATTCAAAACAACTATGATATTTCATTTAGCAAATAATCTTATATTCTTCTCTTGTACCTAATACTAAGCTAGGATTTCTGGGAGAGAAAAATTAATTTGGGGGCGATGACATTGCCAAACAAAAGTGTTTACTATCGATACATTTGTTGAATGATATGCTGGCATTAAATAATGAGAGGCAAAATAAACAATTCAAAATAATAAGAAATAGCATGTACGGCTATATAATTAAGAGGATGGTTAAGAAATCTTTTATAATTTAAGAGGAATGAGAGAATGCTTTGTATTAGAGTGACTCAGTAAAGTTTTGGGGTTTATTGATTGTAGTGAGATTCTTATACTAAAGACATAGTGGTGTAGGGGCACCTGGGTGACTCAGTCAGTTGAGCATCCAGCTCCTGATTTTGGCTCAGGTCATGATCCTAGGGTCAGTGCTAAATGTACTGCACATGTGCTGACAGTGCAGAGCCATCTTGGGATTCTCTCTCCCTCTCTCTCTGCTCCTCACTTGCTCATGCATGTGTTCTCTCAAAATAAATAAAGATTTAAAAAAAGAATAGGTATTTTGAAAAGCTATGTATCTATTAGAGAAATTAACTTTTTTTGTAAAACCTCCTAACACAAAGAAAATTTCAGGCTTCCCTGGGAAATTCTACCAAACACTGAAGGAAAAAAAGATAATCTCATCTATACACAAACTTTTAGAAAATAGATGAGCACTTCTCATTTTATGAAGCCAGTATTACAATGATAGCAAAATTAGAAGACAAAAACTACAGATCAATGTCCCTTAAGAACACACATAAAAATTCCTAATAAAATTTTAACAAATCAAATCTGACAATACATAAAAATGATAAAATATTATGACCAAATAGAGTTGGTCTTAGGAATGCAAGGTCGGTTTAACATTAGAAAATGTTGGCAAGTTACCATATCAATAGACTAAAAAAGACGGAAACTCATACAAAGATTAGTTTCATATAAAATATTTGATAAAATTGTTTTCCAACAGAAGTTCTCTTCCTGAAACTCTCACTAAAACAGGAATAGAAAGGATCTTCCTCAGCTTGTGTTTAAGGCTTCCACAAAGTAACCAACAGTTGCTAATATTGAAACTCTTTCATTAAAATGGATTTGTCAATTTCTCTTTTCAATATTTATCTTTTGATAAGCAGCTTGAGGTAAAATTTATAATAAAATTCATATATTTCAAAGAACTTTTAAAAACATAGTCATGTAGTATCACTACAATCATGATATAGAGGCCCCTCTGCTCAAGGCAGAAAATCTCCTTTCTTCATACCCACCCCCAGCCCTAGCCCCTGGAAACCACTAACATTCTTTCACTATAGATATGCCTTTTATAGCATTTCATGTAAATGAAATCCTACAATATGTATCTTTTTGCACGCATCAGTAGGTAGCTACTTTTAAGACTGAGTTGTATTCTATTTTATGGAATGAACTACATTTGTTTATTTATTCACCAGTGGAGGTTTGGGTTGTTTCCAGTTTGGGACTATGATGAATAAAAGCTATACTATTCATGCACGCCTTTGTTGAACATATCTTTGCTTTGGGGGAAATACCTAGAAGGCGTATTGCTGAGTCACATAGTTAAGTGTGTTTAACTTCATTTAAAAAAGAAAAAGAAAACAAAAACCCCAAATTTCCAAATGGCTGTTAACAGTTTTTATTCCTATGAGAAATTCAGCATGTGTTTCTTTTTCTACTGCATCATTTCCACCCACATATAAACAGGCTTCCACTTCCCATTTTAAAAGGTCTTTTGACGCCAGGCCCCCCCTAACTACCACCCATATTCTCATTCCCTGCTCAGCAGTGCTCCAGGAAGGACCAGTCTCCAGTCTTTCCTCTCCGCATCATTTAAACCCACTCCAGCAAACTTCATTACTCCATCAAAACTGCTTATCGAAGTCACCAGATCCAGAGGTCATTTCTTACTTGACATCTTTAAAACTTACGTTTTCAGTTTAAAATTATTAATCTCTCCATAAAGACTGTGGACTCTGAGTGAAGGTGCTGTGGTTTCATTTATCCTACCCTGAGTATTAAAAATATTTCACTATACTTTTAACTCTCAAAACATGTGCATTTAATGAAAAACCAAAGGAATTATCTTGGAACTGGAAAATCAAACTAGAACACACAATTTAATAATCATAAATTTGGGTAGAATTTTGTTAAGTTTAGATTAATTTTTGAGATTTATTTTACCATCACAGATTCTTCAGATGAATATGCATAAGGAGGCATAACTACAGAGATGAAATATTGGAAACATATTCGAAGATTTATATATGAACACTTACATTTTTCACAAATTTGTTTACATTGTATTATAAAATACAATTTCTTAAAATGAATCATGTAAATGTATGAGGTACCTGTTCACAAGCAGAAATAAAGTCTGTCTTAAGGACTTATACTTTAAATAATTAAAAAGAAGCAAGGTAGGGCTGTTATTTATTTCTATTCTAAAGAGTATTCTTAAAATAATAGTTACAAAAAAGAATTTACAGTGGTAGCTACACATACTAACATATTTTACATTTTATTTCACTGTTTTGGTAGGTCATTGTTCATAAGACATTTCTTTATCAAATGAAAACAAAAGCTTTCCAGTTCCCACTGAATTCACCTTTCTAAAATATAATTGTTATTATCAGCATCTTCAGTTTCCAACCAAAATCACCAATGAATAATATAAAACTAAGTTATAGTTCCTTCTCCATTTGTATTTCTAATTACCATGTAAGAATTTTTAAAAAAGAAATAAAGCTGCCAATTTTTTAGTATGAGTAACAGTAACTCAGGTACAGAGTGGACAGAAATGAAACCATAAACATGTATTACAGATCCTGTGAAAGAGTTTTTCAATATTAAGTTTGAAAGCAGACAAAGTTGCTATTTTGGGTAATCTAGAACTCTCTTACTTAACTCCTATCAATCACAGCCTAAGGAAGCAATGTCAAATTAACTTGCTCAATTTTCTTCTTTCAACCTTTTCAGTGACCTTTAGGAACACCATTCCTGAGCAGCTATTGTTAGCATTTACAGCATAAAGCCTAATTTTGGAAAGTTGATATTGCAATATCCTAAACATTGCAAAACTGAAAACTGCAAGGTGCCACTTGTTTCATGATATGAACGAAAAAATTAGGTTGAGGATGAGCCATTTTTGGTTAAAAAAAAAGCTTCAGAATGGTCTTAATGGTTGATTTATATTTAAACATAAGCAATTCATACAAAATAACTATTACGTATAATTTAAAAAAACTTACTGAAATCACTACCTGAAAAATATTTTTGTGTATTATTTTTCATATAATAAATGTGACAATTATAGGAAAATAGACCTTAGCATATTGTATTAATAATCTCATTGGAGCAAAGCCTTCCATTTAAATAAAACATCGTGTTAGTCATTTAAAATAATTTAGAAATTATTCTCCTTAATGTTCAGTACAGATAAAATTTATCACTAAAAAATGCATAACAAATGCTTATCAGTATGAAATAACCAATCTATCTTTTAAATGAACCATGTAGAGACATTTCACATGAAAAATTATTAGTTGATATAGGTATCACAAGCAATTCCGAGAAAAACAATTATGTCTGAGGACAATAGTTTTCTTAGCATTTGCCATGATAAATATCATTTGATTCCTTCATATGTTGAATAAGTGGTTGTGGCTTTGTCTATTTTCCTTTATATGTACAGATGAAAATCAACAAAACAACTGTCTTCCTAGTTTCTATGGACTCTCTCTCTGGCTAGTCAGACAATTATTTATAGTATTGCCGCTTCATTCAAAACTCATTGGTAAAACTATTTTAATCTTCTCTGATGAAGGAAGAGACATAGGTTGGGACTAGCTTTTAAACATAAAAAATTATAAGTAAATTAGATCTGATTCTAAAACAACCTTGCAAAACAACAAACTTACAAAAATGAATTTACTTATTGTCACAAATTAAGCTAATATCTACTTGAATATATTATATTCAAAAAGTCTCAGCATTGATTCACAATATGTGTGTTCACAAAACATATGCCGTAATAGATACAGAAAAGGATTAAGTCCCTCTGTTTCCTTTAAAATTAAAACGCGGCCTTCACCTCTGCGTGCCACCACCTATGTGCTCTGCACTAACATTCAGCATGTCTCTCAGCACCACTGGTCGGTAGTTGTGTTCCAAAATCTCCATATATTCAAAGTAATCACTTACTCGAAACCCATGCAGTGCTTCTTCCTGTCAAAAAATACAAAGAGAAATGAATTCTCTTGAGTAAAGAAACACATTCTAAGTTAATAAATTTAAATAGTTGACTTTTTTGAAAGCTATAGACAGGGGTTTTATACTGGTAGTAAATTGTAATTGCTTTCTGTGTAGTAGGCCATGTATGTATGTGATAGCAAGAAATCATGTCGCTATGAAACAAGGTTGTCTGTTTTTATAACCAAATACACTCTACAGCTAACAAAATATAAGATAAACTCTTAGTTAGTGAAATCTTCCTAATATTTTGGATAGTTTCAATTCCAGAATGACTGTTCTCATTTTTAATTAGTAAAGACCCTAAAGCTTATCAAAGGATACTATAATGTTGCAAGAAATATCTTGTTCTACAGCTATGAAGGTTCATAGAACCTTCAATAGTCTGTAACTCATAATGTTGGTACTATGCATGTCTATGCAAATTCTGAATTTAATGGTTAGTGTCCCAAATGAGGCACTCAAGAATAAATTAAAACAATATGAATATTAATTTAGAATCTTAGAGACGTTTAGAGAATTGTAGGTCTGTGTCTTTTAGCATTTCCAAATACTAGCTATACAATATCTACCCTTCAAAATAAAACAAAATCTGGGGCACCTGAGTGGCTCAGTTGGTTAAGCACCCAGCGTTGGCTCAGGTCATGATCTCATGTCTCATGGGTTTGAGCCCTGCGTAAGGTTCTGTGTTGACAGCTCAGAGCCTGGAGCTTGCTTCAGATTCTGTGTCTCCCCCTCTTTCTGTGTTCCTCCCTTGCACATTCTCATTCTCTCTCTCAAAAATAAATAAGCATTTAAAAAAATTTTTTTAAAATTCTGAAGGAAATTATACCTGATTCAATGTAATAAGTATCATGTTTGGAATTTTGGAGATTATTTTAAAAATTGGAGAATTCATGCCTTCCTAGACATTACTGTTTAAAAGTAAAAGTTATAGGGCACCTGGGTGGCTCAGTTGGTTAAGCAGCCAACTTCGGCTCAGGTCATGACCTCACAGTCCGTGAGTTTGAGCCCTGTGTCGGGCTCTGTGCTGACAGCTCAGAGCCTGGAGCCTGCATCAGATTCTGTGTCTCCCTCTCTCTCTGCCCCTCACCCACTCATTCTCTGTCTCTCTCAAAATAAAATAAAGACAAAAAAGTTTTTTATAAAGGTAAAAGTTACTAACAAAAACCAAAAGCCATTTAAAAAGAATAAAATAATAAATTACCATATACCAGAAATTGTGTTATAGACAATCAGTTTATACATGAGACACATACATGTCATGAGACACATGAATAACACTTAGGAAAATATCACATATGCAATTCTCAATAAGAAGTTTGTAAAGGCCTCCCCCAGATGTCATTGCTCACTCCTAAGTGATAGTTCACAGCTTACAAATAACTTTGAACTTTTTTTATGGTTTTTATTTATTTTTGAGAGACAGAGACAGTGCGAGCAGGGGAGGGTCAGAGAGAGACGGAGATATAGAATCTGAAGCAGACTCCAGGCTCTGAGCTAGCTGTCAGCACAGAGCCCAATGTGGGGCTCGAACCCACGAACCCTGAGATCATGACCTGAGCCGAAGCTGGATGCTTAACTGACTGAGCCATCCACGCGCCCAGCTTACAAATAACTTTTGAGAATTTATACTAAGTTTTCCATGTGTCACATAAAATATGGGTAATCTGGAAGAATAGCTGGTACAATAAAAAATATTATTTATTTACGAGTCTGATGTTACATCTTTTTCAATGTTTTATTTATTTTGAGAGAGAGACAGAGAGACAGAGAGACAGAGACAGCAAGCGCTGGGGAGGGACAGGGAGAGAGTCGGTTACAGAGGATCCAAATCGGGCTCTGTGTTGACAGGCTGAAAACAGCAAGCCTGATATGGGGCTCAAACTAACGAACTGTGAGATCATGACCTGAGCTGAAGTCAGCTGCTCAATCATCCGATGTGCCACCCAGATGCCCCTACAAGTCTAATGTTATATCTAAAAAAACTAAATGATGTTAAGTTATATGCAAAGCATTATACCATTAAGGCTATAGCTAATACCTTCCAAAATACAAATTTGAACTCTACTCCATTAAAACAAATAATTGCAATGTTACCTATTTTCTTATTTCTTCATTAACTCATTCTCATTGTATATAAAGTTCTTGGTCATATCCTGAAGACACAAAGATGTCCTAAAACATTAACAGCTGAGCTCTATATTGTCTCCAGTTTTATGTATAAGCAACTCAGAGAAAAGATGTTCACCTTATGAATAGCAGAAATACTAGGTCTTTGTAAATTTCTCTATCAAAAATATTTCACTTTGTTCTTTGGGGAAAACTAGGATTGAAATAGGACCATTCTTACTGTTCTAGAATTCACTTTAAACAGTTACTGTTATAGTCATAGAACTAGTTATGGATTTATCCATTCTCTTCATTCAAATTATATGTGATTTGGTACTGATCAGCTCCTCACTAAAACTATATCTCAGCTGGTGAGAAATTATAGTAATCTGTTAATCTTACCAGATTAAAAAAATGCTAATGCCAGGAAAATTGTTTTAGTGTATATTCATGATTTTTAAAAAAAAGTGCTTGGTTTTCATTCATTAACTAAATCACAATAAAAGTTGAAAGATTTGAACAACAGCTCTAATAATTCTTTTCTGGGCAAACCTAAGCAAAATATATTGAACACCTTTTAATTATTGTTCCACTTCATTTGTAATAAAAAATACCTGTGGAGAACCATAACTATCATTTGTTTTAAACATATTTTTTCCTTAGAATGTTTTTTAAATTATGGCTCCAATTTTGGACATTAATTTTAAAAAAGAAAAAATATCCTGAAAACTACATTGAAGAGACACCCATAATGCAAAGTGGTACAGCCATTCTGGAAAACAGTATGATGTTTCCTCAAAAATTTAAAAATAGGGGGCATCTGGGTGCCTCAGACAGTTAAGAGACCAACTCTTGAACTCAGGTCATGATCTCAATGGTTTGTGAGTTCAAGCCCAGTGTCAGGCACTGTGCTCAAAGTGTGGAGCCCGTTTGGAATTCTTGATCTCTCTCTCTCCCTTTCTCCCTGTCCTTTTCCTGCTCATGTGCACAAGTGTACTTTCTCTCAAAATAAATAAACTTTTAAAAGTTAAAAATAGAACTACCCTATGATCCAGCAATCCACTACTTGGTATTTACCCAAGGAATACAAAAATACTTATTCAAGAGGATGCATACACCCCGATATTTACAGCAACATTATCATCCACAGTAGCCAAATTATGGGAAAAAACCCAAATGTCCACCAACCGCTAAATGGATAAAGAAGATGTGGTACACACATATATACATATATGGATATATATATGTATATATGTGTGTGTGTACATAAATATACATACATATAATAGAATATTACTCATCCATCAAAAAGAATGAAATCCTACCATTTGCAACACATGGATAGAGCTAGAGAGTGTTAAGCTAAGTGAAATAAGTCAGAGAAAGACAAATACCATACGATTTCACTCATATATGAAATTTAAGAAACAAAACTGATGAACATAAAGGGGGAGAAAGAGGGAGGCAAACCATTAAACAGGCTTGTAACTATAGAGAACAAGCAGGATTGTTGGAGAGGAGGCAGGGGGATGGGTTAAATGAGTCCTGGGTCTTATGGAGGGCCCTTGTTGTGATGAATCACTAAATTCTACTCTTGAAACTAATATTACACTGTAAAGTAACTGGACTTTAAATAAAAACTTGAAACAATAAATGGCAAATAATTCTTAC
Source organism: Suricata suricatta (assembly GCF_006229205.1). Lineage (NCBI taxonomy): Eukaryota > Metazoa > Chordata > Mammalia > Carnivora > Herpestidae > Suricata > Suricata suricatta. The sequence continues at coordinate 104,440,648 of NC_043706.1, forward strand.
ATTAAGGTCATATTTCATAAGAGAAAAATCAAATATTCATTTCAAAAGAATGTTTTTAAATTATGTAGTTCATTATTTAAAATTCACAATTTAGAAATCTGAATAAAATCTTCAGAATCTCCAAATCTACTTTCTGTCTTCAGAGAGGTATATTTTTCACTTTATTCTAAATGTTCTCTAATGATCTTTTTACTTTCATATTTTTATTTCACATTTTTAAAAATATGAATTCCCTTATTCTTTTTAATAACCTCTATCTCGAACACGGGGCTTGAATTCATGACCCCACGATCAAGAGTCACATGCTCTACTGACTGAGCCAGTGAGGCAACCCCGAATTCCCTTATTCTTTAAATAGGCAGGCACATGTAATTATATCAGGCAACACTATGCGTTTTTATGTAAACAATGCACTACTTCTTCAAGAAAGGTACTTTTTTTAAAATAGGTTATTTCTGAAGTGGTTTACCTCTTGGTTAGAAGTTCATTTTGAGCATATTTCATTTTCCTTTTTTACCTAATGGTTTTTCTACCAGTGTGCCTTCAATGCTTCTCTCTCTTCATTAATTCTGGGTTTCAAATATTGAATTATCAAAAAGCATTAAAAATTACTATTCTAAACCACAATGTTTCATGTGCATTCAATGTTACATGATACGGAATATCCACAGCTTGCCTCTCTGCTTTGCATACAGAACTCAGTTCCAAATATGTATCCACTGGTTTTCTTTTATTATTGAGAATAATTTAATTAGAAGGCCCACTGAATTTAAAGTTTTTAAAAAGGTAACCAGACTAGTCAAGGAGAGACAGTTCGATATACTAGAAGGAGCACAAGATCTGGATTCAAACCAAAGAAAGGGTTCAAACTCTCCTGTAGTAGTTACTAGATATACAAACCTGGGGAAGTCTACTGACACTCTGAACTTCAATTTCTCATGTGTAAATGTAGGCAATAATGGCATAAGCTTGTACTTTCTGAACTCTTTATCATGAACTATAAAACCCTGTAGGACCTGGCTTCTGCCTCCTCTCTTATAGTTCTAACTACCACACCTTGTTCTGGCCAAAGTGGTATCTCAACACTTTCTAAGTGGACCAAGCTCATTTCTACCTGTAAGCTTCTGCCCTTGCCTTTTTTCCTAATTAGAAGTATTTTGCCCGAAGTCTTTGCATTGCTTTTCCTTGCCTCATTTAGGTCTCTGCTTACTCTCTCAGAGTAGGCTTTGCTGGACTCTTTATCCAAATAGCACCTCTGACTTACTCTGCCTCCCTTACCATGTTTAAATTCCTTAAATTAAGATATATCAATACCTGCAATATTATATATTTATTTAAATATTTATCTACCAGTAGAATGTAAGGTCAATGTGGGCAGGGACATAGCCTGTCTTGTGACTTTAATGCCTGGGACACAGCTCTTGTACAATAGATGAATAAGTGAATGAGTAAATTTACAATACCTATAAATCCCTTTGCCCAGTGCCTGGCATTCAATAAGCACTCAAGGTGTTAATGGTGGTCATAATAAGAACCTCTTTATTAACTGATGGTCTTTAAAATGACTAAGCTAGATTTTCTTGATTGCACTGCAAATCTATAATGTTGAGCATCAATGATTATTGACTCCAGTCTGCTTTTCAGCCCCTTGACAAAAAAATAAGGGAACAGTTCACTTACAATATTATATTATGGTCTTCTCTTGCAACTTCTCAGGAATGTGCCCATATGGAAATCAAGCTATACTTATACTTTCAAACATTACATGTACCAGTAAAAGTTTCCAAAAATGATTTCCAGCAGAAATGTTTTTAGAGCTACCGCAAGCCCTGTAAATTTGGAATCTCTATCAAAGATAAGGCCTTTCAGGGTGGCAAACATATACAAAGTACAAGAGGATCAAGTGTGCTTACATGCCTTAGTTTTATGACTTCAGGATCAAATTTTGGTATTTTCTGCTATATTCTTTCCTTCAATTTAATTATTAATGAATTTGAAAGGTAGTTTCAAAAAAAGATGTCATAATTCCTTATAAAAAACATGAAGAAAGTCACTTTTGAGTGGGTTAAATAGAAATGACGAGTTGTTTCTTATTAATAATCACCATGAGACCTCTAAAAGTTTACCTCAAAAGGTGTAGAACTTACTATACACGGAGGTAACTTAAAGGGTTTATATTAATATCAATTTCACATAAAAAGCATCAAATTGCATTGTAAGAGTCACATGTCAGAAGGGGTTTTATGATCTTAGTTCCACTTTTTACCTTTGCTCGAGATGACTTCTTGTGTGCTGTGTCTGACCTATCATGAAACAGGACCTTCTTTCTTGGTCAAGTGGTAGAAAAAAAACCAATCTGCAAGTAATTTTTTTTCTAGTATGTTTCTCCTGGGCTGCTTGGTATAATTAGAAATGCCTAAGCCCCAAAGCCCCAAACTTCTGAATCCCTGGTTTTGACATTCTGGATTCAAGTTTCAAAGGTAACATTTTTACACATCCTAAAGGTTTCAAGTTATCTGAGATTTTATACTAAAACATTACAACTCAGATCTGTCTTGAAACTTGTGTTGGTAGGTCTGGGGAAGAGTATAGATGTGTCAGTTTCAATAAGCACAGGATCAGGGGAGTTTACATAGCATGTGTGGTTCTGGATAGAATATGAGGTTCTTAAATATTTTGGATAGAGTATGTGATTCTTAAGATTTTTAACTCAGGGGCAACTGGGTGGCTCAGTTGGTTCAGCTTCCAACTTTGGCTCAGGTCATGATCTCACAGTTTGTAAGTTCAAGCCCTGTGTCAGGCTCTATGCAGACAGTACCAAGCCTGCTTTGGATTCTCTGTTTCCCTCTCTCACTGCCCCTTCCCTACTTGCACTCTCTCTCTCATTCTCTCTCTCAAATAAATAAATAAACATTAAAAAATTTTTTTTCAGCTGAGGCAGACATGGCATATGCGATGACTAGAGAGATGATCCTATCTTGGCTGGGTAAATGAGTGAATAGGCCTTGGCCAGATACAATGTAAGAGAATGTTCCTGATATAGCTCTAAAGTGTATGCCAGGTAATTTTTGATATACTAAGATGTCTAAGTGCCTAGAGAAGAAAACCTGGGAGCAAAATATATAGTTTAACTATGGACGCAGGAAAAGACCTATTTCCTTTGTTGTGTTCGCTATACAACTTTTTTCTTCAGTTAATAAGAGCAAGAGGGGGGCCTGGGTGGCTCAGCTGGTTAAGCTCAGGTCATGACCTTGTGGTCCTGAGATAGAGCTGCTGCAGTGTACATCTCACTGGCTGTAGAGCCTGCTTAAGATTCTCTCTCTGAGCCTTCCCCACTCACACTCACTGGTGTACTCTTTTTCTCTCTCTCACGAAAAAAACCCAAAACAGAACAAACAAGAGAAGGATGAGACAGGGCTGCAGAAATTCAAATAACAGCTAACTTTCTTTTTTAACCACTTGCTATGTGGCAATGTTCTAGAAGTATTTTACAGAGATTATCTAATTCTTCCATGTAGAAGGTACTATTTACACCCAATTATACAGATGAAAAAACTGAGGCACACAGAGGTTAAGCAACATGCCCAAGCTTACAGAGTGACAGCCAGAATCTGAATGCAGGCAGACTCGAGTGATATAAGAACAATGAAAAACACAGATCTGCAAACCACTGTTGACATAAAACTGAACATGTCTTATCTATTCCCTCAGATGGTAAATTATTTTTAGTACTATGTATACTTTTGTCTGATAAAGGCTTAGCAATTCATGTGATGTTTCTCAGTCTGATCTCGATTCCTTACCCTCTCAACATGTTCTGGTAACAGCTGCAAGAACAACAAAAACAAAATTCCTCTTGACAATTTACTGATTGGAATGAAATTAATCTGATTTTTTCATAATTATAAATTGATTTTGCCATAACATGCAGGATTTAGTTGAAGCATTTTAATTAAGCATTTGAGCCTTCACAGCCTGATTTTCACTGGAAAGCAATCTTTTCCCAGCCGGGCATTTTAGTGAAGTTTTCCCTAAGTTGAATTCAATAGAATTCACAAACTAAAACCAGATCACTGCCAGCCTATTATCAAGCTAGAGAGAGATGCAATATAGCCAGTTGGCTGAAACTACTATTCAACTCTTTCTAAACTGGCTTGCTTGCATGAGTGAGAGAGAGAGCACTCTACTTAAAAAAAAAAAAAAAAAGCAAAACTTTAGACTTTCAAGCTCACAGGGATATTTGATACTATACTTATCTTTCTGGATTAAGTTTTTCTTTCCAGTAAGTGTGATGCCTGCAGATTTGTTTTTTAGCTCAGTACTGATCTATCAATCACCACGGTGTGGGAATAATGCACTTAATATATATAATATATAATAATACTGCTCTATTACCAAACCTACATATTTGTTGTATCTACAAAGATATTATGAAAAACTCAGAAAATACCTTGCTAATCTCAATTTATTTTCATGTCATTCATTAATCATTTAGTGGTTTAGTCAAAAGAGGAAAGATAAAGTGTTTGGGTTTTGGGAGGGGGTTTGTTTTTTAAGTAAATCTGGCCTTTTTATGTTCACCACCTGGTCTAAGAAATTCCAAGTCATCTTTTTAATACACTGATCATGAAGAATTGCTCAGTAAGCTATCAGAAATGCAATGAGTCTAGATTCTCAATTACCTAATTTAAAATGTGGTGCCTAAACCAAATTAATACAAATGGGTTGATGTTGTCTACAGATTATTATTATTCCTAAAGCAATGCTTCTATCATGTCACTTTCTGTCAATAAATGAAACTTAACCAGGAAAAAAACTGCATATATTCAATCTTCTGAAACCATCAAAGTACCTAAAGTTTTCAGGATAACTAATAATAGTTGAAAACACATTTTGGTTTTTCAAAATTTTGGAGCCATTAAATTAGATCCAATTATTAATGATATTTGTTTTATCTATTTTTATATAATGATTCAGTATCCTTTAAAAAGTTTTTTTTTAATGTCTAATTATTTTGAGAGACAGAGAGGGAGACCCAGAATCCAAAACAGGCTCCAGGACCTGAGCCGTCAACACAGACTGCAACGCAGGGCTCAAACTCAGGAACAGTGAGATCATGATCTGGGCTGAAGTCAGACGCTTAACCAATTGAGCCACCCAGGCACCCCCAATTATCCTCCTTTTAAAAAGTAGTTTTATTATTAAAATAAAGTATGGACCCATTCTTCAAAAATAAAAAAAAAAGAAAACCACCAAATACACTAAAAAGTAAGAGTCCTCTGTTCTTCTTTGAAACAATCATTTAAAAATATGTACAGTCAAGAAATAACATGTAATCTATATAAGAATATTAGTATGGCTGTGTTATATAGTTATATGGAGAATTATTACGTTTTTTTCACCCTTTGCAGAAGTCTGATATTTCTGGATTAGAAAGTATAATAAAATATTATTCCCCAGGTTTAATCCTTATAACTTCTAGTTGAATGACAATTTTTGAATCATAGAACTATTTCTGATTTGAGTTGTCTTCCAAGGGAAGGGAAAATGAAAATCACTTTATTAATCAAAGTTTCATTACTGGTTAATATGTGAATAAGGAGAAAATAGTCTATATGTGTTTACATACGTTGAAAACAAAAGACTATAACAGGGCTTAACAGAGTCTATGCATATGTAAATAAGCCACACTGGAATTTATCACACAAGAAAAATAACTGCCACCAAAAGAGACCAGTGAACTTGAGACTTACCTGCTGAAAACAAAAAGTAAAGGGAAGCCACAATATCAGAAAGATATTTCTCCTAATTCTGCAGATGAGTGCTAATAGCAGAGCAAGAAGATGGTTCCAGGACAAGTGCTAAAATTAATTCTTCGCCTACATGTTATTAGTTTGGATTTAAACCAATTCAATTAAAATTTTAGTAATTTAAATAGGACTTGAGTAGTAATCTTTCTGCCCACATTTAAAAATTCTTCCAACTGATAGCATTATCAAGCAGTAGTCAACAAAGATGAAACTGCAATAATCACCACCATTAATCAAAGAATTTAGTAATGTTTGTTACTAAATGTGAACAAAACCAAGTTCATCTTTCCCTTTGTATTTATTTGTATTGTGTTTGTTTATTCCATCAAAAGATATTTATTGGGCACCTACTATGTGCCAGGTACTGTTCAAGGCATTGAAAATACATTTGTAAACAAGATGGACAAAATTACCATCCTTGTGGAACACATACATTATACTGAGCAAGACTGACAAAAATAAACATATAATAATTTCAGCTCATGACAAATGCTAAAGAGATATCAAAGTGAAAGAAGAGGTTAAAGAATTATAGGTTAGAGGATATTCGAATATAAGCCCTTGGGAAACTTTCACACTCTGGGATTCCTAGGAATTGACCATGGTATGATGAAAGTGTCCCTTACTAAAAGAGAAACCACATTTTTGTCCTCAATATGATTCCCATTTGTTTAACCATCCCTGTCTTCCAAATTACCTGTTGCAGATAACTTTTTTTCTTTTTCTACCTAAGTTTTTCTTTCACTTGTACAACCACTGTCTTGGTATATTTTTTCATTAAAAATGTTCCTAAGATCATAATTCTAGTGATTCTAGTGATTCTAGTCTGAGACCTTTTGGGATGCCTGGGTGGCTCAGTTGGTTAGGGGTCTGCCTCTTGGTTTTGGCTCAGGTCATGAACTCATGGTTTGTAGGTTCGAGCCCCATAGTGAGCTCTGTGCTGGCAATGTAGAACCTGCTTAGGATTCTCTTTCTCTCCCTCTATCTTGGCCCCTCCCCCACTTGCATTGTCTCTGTCCCTCTCAAAATAAATAAATACACTTTAAAAAAAGTCTAAGAACTTTTGAATTCAGTATCTATGAAACAAAAATGCCTGATAGTTTGGCAACTTTGAATAATTGATGACATTTATTTACAGAAAATCATTAGATGGAAAATAGCTCTGATAAGATCTAGTGGTAAAGAATAATGATAAAATTAATTAACATAGAGATTGTTGATGTAGAGAAAACCTAGCAAAGGACAATTGCAGGTCTGGGTGTGTGCATGTCTATGTGTGCTTTGTTGGAAGGTGAAGGTCGAAGGGGGAAGGAAAGATACTCCAAATTCAAGGAAAGATTTTAATTTAAAACAGATAGAGTTGGATTCCCATGAAGAATTGCACACAGGGATGTACTTGTTGCACATGTGTTTCCTAAGTCCAGAACTGCAAAAGTCATACTATTGTGAGAAAGCTAGCAACTATGTCTTATTTTAAAACATTAACTTATATAAGGTAGTAACTTTTTAAAAAAAGAATGTTATAATGGAATAATCTTTCATGGAAACATTTTATAAAAATAGATGAAAGTTTAAAAAATACAGAATATGAAGGTATAGGAAATTACATGAAATGCTTTTAAAACATTTCAAATGTCTGTATTGAAATAGTGACTTGAACTTTTAGTGACTAAATAAGGTAGAAGGACTATAACGAAAAACATAGTGTGGGGGGCAGCACGCTGGCTAAAGGCAGAGTTTTGATTCCAGGCAGCTTAGCTAGTTCACATCCCCGTCCCACTGCTCCCTACTGTGTAAACTGGGCAACTTACTTGGGTTCCACATGCGGGGATCAAACTCATGCACTATGAAATCATGACCTGAGCTGAAACCAAGAGTCAGATGCTTAACTGACTGAGCTACTCATGTGCCCCTCTTAAGGTTGTTTTTAGATGACTATCTAGAGAAGTATCTGATACTAAGCACCCTATTAAAGTTGGCTATGAACTCTTAACTACCATGTTCCCCCTGAAGTTACTTACTTTTAGGAAAACCTGAAGATCTTGAGTCTGAGTGTGCTGCAGAATGTCTTGTTGTAGGTGTTTGAATATAGCTATACAGATATACACTTGGTAATCAGGACCAAGGAGAACACAAGTAGCGATATAATGGCAGATTTCTATCCAATCTAAATAATTCCAAAAACACTGAGTTATCCATTGTAGGCAAATCTAGAAAAAAAGAAGTCAGTTCATTAGAAAGCTTATAAAACCATACTTTTTAAAAAAGCAGTAACCACAAACTCATGCAAAAGCAATGAAGAACTTGGCATCGATCAAAACAGAAAGACATCCTGCACACAGGGATGCTTCATCTATTTGTTTAATGCATGAGAAAACTCTCATGGCCTAGGGACCCAGGACTTAGACGTAACTGATGGCATTTACACTGCTCACATACCTATTGCTGAATGCCTTCTTTACTCAATATAGTCCTCTTCTTAACCACAACATCAGTCTGCTCTCTACAGATAACAAATGCTAAGAGACCATTTTAATTCCGAGATGGAAGTTTTTTCTACCCTACCTAATAATCACAGATGTATAATTATGCAGATGACAGATTGCTAAATGTTACATTAATGCAAATGGACTCTTGCTGAATCAAAAAATAATATAAGCCTAACAGGATTACATAACATAAAAACTGGGAACTGATGTAGAAAATAACTTAAAAGAGACTTTTACCAGAATCACTTATCTTTCTTCTTGAATAACATTCAGATTGTTCATATTATAAAAGGAATACACACCCATTGTGGGGAAAAAATAGAAAATATCCCTTTAAATACCTCTTTAAAATAGAAAAGTTAAAAAGAAAAACACAATAACAATGGCATAGTGATTATGGGTGGAATTGTGTTTCTCTTCAAAGTATGTCCAAATCATCGGATTTATCTGGAAACATTATTTGGAAACAACTTTTTACGAAAGTAACCGAGATGAAATATGAGGTCACTAGGGTAAGCCCTATTCCCAGTATGACTGGTATCAGATAAAAAGGGATCCAACAATACATTTGAACACAGAAACAGACACACAGGGAAGATGAAAACATGGGGAAGGTTATATGAAGACAGGCAGGATTGGAGTGATGCATTTACAAGCCAAAAACCAGCTGATGCTACCAGAAACTAGAAGAAAGGCATCAAACAGTTCTTTCCCTAGGGCCTTCAGAGGAAATACAGTCTTGATAACAATCTTCTTCAAGTTATCTATCTGAAGAGATACAGAAAGAGAGAGAGAAAGCGGAGACAGAGAGGGAGAGAGAGAATCCTAAACAAGCCCCATGCTGTCAGCACTGAGCCTGACATGGGACTTAATCTCAGGAACCTTGAGATCATGACTTGAGCCAAAATCAAGAGTCAGACTGCTTCACCAACTGAGCCACCCACATGCCCCGCTAACACTTTTATTTTGCACTGCTGGCCTCCAAAACTGTGAGTCAATAAATTTCTGTTCTTGTAGGCCACCAGTTCATGCTACTTTAATACTACAGTCCTAGGAAGCTAAGATACTTTCCAATATTTTAATTTTCATTTATGGTTTACAAATTATCATTGAGGGTAGATATCCTTTATTAAATCTCTCTTCTACTTTTGTTTTTGGGGGTGGGGAGCAAGGAATGGGAGCAGATATAATGGCTTCTCTCAATTTATCATAGATGTAAAAAACAAAGATACACAAATTTTCCTTTGTTCTATCGATTTTTCTGTTTAAAAATATATTCTTGAATAGTTTCTAAAGCTTATTTTTAGATCTGATTCAGTTTGGGGGAGAGGCTGATTCTACCTTAAGTGCATTTAATATCATGTATTAGTCTGCTCAGGCTGCCATAATAAAGTGTCAGAGACCAGGTGACTTAAATGACAGAAATGTCTCTTCTCACAGTTCTGCAGAAGTCTAGGATCAAAGTGTTGGCAGCGTGGATCTTTCTCCTTGGGTTGGAGATGGTGGTCTTCTATGTTTTCACATGGTCTTCCCGCTGGTTATCTGTGTCCAAATTTCCTCCTTCAAGGACAGTATACAAATTGGATTGGGCCCTACCTAAATGTACCTCATTTTCATGTAATTATGCCTTTAAAAATCCTATCTCCAAATACAGTCATTCTGAGGGTAGTGGTGGTAAAGATTTCAACTTAAGAATTCTGGGGTTGGGGTGACAGAATTTAACACATATCAGATGGAACTATTGAATTTCTGTTTTCTATGTGCTATTATTTATGTCAACCATTAACATTTTCATTTCAGCTATTATGGGCATATCTTTTCATTTCATTTTCCACTCACATTTCCTATAATGGATAATACCAACTATAGATCCCCAAATATTTTTCCTGGTTTTTTATTGTAATTCCATTCTCAGGTATAAGATTTTGCTTTATAAATATTTTGTGCTCCTTGTATTATGCTCCAAAATCTATTCATAGAGCCTATCAGTAACCCAATATTGAATTTTATCTATGAATCTCCAATATTTATGAACTAGCAGAATATATCTAATTTCCTTCCTTTTGTCTCAACTTTAGTGTCTTATCACTAATAGGATTCTTCCCCCAGAGCTAGGCATGCAGAGTTCATTACCAAACTTCCATTGCCCACATAGGACGGCTCTACTGAACTGGGGAGAAAATATCTCCTACTTTTAACTTAACTAGATAGGTTGAAGCAGTCAGTGGTTCTTTGACTAGAAGTAATCCTTTTAATTCCCTTAGTGTACTGCTGCCAAGATTCTGTCTTTCTTCTTTGCTACAGTTATTAATGCCAAGAAACTTCTGTGTTAAAAAAAAATGAATCTCCGGATGAGTTAAGGAGAAAGAAATAAAAAGTAGAAATTAGTATAAATGATCCCTGCAGCCAGAAAAAAGCAGTTCCTGTTAAGCTGTCAGTTTTAGGGGTGAGTAACATGTAGACAGGGATGAGGGGTCACAGCTTTTGTCCATCCTCATTCTCAGCAACTTACTGCTCTATAGTTTGGATGGTGTGAAACTGCTGATCCTCAACTCATTTTGATCTTAAAACCTCACAACTTTATATGGTTGAAAGATATCTGAAGTTAAAATGTATGTAGGGAGATACTTACCCTTAATTAGTTAAAAGAAAGTCACCCCAGAATCTGCAATTAGTTATCATATATAGTTATTAATGCAGTTCAATTTTCTGACATTTATATACATTCAACTATTATTTTCTGTACATAGTCTACTTTTCTTCCATTAAACAAAGATAATGCCTGTCTTTTTCTACACATGAGAAATTTAGGAGAGGGAAAAAGATTATAACTAAAAGCACTCTGAAAGTATATAAAGCACTATATAAATGTTATTCTATAACAAAGGTACAGATGTTAATTATTCATTTAATATTTATCAAGTACCTATTATATAAATAAGCATTATAATTTTTAAGTGAACAAAAGACTCCCTGTTCTCATGGAGCTTACACTCAAAGAGAAGATGTAATCTTTTTAAATATATGTCCTTCTTCATTTGGCAGAAATTATATTTGCTATTCTGTGTGCAAGATGGTTCAGAATTATTAAACTGTAATAGAATGCTAAAATAGTATTCTCCTAGAAGAGTGAGCAATGAGTCACAGTATTTAGTCCCTACGTAAATAACTTCTCTATCCTTATAGGCTGAAAATGTTTGCAAATCAGCAGATGAGCTAGAATTCTAAACAAATAAAGGAAAGAGAATGTGTTCAAGCAGAATGATAAGCTCCTAAAACATTTTTACTGTAGAACTGTTAAAATATATATAAATAAAAAGAACAATACATAAGCCAGAACCATCACAGCTTCAAAACTTTTATTGATTGATAAGCCTCTTCAGTCTATTTCCCCCTACATGTAGGTTCCTCTTCTTTAAACTTTCTATGAGAAAACACGTTAAGTTGCTATATATTATATCTGTGTTTGTCTTAAAACACACAGAAAATCTCAGTTACCAATGCCATCATTTTTTTTATTTATCACACAAGTCAAAAATAATCTCAGAATACCAGCACTACCATGAGCAATATGACTACTTAAAACAGTATTACTGCTGCTCTGTCTTTACACAACCTATTACTCGACACATACAGTTACTGTGTTTAAAGTGATTCTCATTAGTTAATTCCATCAAATGGGCACCGTTGGGTTCATTTTATCTAGTTTGACTTTATATTTTTAGGGGCAGAATAGGTTTATTTGTTGGTTATATGCATTTATATCATATAAAATATTTAAATGATTCTAAAGCAAAAATACAAAAGGTATATTCATTCCTTGAGCTTATTCCTTCCTTATCTCAATAAGCAATCATTTAAAAAAAGTGGTACATTCTTTCATGTTTTTAATATAAGCACATTTATATATGCATTCGTACCCCCACTCCTTCTTATACAAATGGTAACATACTAAATACTTTCTCTTCACCTTCTTACCATTTAACAAAAGATCCTGTATATCATTCTACCACAATATACAGAAGGATTTCTCATTTTTACAATGGCACTGTATTCTACCCTGGATAAACCATAATTTTTCAACCAAGCCTCTATTCACAGACATCTGCATTGTTTCTAGTCTTCTGATACTATAATCAGTGCTATAACAAACACCTGTATGTATTTTCAAATTTTTGTCAGAATATCTCTGGGATGATTTCTATAAGTGAGATTTCTGGGTTAAAGGGGAAATAAATATATATGTGATTTTGCTAGAGACTGCCAAATCCCCTCTTATAAGTCCAAACATGTCCTATATCTTCAAATCTAAGCAATTGAGTTCTGTTAGTCATTAAAAAAATATTAGTCATTTACGAAATGGTATAAGAAGAAAGGGAAACAAACTAATTATGCTGTTTTTATTGTAGACTAATGTTCCTTAAACCTAATTACACTTTAAAAAATTTAAATGGTGTTTAGGCTTACAAGGAAAGTACGACATACATCAAAGTGTATCAGAGCCTTCCTAGGAAATTTTGCTCTTCCACCATACTTACGATGCAAAAGGACATTAAGATGAGGTAAACGTAATTATTGTATCTGAGGCAAATTATTCTCACTTGTATCTCGATTTAAAAACAATCTTCAAAACATTCCATAAGAATAAGTAAAAAAAAAATTTTGGCAAGAACAATTATTTATGGATACCTGATTAAGCCAGAATAGGTATGAAATGAATGACCAAGTTTTATGATTTCAAAGACACTATTTTTAACAACTCTTCTGGCCTTAATTTATTTGGTCTCACCATAGAAAGAATATTAGCAAAATAAGAAAGAAAACTAATTTCAAACTCAAAAGATGTGAAGTCCTTGCTTATCAAAGTAACCTCAATAAGTCAATTCACTGACTTCATTGATCCTGAATTTCTCCATCTGTCACATGAAGCAGTCAAAATTTTAAATGAGATGAGATTTGGAAATAGACTTTTTACACTACAAAGAGTTGTTATACACATACTATTTTTGTTGTGCTTCTAGGTGAGATTCTGTGGTCAGATACTCAAAGAACTGGAAGGTAAATCAGGCGCATACTTTTAAGGAACTTCAACTATTTTTTTTTAATTTTTTACTTATTATTGAGAGACAGAAAGAGATAGAGCATGGGCATGGGAGGGGCAGGAGAAAGGGGAAGACAGAATCTGAAGCTCCAGGCTCTGAGCTTTACTGAGGCTCCAGGCTCTGAGCTGTTAGTACAGAGCCCAACATGGGGCTCGAACTCACAAACTGAGATCATGACCTGAGCCAAAGTCGGACACTTAACTGACTGAACCACCCAGGCTCCTCAAGGAACTTCAACTATTAAAGAGGTAAAGGACATAAATAACTATTCTACAAGGCAAGGTGTAGATTTCTAGTAAAGGCACAGAAATACTTCACGAATTCATATCTACTGGTAGTTCATCAAAAAAAGTTTCTATTTGGACAGACATAAAGGATGATTGCGTGACATATTAAGACATGGCACAGGGAGAAAGAAGGTACTACTATTTCAAGTGGCAATCTCAGCAACATGAAGGGAAACCTGGGGACATATATACTTATGAATATGACTATTAACAAGAAACATTCTAATTTGCATTTGTATAATTTTCATTTTTGAAAAACACTGTGTCACACAAAGTATGAAATGTTAGAATAATAGTTTTCTTTAATCTGATCTTCATGATGGGAGAAGAAAAAAGCAGTAAGTGAAAAAAAACCAAAAGGTTTTTCTAGAGTATATTCAGAGGATTATCCATGTTAGCCTACTTGCTGACACAGTACAATACCATAATGATATGCAGAATAATGATTTCATGGAATAATAAGAGATAAATCATTAAAGATATGTGGTACTTCTTAAACTAGGAAAGTTAAATAAAGTCCAATTATTAAAAGTGTTTTACCAAAGGATAAAATTGTCCAAAAAGTTAATCAAAATATGCGATTTTCTGTTCATTTAAAAAGGAATACTATACATTTGAATTTCTATTTTCCAATCTCAGTTACTCTTAAACTCTAATAACATATATTTCTAACTACTTTGTTTTTTTTGTATTCTAGTTGAATGTGTACTTTTACTCTAGAGATAGGTGTATTTTATTTAGCAACCTGCTCACAAATCCTTCATTAATCAACCAATCTCTTAGTGTCTGTAAATACACAACTTCAAAAAGTACTGCTTCTAATTATATCAAAATGAATAAGCTTTGAAATACAAAATCTATACCCAAATGATTACTTAAGCACCTATACCTATTCATTACTTCAAAGTTGTTTCATATTTTATAATTAGCAATAAAATAGCAAATAATATCAACAAAGCAATGATATATACTTAAGGCACAAAAATATTTGCTCACATAGAGAACCATTAAAAAGGAATTTTACATTAGGTAATTTAAGAAACATAACAACATTACTGCTTAGAAATAATGCTGTGAGTTTTATTAGATAAATCTGCTATATATATGCAATTTTAAATTGATAAAGAAACACCAAAATGTAAAAAAGGTATCAAATTGATATGGTAAGGCCTGAGGTATTACAAGTTTTTCCCAGTTTGTGGCAATACATTTTAAAATTAGAGGATATATTAATATAGTGTATTAATCAAGACTAGAATGGCAAAAGAATTCTCAGGAACATTTTGTTTCCTACCTTGGATTTTTAGAAGAGTAGAAAGAATAGATTACTGGGCTTATAGTTAATATTTAAGTATCTACTTTCAACCAGAATTAAACATTTTAGATTCAAAATTCTGAGCTGGGTGGCTCAGTTGGATAAGCAACAGATTTAAAATTCTGAAGTGTTTTATGTATATGCCGAATAATAGCACAATGGCCAAAAAATAATATTCCTTTCCACTACATGTAACTCCCTGTTATATTTAGACTTATTAACTTCAGAAAATTTAAAATTCAAGAGGCATAGTAACCACATGCAAGTAAATGTAATTACATGACATAAAGGCTCTTCAAAATAAGTATAAATGCATATTGCCAAGAACTATGTCTAATGAGGAAAAGATTTCCAGGAGGACAAATTCGAGGGAATTCAAGGATGGTCTACTATTAAGAAATCTATTAATAGGTCACATAAACCTGAAATTAAGATAATCTTAACCCCAAAGAAACCTGACAAAATTCAACATTCTTATTTGGTTAAAAGAAATAAAATTCAATGTTTTACAGAAAGTAGAAGCATTCTTCCCATAGTATGATAGGAAATAATTTTCTTCATGGTGAAATACTGAAGGTTTTCCTAATAATTGTTAAAGTCTAAACCAAGCAGTCACTATTTAGAATTTTTCTGGGAAAATTACAGAATTTAAAATGAAGCAGAAATAAAACACATTACAAAGCTGGAATAAAAGTAACACAAATCTAGAAAAAAATATACAACTTAACAATTATGAATATTTAATGCCTATACTAATTATTAACAGTAATCACAAGAAAATCAAATTTAAAAAGATTTCAAGCTACACTAATTAGAAATATCTGTAATATGAAATATACTATACCTGTATGAAAAAAATATGCAGCTTCAGTAAAATATAATACAAATAAAATAAATGGAAAATTTTACTATGTTTCTAGATAGGAAGTATGAGTAAGTATGGACATAAACTATAAATTACTTTGAGAAAAGTGAACATAATCACTATCTAAATTTTACCCAAATCCAAAAGCCCAATTCAAACCGAGAAAAATCACTTTAAAAGGGGGGAGTTAGAGGTTTATTCTTATCAAGTGTTAAGACATAAGGTAACAATAAGTAAAATATAATAAATAACATAATAGTAAAAATATATAAACACTAATAGTAAATAAGTAATAAATTACAATAGCAAATAAAATACATAAAAGGAATTGATTTGTATAGTGAAGTCACTTTTTAAGAACAAACAAATCAATAAGAAACTTGCTAAGACAGGTGGGCAATAAAGAGGATTCAGCTATTAACAAAGCTATGGAATTTTAGTCAACCTTGCTAATGTTCAAAAAACCCACAAAATTTTAAAAGGAGAAAATGTCATAATTTTGCTTTTAGTTTTGAAAAAGCCAAATATCCAGACCTGAAGAACAGATATTTTCTTCATTTGTGTTAAAAAATAAAAGGAAATGGATAATATATGTCAAGAGTCTTAAATGTGTTCCTACCTAATGGTTAAGTATTTCTACCTTCTGGAACTCTGACCTAAAGATTTAATTCTAAAAGTAGAAAATGGTTTAAGCTCTAAAATATTAAGTTTTAACTTTATTATAACAGTAAAAAAACAATCCACTCCTGCACCAAGGAGGGACTGCCTATGCATAGGAGAGAGATATCTGTGACTCCTGCATGTGGCCACAAGAACAATTCTAGGCCCTAGAAAAATCATTAAATCTTCCCAGATCCCAAGAGCAGAAACAGAAAGCTGTGCTTTTTGTTAAGATCTAGTATCTCTTGAAAATGTCATATCAGATAGAGAGTTAGCATCCAAAATCTATAAAGAACTTATCAAACTCAGGACCCAAAAAACAAATAGGCAGGAGTGAAGAAATGGGCAAAAGACATGAACAGACACTTTTCCTAAAGAAGTCATTCAGTGGCTAACAGACACATGAAAAGATGCTCAATATCACTCATCATCAGGGAAATACAAATCAAAACCACAATGAGGTTCCACCTCAGACCTGTCAGAATGGCTAAAATGAACAACTCAGGAAACAAGATGTTTTAAAGGATGTGGAGAAAGGGGGAACACTTTTGCACTACAGTGGGAATACAAACTGGTACAAATGCAAACTGGTACAGCCTCTGGAAAACAGTATGGAGGATCCTAAAAAATTAAAAGTAGAACTACCCTATGATCCAGCAATTGCACTACTAGGTATATCCAAAGGATACAAAAATACTGATTTGCATAGGCACATGCACCCCAATGTTTAGAGCAGTACTATCAACAATAACCAAATATGGAAAGGCCCCAAAGGCAATCGACTGATGAATGGATAAAGAAGATGTGGTGTATATATATGCAATGGAATATTACTCTGTGATTAAAAAGAATGAAATCTTGCCATTTGCAACAAAATGGATGGAACTAGAATGTATTATGCTAAGTGAAATAAGTCAGAGAAAGATAAATATATGATTTCATTCACATGTGGAATTTAAGAAACAAAACAGATGAACACAGGGAAAGAGAAGCAAAAATAAGATAAAAACAGAGATGGAGATAAAACATAAGAGAACCTTACATATAGAAAACAAACTGAGGGTTGCTGGCAGGATGTTAGGCATTGAGGGCCCTTGTTGAGATGAGCACTGTGTGTTATACGTAAGTGATAAATCAATGAATTTTATTTTTGAAATCATTACTACACTATATGTTACCTTATTTGGATTTAAATAAAATTTTTAAAAACTTTTAAAGAAAAATACAATATCTCAAATAGCAGACATCCAGTGTTAAGAATTCTTACCCTTAGTTACCTCACTTAATCCTTACATTAGCCTTATGAAGTAGATATTATCTGCATTTGAAAGCCTACACATCATAGACTTCCAGAGTGTCTATGTGCTTGAATAGCTAAAGTTGAACTCAAAATCTGAATGCTAGGGATCTACTATAAACAGGCCTATATATAATAACAGACCTAGGGGGAAAAAGTCATATATATATTTAAACACAAAGGTATGAATACTTACAAAAGTGATCTTATTAATTTAAATGTATTTCTTATATTTGATGAGAATTTAATTTTCTTTTAAGACACTGAAATCGGGATTTCAAGAAACACTTGTTCTTATGGATTACCTGGGATGGTGCAAAACCAGACATGTGAAAAGCTGAAAATACAAGTGGCACTTCCACCTTCAGGAGCATTTCAATATAGTGAGCGCTGCAAAAATATATTGGATGGATGCCAGATTCTATAGTGTCAGTAGGTAGGTACCTCTGCATAAAAAAGAGACATTGAGAATTAATGACTAGGCAACTAACTTAAAATAATCAAATCAACTTACTTATATCTTTTGCTTTGAGTTGCTACTTCAAAATTGATATGGTCGCATAACTAGTTACTGCAAACAATGTCTTGCAGAATGAAGGGGATGAATATTGCATGAAAGAATAAATGTACAAGTACACCAGTAATAAAGCTTTATATTTTAATAGTGGATGTATTTCAATATGCTTGCTATCCTTGGCTTTGGCTAATAATTCTATAACATTAAAAAGTTTTAGTTTGTCAGCTCTTAGGGATATTTGCATAGACCCCTTTTTTAAGATAATGTTATATAACCCAAATCTGAACTTGAGTTACTAATAACTATATTGGGAATTCCATAAGAAATTTATCTCTGAAATAGAAAAATGCATAATGCATTCCCATCAAAGTTTTTGGGCCAACTATTATATATATATGTATATAAAAAGTTCTATAATAATTACATACTATATAATTTATATATTTTACATTTACTTGTATGTCCATTTATATATGTATGGATATATACTCACACATTTACAAACTTACATTTTTGGCTATTTCTTCATGAATTTAGTTATGTTTTCAATTCAGCTCTTACGTAAAATTTATGTCATCATGAATGCTCTATATAATATTTTAGTATTTGTTATCACAACTCTAGTATCTAACCATACCATTTTTTAAACAAAGAATAAACTTGTATATATAGTTTTGTGCCAAGAAAAACTGTTAGACTAGGAAGTATATCCTGTAGACTTAAACTAAAAATTCATATTCTAATTAGTTCTGAAGAATACATAATGAAGAAACTTCCTAAAAGGCAATTTTATGTTCTTGCCTTTATTGGGTAACTATAATGAAAGAAAATTCTTTTAAATTAAAACAAATCCAACTTACATATAACAATTACATACTAGTTAAGATAAAGATTTTTTTTGAAACTTTATTGCTAAAGTGCTTTAAGAATTTAGGTTTGAGGTATATACTAAAATTTCTGAGGCCAATGAGGTGATGTATCAGTGTAATCATGATAAATAATTTACCACTCACACTGCATAAATATATATTTATAAAAATATATATGTAGGAATATAAGGGGTTCTTAGAGATACCTCACAGTCATAAGAAAACATTAATAAACTGGAAACATTACAAAATATTAAGTGGACATCTCAGAGTCAATGTGAAGGACCAAAAATAAACTTTCTTTTGAGTAGTTTAAAATAATATAAACAGAGAATTAGTATCCTTGAACTTACTTTCTTTTGTGAAATACATGTGTTTTATTAATGACTATTCATACAGAATTAATGAATCTAATAAACAGCAAAAAAGTCAAATTATATATATATTAATTTTCAATGCAAGGATAGGTAATAATTTTCTGAATATATGTATAATAATAGGGTAAGAAATCTAAGTATAAAAAAATCATTCTTATACAGTATCTTTTTTTTTAATGTTTATTTATTTTGAGAGAGAAGGAGGAGTAGAGGTAGAGAGAGAGAGAGAGTCACAGAATCTGAAGCAGGTTCCAGGCTCTGAGTTGTCAGCACAGGCCCTGATGTGGGGCTTGAACTCATGAATCAGGAGATCATGACCTTGACCTGAGCCAAAGTCAGACACATAACTGACTGAGCCACCCATGTGCCCCTACAGTATATTTTCTATGTTGCATTGAAAACAATATATCTGGATTTGGTATGTTTAGAGTCCTGCCTGATTTCAGTTTTATGGAAAGAAATACTATTAGAGCACAATATCACTGCAATGTAAAAAAAAATGTGTTACAAAAAACTTTATAGATTCACAACAAAATGCAACTTTATAA
>NC_043706.1:104460883-104597335 GCF_006229205.1 Suricata suricatta
GACTGAGCCACCCATGTGCCCCTACAGTATATTTTCTATGTTGCATTGAAAACAATATATCTGGATTTGGTATGTTTAGAGTCCTGCCTGATTTCAGTTTTATGGAAAGAAATACTATTAGAGCACAATATCACTGCAATGTAAAAAAAAATGTGTTACAAAAAACTTTATAGATTCACAACAAAATGCAACTTTATAAAATTATTTAAAGTTTTAAAAAGTTGGTGATATTTAACAGTGTCACAATCTAAACACTAAACTAGAATAATTAAGACTAGGGAAATGCAGGAATCGTTTTCAAATATTTGACATGAAAATGTAGGATTAGATTCAAACTCCATAATCACTACAAAAGGTTTTTCACTTGTAAATGTTAAGAGTGGATTTTTTTTTAAGTTTTTAAATTCTATTTAGTTATCATAAGTGTAATACTGGTTTAAGAAAATATATTTAGTGATTCATCACTTACATATAACACCCACTGCTCATCCCCAAAAATGCCCCCCTTAATACCCATCACCAATTTAGCCCTTCTCCCACTCACCTCCCTGAATCCACCTTCAGTTTGTTCTCTATCCTTAGGAGTCTCTTATGGTTTGCTTCCCTCTTTTTTTCCCCTTCCCCTCCGTTTTGTTTTTTAAATTCCACATATGAGTGAAATCATAAGGTCTTTATCTAATTGAACTTACTTAGCTTAGCATAATATACTCTAGGTCCATACACATTGTTGCAAATGGCAAGATGTTATTCTTTTAGATGGCTGAGTAACATTCCATTATAGATAGTTATAGATAGATAGCACATCTTCCATCAGTCAATGGACATTTGGGCTCTTTTCATAATTTGGCTATTGTTGATAATGCTGCTCTAAACATTGAGGTGCTTGTAGAATATATAAGACTTTAACATTTTTTTATGTTTATTTATTATTGAGACAGAGAGAAACAGAGCATGGGTAGGGGAGGGGCAGGGAGAAAAGGAGACACTGAATCTGAAGTAGGCTCCAGGCTGTGAGCTGTCAGCACAGAGCCCAATGCAGGGCTCGAACCCAGAAACCATGAGATCATGACCTGAGCCGAAGTTGGATGCTCAACCAATTGAGCTACCCAGGTGCCCCAGGATTTTTAAAACTCAAATTCTGGTTAACAGAAGAAAAATAGTTTCCTAGATTAGACAAAAACCAGTACATACTCTTGCCATTTGCTTCCACCTATTCATGTAAGCAAATTTCTCATTATACTGAAAAGCTAGAGCTAGAAATTCTTATTCAGGAACTGTATATAGGTATTTCAAGCATAATTTTTTAAAATTCAATATTTATAATGTATTCCTCCATGATGCTTTGCTTTTATTTTCCTTATCATAAATATATACTGTAAAAACACATAATACATGCTTTCATTTAACTCCACATACTTTCCAGCTCCCTTAACGTATCCTTAGGTGCCATGTGATTGCATTATGCACATGTTCTACATCATAAAAAAAGTTTGGGAAGTATTAGCCTATCTTATATAGTAGATAGTTTCCTCAAGTTGGAGATCTTAATGGCAGTAAGTAAAATAAAGTACAGAAATATTAATAAATTGAGGGACACTCTTGCCTTTAAACTAAACTCTAAGATATTATGAAGCTAGTAAAATCCTTTAAAATATACTATAATACCCTCAACCAAAACTCATCACAGATTTATAAAATGTATAGTTTTTTCCTCTTTATAGAATAAATGATAATTTTGACTTATTTTCTTATACCATCATTTAACTGATTCTTTCCAACAAAGCAATAATAAAAAATCCATTCAATAGTTCTTTTTACATATATATTTTTTATAATTTACTGAATAATAAGTATAAAATTTTTAATAATCCATATATTTATTGTCACTAATCTTTCATGTATACTATTAGGTAAGACATCAAGTATATGAGAAAATGTCAAATCGGTAACTTCAAATAGAATCAGTCAAAAAGCACTCAGGTATAAAATGAACATAAATTATTACAGAGCTCTCTACAAACCGATCCCAAAGAATTTAAATAGGATTTGCCTTAAAATTTAACATACTCCTTTCAAAATAGAATAAAAGTCTTACAGAAATATGTAGTCTTGGCAACCAAAGGAAAGCAGAGGTCAGAAGCCTGGAGAACTGCTGAAGAAATCTGAATGTTTTCTCTTTGTCTCCGAACATTATCATGAACAAAGAAGATACAAACCAGTCATGGCCAGCATAACTCCCCTGCAGGCAGACTGAAAAGCACAATTTAAGGAACTTTTATAATATTTTATCTTAAAAGATGAAATATGAGAACTCCATTAATATTCATTTCCAGGATTCCTGTCAGGAAAGAGATAGTGATACCTAGCCCTCATTTTATCTTGAACCAATTTACAAGCTAATGTACTGTTAACTTACATGTCCAGGGGAGGCCAATGGCACTAGCAAATGGAGAAAAAACTATCTGCCTTGTGGCAACATTTGTTCAAGTCATTAAATAGTACCATCTCTTTCCCTGGTTTAGGTTATCTGCTAAATTGGGGCGCCTCGGTGGCTCAGTCGGTTAAGTGGCTGACTTCAGCTCAGGTCATGATCGCACGGTTCATAGGTTTGGGCCCCACAGCTCAGAGCCTGTAGGCTGTTTCAGATTCTGTGTCTCCCTCTCTCTCTGCCCCTCTCCTGCTCATGCTCTGTGTCTCTCTGTCTCAATAATAAATAAGAACTTAAAAAAAATAGGTTATCTGCTAAATTACTAACATAGTCAAATATAAAAAATCCATACATATTTAGAATTCAGTAATGCAAATGGTTTATATACTTCTTCCCCCCTTCAGATCAAACCTATTTCTGAAAAATAACCAATTCAAGTAAAATAAATGTATGTTCTATTATTGTCCTAGATTTTCTTAAGTCTGGAATATGCTTATTCTAGATATACTAAATCTATTTTTTAAAAATTGTTATATGTATCTGAAAATATAGCCTAATAACCTTACCCAATTTAAGATTCAATGAATACAAGTGAATTTAGTAATTACTACCCAATTTAATAAAACACATTTTTAAAATACAGAGTACTGTAAAGATGCAGGAAATCAAATTAGTAATATAGGTTAAAGTATTATTTTCCTATACATGTGTTAAAGTACCCTATCAAAGAATTATGAAAAATACATAGAGAAAGTTCAACTACTGTGAATCCACTCAAAAAGGATATGAAGAGAAGATTTTATGGGCACTTGCTGCTGTTTCAGGAATCTCTCACAGTGCTTTAAAACCAAGGTGAGATCATTTTCTGCACTGTCTTTTAACAGGTTGAGGAACTTGCCATACCTACATTAAAAGCCCAGAAAACATACAAAATGAAAAATGTCAGGTCCTGCATTGCAAATTCACTTTTTAAAACCTATCAAGAGTAGTCTTCTTCTTGATAGCATAACTATGCTATACAGAACTCAGTAAAGTTTAACACTCTGTATATGTTCCTGATAATTAGATTTGGATTACCAGTAGTTATCTGGTAAATACGGACAGCTTTAAAGGAAAATAAAACAGTAATGAGAGAATAGATTGTAGATACTTAGAGGAGAAGAATACAAGCATTTATTTCCTGAACTTAATCTAGAGCATGTAATGTTGACAGGTTATACTGACAGAATGCTAACACTAGAAGCAATTTTAGATTTCATCTAGTCCAGTGATTCTGAGGAGAAGGCACTTTCCATCCGGGGGCCATTTTGGAAATTCATGGGGGTGTTTCTGATTACATAGCGAATGAGGGCACTGCTGTACTTGGTGAGTGATGGTCAGGATGTTAGACATGGTGCAGTCCTGCACGATAGCTTGCAAATGGCCTGACTGTTATTTGCATGGATGAAGAAGCTATTTAGAATTACCTGAATCCAATTATGTATTACATAACATCATAAAATATTTTTTCTATATCCTTTATTATACACTGAATGCAACTATATGTACATCATAGAAAGGAAGTACTTTCATTTCAAGCCTAAAACTTGTTCACCATTCTAGAAAGTTACTTTGCCAGTGGCAAAACTCTCCTAGCAGTATCGGCAGCACCAAAATATCATTAGTTTCTACAGCGGCCAAAGTTACAACGATTCTATATGGTTGACAGCTATGTCATATGCTGTAGGTATGTACAAACATTTCATTACAAAGTACTTTTCATTCATTTCTTACCAATAAGACACTGTATTGAATTTAAAAAAAAATATGTGACTAGCTCGCTTATATTATCTATGGATTCCACTTGAGAATAGAAATTGGACATTAAAAAATAAAAAGCAGATAGAGGGTCACAAAACAATGAATTATATTCTTTATGTGATACAGATGGGTGATCTAGAATTGCTATAATACATTTCATTAAAATGTTATGTATTTATAAGAACATCCTTTTTAAAAGGTTCCACATGCATCTTTTTATACTTGATTCTAAAGATTATCTACTGAAATAGGAGGGAACTGTCAAGATCTCCACTTAATAAGCAAGAGAGAAGACTTAGTCCTTAATTCCCAGTCTGCCATTTAGCTTATTTCTTTTGAAAATTAGAATTTGAGAACTAAAAATTCAAACTACTATAATTGGCTTATTAACTTATTATTGGATTTTTAACTTCAGCATCTATCCTTAACACCATCGCTTGACAATTAAAATCCACCATATTTAAGGGGCACTTTAGTGGCTCAGTCAGTTAAGCATCTGACTCTTGGTTTCGGTTCAGGTAATGATCTCACTACTTTCGTGAGTTCGAACCCCACTTTGGGTTCTGCACTGGCAGTACGAAGCCTGCTTGTGATTTTCTCTCTCTTCCTCCCTCTCTCTCTCTCTCAAATAAACTTAGAAAAAACTACCATATTTTAGAAAATGGCATGATTGTGCTACCAAAGTGCTGATTTTTACAACACTTTTTTTCCTGGTAAAAGCCAGGAGTCATAGAGGCTTAAATATACTGTAATTACCCTCTGAAATGATAATGAACCATAAATGATTTACCAGCAGAAGTAATTTAATCATGTGCCAGTAGCCTCAAAACAAAGTTATTATTTTCTGAATGATAAACTCTGCATTTAAAGTACACAAAATAGTTGGTTGTTAAATACTATTAGGCATATATCAGGTAGATAAAACAAATTCCAGAAATGCGCAAGGGAGATATTTCCCTATAATATACCTGACAGTCATTTTAATGCCAAGCTGTTGCACAGATGAAAGACTTTCGTTCTTCACATTTGCATCAATAGCTAAACACAACAGAAAACTGGGTTATAAAAATGTATAAAAGTCTGCATAATAATCACAGTTTAATTGAAAATTGATGAAAGTAATATTTTTACATATTTTAATGTGAATTTTGAAAACATTGATGAATTTGTTCTTTTAAGAGCTGTCAGTTATGTTTTCAAAGAAATTAATAGGAAACTTTACAAATAACCTTTCTCCTATAAAAATCATTTAAAAGCATAATAAATACAAAACAACTATTTGTAGTTTTAAAGCAATCTATTTTTAATCGGCTCTCAGAACACAAAAGCTGTTAACCCAAAAATGATCTAGGCTATTGTACTTTCATTAAGTTCTGAATATATATGATTCTCAATAGCAAATATGTATAAGTATGGCTGTTCACTTCTTAAAGAATTAAGCATGAATGTCAAGAAGGAATACTCAGCATACTAATAATGTATAATACATGATGGTGGAGTGCACAAAGTTCCTCCAGCAGCTGGATTTTCTTTGTGAAGCAGTTGTGATCTACCAAAAGTGAAGGGACTGTCTGGTACAGAAGACTACAGGAGAGACTGAAAATTTCGATTAGTTCTGGAGAACAGTGGATGATCAAGCTAACAGTGAAGGCTGAAAAGCATCACTAGGTAGTGCTAAGGGGTCTAGTTGAAACTTTCAGTTTTTGGCTGCAGAAACTGTAGCATGCATACAGACAGACACACGATATTAAGGGGATTGTCCAAAATCACATAGTTATCCAGTGGTAAAGAGGACTAAAAGTAGAGTTTCTCATATTCATATCAGTTATTTTTTTTCCTTTTATTACACACTGATACATCTCATCCTATCCATATAATCCACTTAACTTGTAGACTCATTCATTCCTTTGATACACCCTTTCTGATAAAGTAAGTTGGATTACCAGGCTACAAGCTGTGAGGGATACAAGATAAATCACACATCATGCCCTAAAAGAACTTCCCATGTAGTGTCACGGATAAAATTTGTATACAGATAACTCTGATAAAAAAAAAAAAGTTCTAAAGCACTAAGTGGAACAAGAAGGGTACAGATAAAGAGTTATATGAATTCAGAGAGAGAGAGAGAGAGATTAGGACGAAGTGGCATTTAAACTGAACCTTAAAATATGGTTAGACAAGATCTACAGAGATAAGGAAGAGCAACAAATTAAACACTGTTATCAAACATCAACTCATTGGACCAACAATAATTCATCTTCTAGCACTCTTAGAGCTAAGGTACACTGCTTCTCCTAGTTTGCCTACAACTCGCTTGGCTTAGCTCTGGAAGTCTCACGCCCCAGGAAGTCCTCATAGTTCAGCCAAACCAGAGTGGTCTATCACCTACGCAGAGTGGCAATTTTCTTAAAAGAAAAGAAAAAAAGGATAAAATACTAAAGTGCTCTGTTAATTTCTTGACAAACTACATTGCATTTTACTTATTTAGATCAGAATACCAACTTAGTATTGTTACATTTTGCCTATAATGACAGCAGTTATGCTACTTTTCTATATATCTTAGAATTCCTCCATATTTATAACTCTAATAGTGTACTAATAGATGTGCATTCTAAATGTACAGATTGCTAAGGACAGCTCTACCCCATTCAAATAAGCCAGCAATTCTGCCTCCTTCTCTTAGATGAAAAAAAAATGAGTTCCCATTATTTGACACCAAAAACATATATGTCACAAATTATTCTCACTCTCACAAAGTGGCCAGTTTTTAAAACTATTAATCATCATACATTATGTTCACCATAATTTTAAGTTCTTAGTATTATAAATGGCATTTAAAAAGAAATTAGTCATAATTTAAACATCTTTTCCAATGTCCACTACGATATAATTAGGTTAAATTCATTTGGATAATGACCAGGGAGTTCTTTCTATGTCAGTACCTGAATCTAACTCCTGGTGATCCTATATTTTATTTCCTATATTTATCATATTTATTTCATTAAATATATTTTCTACATTGTTAATTGCATTTTACTTTCCCAAGTTTAAATAACGTAAGATTTTAGTGCTGTAGTGTTGACGACACTGGCTGACTCTGCAAAATTCAAGTAGTTTCAATAAAATAAATATTTTGGTTTTATATATTTTTACAGCCATGAAATAGACCTACCTCCAATCACCTATCATAATGGGAGATTACAAGATTGGTTTTTTTATTAGTAAGATATCATATTTTATTTAGGTATACTTTATATTCAAAGAAATATACTTAGGTATATATTTTAATTGGTTTTGACAAATGCATACAAGCTATATAACCCACATCCCTCCAAGATGTAGAACATTTCCATCACCTAGAAGTTTCTTATGCTCCCTTCTAGCCAATTCCTGCACATCCTTCTTCCCTAAATCAGCAACTGTTCTGATCTCTTTCACTGTTTGATTAGCTCTACTACGTCATCATATAAATGGATACACACAGTATATACTCTTTTATGTTTGTTTTTATTTCACTTAACAAAATGTTTTGAGATTCATTCCATACTGTTGCAGGTTATCAATATTTTTTTATTATTACTAGTAGCATTCTTTATATAAATATGTTGAATGTTTACTCAATATTTATCCTGAAATTTATTTTTGTTTTGGGACATATGTGTTTCTTTTTTTAGATTTTAATTTTCATGGATAAAGATCTCTGAATATCCTTGGGCAAATATGAAAGGTGAACTATCACTTCACACCAATCAGAATAGCTCAAATACAAGAAATAAGTGTCAGCAAAAATGGGAACAAAAAGGAACCCTTGTATACTGTTGGTGGAAATTTAATTGGTAGCTATGGTAGAAAACAGTAGAGAGCTTCCCCCCCGAATTAAAAATAGAATTACTATATGACCCAATAATTCCACTATTGGGTATTTACCCAAAGAGAATTAAAACATCAATTTAAAAAGATATGTATACCTCTATATTTATTTCAGTATTTTTTACTGTAGCCAAGATATGGAAGAAACCTAAGTGTCCATCAACAGATGTATGAATAAGGTAGATGTGGTGTATATATGTATGTACACACACACATATGCACACCCAGGAATATTATACAGCCATTAAAGGATGAGATCATGCCATTTGTGACAATATGGATGGACCTAGAGGGTACTATGCTGAGTAAAATAAGTCAGACTAATACAAATACCATATGAGTTTTGGTGCAATAAAAAAAAAAAAGAACAAACAACATAATCAGTCTTATAAATACAGAAAACAAACTGGTGCCTGTCAGAGGAGACAGTGTTAGAGTGTTAGTCAAAATGGGTGAAATAGAGTGGGAGATGCAGGCTTCCAGTTATTGAATGAATAAATCATGGGGATAAGAGCCACAGTGTAAGGAATATAGTTGATGATATTGTAATTGCAATATATGGGGACAGACAGTAACTACACTTAGAGTGAACACCTCATAATGTATAAACAATCAAATCACTATGTTGTATACCTCGGATTAATGTAACATTGTTGCCAACTATACTCAATAACAAAACAAAATAGAAAAGTTCTTCAGGCTGAAGAGAAATGATACCAGTTGAATATACAGATACACACAACACACACATACAAAAGTACAAGAAAATGTAAATGTATGAGTAAATATAAAATAATTTCGCTGTTGTTTAATTCACTTAAAAATAATTGACTCAAGGGAAAAACATGTAAAAGTAAAATTCATAGAAAAAATAGCACACAGGAAGGACAAATGGAAATATACTTTTTGTAAGGTCCTTATGCAAAGGTCATAATATTAATTCATAATAGACAAAAATATCAAAATTATAAATAGAATTTTAAAATATCAATAATCATGTAAATAGCCTAAAAACAATCAATGGCAGAAATTCTCAGCCTGATTTAAAAACAGAAAGCAAGACACAACTATATGCTATATGTTTCAGGATGCCCTTTAAATTGAAAGACATGATAGAGAATGGGAAAACATATCCTACCAATACTACTCAAAGAAAGCTGAATGTCTACATTATTACCAGATAAAATACACTCTAGGACAAGGACTATTAGAGATAAAACACTTTTTAAAAAAAATAATAGCATGATCAATACATCAAGAAGGAAAAGCAATTACTAAATATGTATTTACCAAATAAGAAAGCTTCACAATATATAAAGCAAAAAATAAATAATTAAAGGGACAAAAAGATAAACATAAATTAATAGAGAGACAGCTCAGAATTTGGTACCAATACCAGAAAAAAATTTAGAAGTTATTCAGAAAATCTGAACAGCATGATAGAGCTAAATTGTCATTATTGGCGGTTTAGAGCTAAATTGTCCTTATTGGTCACTTATAGAACACTACAACCATCAGTTCCAAAATATACATCCTTTTCATTTGTCAATGGAACATTTACTAAGATAGAACATTGATTAGGCCATAAATAGTTCAATAAATTTGAAATAAATTTAATTATACAGAGAATATTCTCTAAATACAAAGAACTAAAATAGAAACCAATAACAATAAGATATCTGGAAAATCTCCCAACAGTTGAAAGTTAAGCAAGACACTGCAAATTAATTGAGGTCAAAGAAGAACTAGCAAGCTAAATTAGAAAATATTTTCAGTGTAATGATAACTAAGACCTATCTAAACACACATTGGGAGGCAACTAAAGCACTGCTTAGGGGAAATTTTATAGCTCTATCTACTTATATTAGAAAAGAATAAAGGTTTTAAGTCAGAGATATAAACTTCCATTGCAGAAACTAGAAAAAGAAGAGGAAATTAAACCTAAAGTCAGTAGAAAGAAGGAATAAAATATAATAGAAACCAATAAAAAAGAAAATAATGAAGTACAGAGTATATCAATAAAACCAAATTTTAGTTCTTTGAAAAGATCAATAATATTGACAAAACTCTACATGGCTTATAAAGAAAAAAAGAGAAAGAGAAAACACAAATTATCAGTATCAAGAATAAAAGAGAAAATATCACCATAGATCTTATACACCCAAGAAGAAATAGCAAATCTTGACAAGAGTCAAGGTTGCTTTGGCTATTCAAGGTCTTTGTGGTTCCATACAAATTTTAGGATTATTTATTCTAGCTTTGTGAAAAATGGTGGTCTTATTGCTAGGGATTCCATTAAATGTGTGGATTGCTTTGGGCAGTATAGACATTTTAACAATGTTTGTTCTTCTAATCCATGAGCATGGAATGTTTTTCCATTTCTTTGTATCATCTTCAATTTCTTTCATAAGTGTTCTATAGTTTTCAGAGTACAGATGTTTTACCTCTTTGGTTGGGTTTACTCCTAGATATCTTATGAGTTTTGGTACAATTGTACATTGGATCGATACCTTAATTTCTCTTTCTGCTTCTTAAAATTGGACTTCCGTTCATCAAAAGATGCCATTAAGGAAATAACTAGACATGCCAAATGGAAGGAAATATTTGCAATATAAATTGGATCAGGGATCATATCTATAATCTATAACCATCACCTATAACTCAAACATAAGAAGTCATGAAACACATGTAAAATGATAAGGTGGAAAGGAAACAAAGTACTTGGATAGACATCTCAAAAAAAATTCAACATTATTCATCATCAGGAAAATTAAATTAAAACCACATGAAGATACTTCTGCACACCTACTAAATAGCTAAAATTTTAGACATAAATACTGGGTGTTGATAGGAATAAAGAGCAACTGGAACTGTCACACACTACTGGTCAGAGTGTAAAATGGTACAACTATTTTGGAAAATGGTTGGGAATTTTTCATAAAATTAAATATAGTTCTACTCCCTATGAATTGTGCTCATCTGTATTTAAATAAACAATTGATTTTTATAAAGTATTACCAGAACAATTTTTACTTAGACTGTAACACTTAGAATTCTAGAACATATAAAATTGGATTAAGCATGAGAAATATTTATCTTAATATATAGATCTGTGTGTTCATAATACTGTTTCTTTTTTGAAAAGTATAATGCAGCTAAATATCCTTAACAGTAGGAGGAGTATGCAGTGGGCTAAGGATGCTAATAAAGACCATTCTGATGCCACTGAATGCTATAGACCATGGTAACCTCTATCACAAGATGCTGACATCTTATGTGAAGAATGGAATAAAGTTAGGGATCAAGGTGAGTGAGTTACCCAAACGAACTATGATATTCAATGTTATATGAGGTTCCAGTTCTTAGTTCTTCCCCATATGAGGAAAGAATCCTTCCAGAGTGATCTAGCTGCCTGTCTGCCTGAGGAGTCCTTTTACCTTTTCTGGGATTGTATAAATAATCTCCCTGATCTATGCTTTCTCTAAAGTTTATGATTCTATATATTGCATAAAAACTTAATTCTGCACATTTCAACAGATAATGGTTCCAAATTATGACTGTTCATCAAAATTCTCTGAGCCTGTTAAAAGTAAAGATAAACACTCCACTCCAGACTACTGAAGAAGATTACTGAGAGTAAATGTCCTGTCATTTGTATTTTTAAAGACTTCTACAGCTTATTCCTTGTGCATCAAACCTGAAATCAATATTTAAAGGATAAAAAGTGAAGTTTAGCTATACTTAAGTTGGACAGTAATACTCCACTATACAAACTTCATTTTAAAGAATGTAGTAGTTAAATCAGTAAAGAGGCTTTTAAATGAGAATATGGGGGGTGGCTATTAAACATACCAAAACAAACATCAAATATCCATTCTAAGAAAACACTAATATTAGGGCACCTGGGTGGTTTAATCAGTTAAGTGTCTGACTCTTGATTTTGGCTCAGGTCATGATCTCACAGTTCATGGGCTCGTACCTGCATCAGCTCCATGTTACCCATGGAGCCTGCTTAGGATATTCTCTCTCTCTCTCTACCTTACTCCATGCTCACACATGTGTGTACACGCTCTCTGGCTTTCTCTCTCTCTCTCTCTCAAGATATACAAACATTAATTAAAAAAACCCCAACAAACAAAACACTAGTATTAAATACATATAGGTGACATTAGTGTGAATAAAACCCCATTGAAAAAAATAAAGTTTTGAAAGCAGGAATAAAGAAGTCAGAAAATAGTTTACTATTTACTAAATATTTTACTTACAGAGACACTTCAATTTTAAATTTGTGTTTGATATATGACAACTTGACAAATAGAAATGGATCTTGGGACTACAAAAGTTCATTGAAATAAACT
The DNA here is from genome assembly GCF_006229205.1 of Suricata suricatta. Lineage (NCBI taxonomy): Eukaryota > Metazoa > Chordata > Mammalia > Carnivora > Herpestidae > Suricata > Suricata suricatta. The sequence continues at coordinate 104,473,340 of NC_043706.1, forward strand.
TTTGTGACATGCAAACTGGACTAAATACAATTTATGAAGCAGGAATCAAAATCTTCAGAAATAAAACAAAATTGATGGAGTAAAATAAAATTCAATAATAAAAATGTATGTCTTCAGGGAATTCTGATGCATCATTGCTAACCAGTGACTTATTGAAACATGTACATCTATGTATGAGATACATAATCGGTGCTTAATAAACACTGAGTGAATGAGTAGAAGAATGAATAAATGAATGAACAAGAAATTATACTCATATCAAATGAAGCAAGGTAGAGATGGAAATGGATATGGATTTAAAAATATTTTCGATACACTGAAATTAAGTAACAAATGGATGACATAATTTCTACTCCCTGGAGTCACTATTAAAAACATGTTGCTGATAAAAAGTCAACCAAACAATGACACCTGTAGCATCTTAGTTATCTTACTTAATGTCAATTCAATCACAGTATTAATTATTTGAAATAACCAATCAATTTAATTGTAAATACAATGATCTCAGAACAAAAAGAGTTGGAAAAATTGACTTAATAATGACTGAAATTGCTTACTATGGTAATGGATTCTGTTCTATTTTGGGTTTGCAAAGCTAGTACATAGAGCAGTAGTAGAAGAAATGAAATCTTTTCAGCCTGGCATTTGGCTAATGGTGTGAAAAAAATTAATTTTCAGAAGAGTAAAGAACTTCTCCACTGGAGTACATTCCCATGGTTAGAGAAGCAGTTACTCCTTGGTTGTGTACTGGTTCTTCTGAAAGCCCTCCTGTATTTGTTATAAAGTCAAAGAACTCTCACCACCCAAAGGAATCAACCAATCAGTACACTCACTCTGACCTCCTTCCTTCCCCAGAGACAGTCTGCAGATTGTGTTGCTTCTCTTTTAACATGTGGTTGTAACTATCCATTTTATTCAGTTCTTACTGACATAAGATTCAATTTCCTGTGGCCAAGCTATTGTAAGAGTTTCAGCCTCCTAACTGGTATAACCAGCATTATTTGGGGAAAAGGATTTTTCTTTCCAGGTCTCTAAGCAATTACCCTTTCCTGCAAGCCTCTCCTAGTTTTTTCAGCTGTAGTAGCCCAGGAGGTCATGCTGGTCCCACTCCTTTTGCTCCATTATCACTTTTTCCTCTTATCCTCCATGATGGCACTAGTCAACACTGATCACTCTTCCCAATGAACCCCTGTGGCACGTAAAACAAAACCCTTCAGGTGCACCTGAGTGACTCGGTTAAGCGTCCAATTTTAGCTCAGGTCTAGTCTCGCCATTCCTGAGTTCAAGCCCCACATCAGGCTCTGTGCTGATAGCTCGGAGCCTGAAGCCTGCTTCAGATTCTGTGTCTCCCTCTCTCTTACCCTCTCCCACTCACACTCTGTCTCTCTCTCTATCTCTCAAAAATAAATAAACATTAAAATATAAAAAAAAAACCTTCATTTGACAATAACCCAATTTAAAATACCATAATTGAAGGCACACTGCCTGAAATAAAGCAGCCACTGGAAAATATCAGTTTTTTTCTTTCTTTCTTTTCTCTTACTATATGTTGCAATTTACTTAACTCATGATCTTAGGTATATGCACTATTTCCCCTCTTTTGAGGACAATGAAATCTATATTACATACTTCCTTGCAATTATCAAGTGTACTCACAAACATGCTCAATAAATGTCAGATAGAAAAGAGCATATTTGCTAAATATCCAACGAAAGTATAAAAGGTGAAACAATGCAATACTGTCTGATTTTCATGCCAACTTTTTGATTAACAACATAAAGAGTAAAGGCATAACATTAAAAATATTATATTTAAATACTTTTAAAGGAATATTTAATTTATCATTTAAAAAAGCAATTACAGTAGGAAAAAAAAAAAACCAACTCATTCCAGGGAATTAAACTAACAAAAAATTAATATCAGTTAAGATTTAGAAAGATACCTGTATAAATTTATAAACTGCAATTGTGCAGAAATTTGTTCATTCCTCTTTCTTTAAGGGGATAAACAGCTAAACTAATCTGATTTTTCCAGATTTGCAAATTTTATAATGGATTGAAATCCTGAGGGAACTAACAACAGATGGATGATTGTGTTATTCTAATTTCAGCTACCTTAGGGTTGAAGCAAGCTGTCATTTTTAAAAAGACAATCAATTTCTCATTTCATGAAACATGAAAAAAGAAATGAATATATCTATCCAGCATTTGCTTTGAAACATCTTTTATATCAAAACATGGTTTTTATTTGTTCAAATAGAGTGAAATTTTACAATAGGAATCCAGTGATCCACTAGCCAAATAAATAAATGATGAAGGGTAAAGATATCTCAAGCTATGGGAAGAAAATGATATTAGCAACAAGAAAGCTACCTTATTTTTGGCTGTACTCTAAACTCCAGTGGACAGTTGTTCAGCAGGACCCTTTAAAGAATTTAAATTCACATTTGGAGTTTATCTACTTAGATCCTACATTCAAAAAAGTCAACATCTAAAATCTCCCTCAGCATAACTGGGAAATTTAACAGAGGTTAATGAATGTGTTACATATTGAGTAATTAGTCTTGTTGAGTATTTAAATGATGTATAAAACATAACATTAATCTTAGATTATCTACAGAAAATATGACCCAACAGAACAATGTGCCAAGGAAAGCTGTAGGAACTGGATATTATACAGAAGACTAGGGAGATATCCACTCTGGCCATGCAGATCTCCATAATTCCTATTTCTTATTTCCTCTCGTTGTCATAAACATGACCATTAATCCCTGCATATTTTCACATACATTTCCAGGTTTTATTCATAAAGTTTTCATTTTCTTCACAAATGATCTTCTTCAAAATTCTCTTCACAATTTCTATCTTCTTTCCTTTGTACCTCAATTGCCTGATTTTAAGTGTGGTGATTATGCCTACTGCAAAGTGTAGTTATTTATAGGGTTGAATAAAGAACACACATCAAGCACCTCAGCACACTACTTAGCTCATAAGAGGTGCTCAATATGTATCAATTCCTTTCACCTACCTTAATTTCTGTTTAATGATACTTTATATTTTCCTCTCATTTCTTTGTTCTCATTTTCTTATGTTCTATTTCATCCCTTTGCCAAACCTGCATTATAGGTTACTGTGTAAATAATTAGCTATATGTTCATATGTGCATTTGTAAATATCAATATATTTAGAACTGTTATACAGATGTATTTGTGTAAGTACATATAATTATGTTACAGCATATGTATTTATTTTTTAAAAATATGTCAAATACTATATTAAAGATACAAAGGAGTTTTAGACTTAATAGGATAATTTAAACTAGCCACATACAATAAGTATCAAAATGGTAGTTTAAAGTGAATATAATCATGAGCACAGAGGAGGAACATCTACTTAGTAAGAGGGAAAGGAATGTTCTAGCTGTAACTTTACAGCTGGGTTGGATGTTATCTATCCTATGGGTGTCAGGGGGAGAGGAAAGCTCTTTCAGGAGGAACAGGCACAGCAAAGGTTCAGTGATATGAATGCACAGTGGTAATAGGGCCAAAGGGATAGGCTGGGCCAGACTGGAAGCATATATTTTTAAGGAAATATGATGTATAGCATCTAACTTGAACTTGAATATTTAAGTGATAATTTCTCTAGCAAATGGAGAAGTCATGTCACCCTTATGAGGAAGAGGAGCAATATCCCTTGATTATCCATTATCATCAGTCTTCGCTACATCCCTGCTATCTTCACTATCTGTTTGTTTACCAACCCTCACATTCACTCTACTTCATCCTTTACACAGTCACTAAAATAACCTTCTTACAGCACAGATGAATGAAGTAGGCTTCTGCTTAGAAATCTTAAAAGGTTAATATACTGCCTACTAAAATTAAGACAGACTGATCGAAAGTAGTTTATAAAGCCCTCCTCCTTCATTCTTTTAGCCATTCTTTCTTTTATTTGTCAAATATTTCTTAACACTGTCATTCTAGTTGCAGAGGATATGATCAATAAGACATAGAAACTACCCTACAGGAATTTACTGTCACATGAAGAATTAGACCTTAAGTCAGAATATGAGAAAGATATGACAGAGATGCATATTGGCTTAATATATGAAGTTGATAATTTAGCAATTTATATTTCCAGGCCAGACTTTTCCCATAAATTTCAGATTCAAATATCCAATGTGTAAAAAAAATTATTTAAATGTGTAATAAGTATTCAAAGCATAACATAAAAACAAACTCTCTCAAACCTATTTCTTCCCCATTCCTCCCCATCTCATGGTATGATAATCTCATCCTTCCAGGAGTTTGGGTCAGTAACTTAAGAGTCATGTTTGATTCCTTCTTTCTCTCACATTTCATAGTCAATCTGTTACTCAACTCTGTTGGCTGTCTCATCAAAATGTACCCAGAATCCAGATATTTCTATCTCCCACTGACATCCTCATCCAGACTATCATCATTTTTCAGCTGCATCTTCTCAACAGCCTCCTAATTCATCTCCCTGCCTTAGTCCTTTGTCTTCCCTTCAGTCTTTTCCCAACACAGCAACCACAGTGATTTTTCTGTAATTTAGAGCATGTGTTTCTACGTTCAAGACCCTACAGTGACTTTCAGAAACCCTCTATTATCCTTCCCTATTTGCCTTCAGTACCTGATATGCTTCTCCCATACTTGTGTTCAGCCATTCACAGCTCCTTCCTGGTCACTAGCTGGAATTCTCCTCCCCTGAAAATATCTACTTATCTTATTCCCAACTTCTGCTAGTGTGAACATGATTAAATAGGGTAACCCTCACCCCAAGAAGCACTCTGCCGTAGCCCTCTTCCCTGCTGTGTAGTCCTCATTTGCTATCATACTATTTGACATATTGAAGCATTTATTTCTTTATTGTCTGTCCTTCCACCAGAAGGCAAGATTTTCTCCTTCTTTTGGTTACTGCTATGCCTAAATGCTCAGAAAAATTCTATTAAATAGTAGAGAACAATATCCATTTAATAAATGAATGTGTACTTGGGTGGGGGAAGGGAGAAGTTGCTACTAATAGTTTGGTGTTCCTGAAAAATAAACAAAAGTCAATGAGAGAGAGACATGATGCTAGAGAGGAAGAAACGGGAAGGGTAACATAAGGCCTTAAGTTTTATGATAAGAAGCTTAGACTTTATGCAGTGACCAATGGTGATCTTGCAAGGAATAGAGGAACGAGTGGTTCAGATTTGCACTTCAAAGGTCACTCTGAGAGTAGCATAGAGAATAACTTTGAAATCAGATTCTAATCAGCGGCACCTGGAAGAGGCTGTTGTAATACTCTAGGCAAGAAGTAATGGTGACCTGAACAAAGAAATGAATTAAGGAGATACATTTGACATATATTAAGAACACAAGATTAACACGGTTTGGTAGTTGGTAAGAAAATGTGGACTTAGATCATTACTCAGTTTCCGGTTTAGATGGACAGCAGTACAAAATAGATAATGTAGAAAAAAGCAAACATTAATAAGGTCTGATAAAGTGAGCGCCCTTTTGGACATTTCAAGTTTGAAGGTTTCCGTAGCATCTCTAGATGATGTTCACCTATCAAGCAGCTGAGAATACCACAGTGAAGCTTACCGTCGATCTTTGAATAGAGGATGTGAATTGGGAAGTTATCAATATATGAAGTAGGTAAAATCGTACAAACAAATGAGATCACTAGAGGACAGTGGATAGAATCAGAAGATCAGAAGACACAGCTTTAAGGGAAAATGACTTTTGATGGATAGATAGGGAGAAAAAAAAAGAGCTCAAAAAAGAGTTAGAAAGTTACCAGAAAACTCACATTTGCACAGAAGAGACTGAAAGATATATAGACTATCCATCGCACCAAGTGAGAGATTTTTAAGATGAAACCTTGTGCATATTTTTTAATCAAATTAGACAGCTCTATGAAATATTATCTAATTTTAGATAATTAAGTACTTTTCAAAATTCAAGATGTTTAAAACATACCTGTATATTCCACTAATGGGAAATAGCATTCAGCTGGGCTTTCAGAGAGATGAAGCACAAATTTTTCAAGCAATTCTGGTAAAGCTGCAATAAACAGAATAATTAGGATATTAAAGGTTAAGAATATACATAATAATGCATCTCTAAAGTCACTGACTAGTAGATAAAAGTCATCTGAACTTCTTCACAGTTACACTCTTAAGGGGGTCCAATTCAAAACACATACCACTTTAATATTCATAATAATGTTTCAATGTAAATTAAATTTTAATTGCTTCACTGAGAACCTATTCAATGTAAAAGTGGAAAAGAATCATCTGTTATCTTTAGATTCTCTAAGGATTACTTTAGAACTTGCTAAATGATTTCAATACAGAAGGAAAATCATCACTAATTAGGCTATAATATCTTATCATTATTCACACATACAAAAAAAAATGATCTGAACTCCAAGACCACAGTCAAGGCATAGCTCTTCTCTCTTTCAAAACCTAACATGTCCTATGTTAGGTGTTTCAGACACTTTGCACCTTTATATCTGTTCAGCGCAACTGGATCAAAAGTAAGCTTGCTAGCAACTGGGCAAAGGGAAAGATACATAGGCAAAACCCATTCATTTTAGGGCACTGATGCTCTTCTGTATGATAAATTTCCACCGTTGTACATTTGTTAAAATTCATAGAATGTACAGGGTGCCTGGGTGGCTCAGTTGGTTAAGTGACTTTGACTCAGGTCATGATCTCAAGGTTCCTGAGTTTGAGCCTCGAACAGGGTTCACTGCTGTCAGTATAGAGCCCGCCTCAGGTCTTCTGTCCCCCTCCCTCTTTGCCCCTCCCCCACTCACATGCACACACTTTCTCTCTCAAAAAATAAACATTAAGAAAAAAATTAATAGGATGTACAAACACCAAGAATGAACCCTAATATAAACTAGGTATTTAGAAGATAATGATGTGTCAATGTAGGATCGTTGATTGTAACTGGGGTATCACTCTGATGTGAGATGTTTGTCATGGGGGAGGTTGTGCATATGGAGGCAAAGAATATATATGGGAGCTCTGTACTTTCTGCTGAATTTTGCTGTAAATCTAAAAATAAAGGTCATATTAAAAAAAAGGAAAAGATGCCTTTCTATCGGTGGAACAGTACAGAACTCAGTCAAAAAAAAAAAAACCAAACAAAAACACATAAGCTTTTCTCTGACAATGCCACATAGATATGCCACTATTTGAATATATTATCCTCAAAATGTATATAACCAGTTGAATTATACTTAATATGGAATCCAGAATTATTTTGCTGTAAAGAAATATATCTATAAAGCAAATAATATGCTTATACATGTAATATATCAAACAAATTTAAACTATGTATTACATTCAGGATATAAACTCTGACATTAACTAAATGGTCTCTTTTTCATATCCATGTACATTTTAAGAACATAAGTCAAAAAGGAAATTAGTGTTCAACATATGAAAAATGTAAAATCAAATAGGAATAACATGTGCTTTCCAATAACTGTAGCTCTGCTGAGTCATGTATCACAATATTTTAATGGCTTAAGAAAACAACATTTACTCACTGAATTGTACTCATATTATGATTTCAAATTAAAGTATTAAAAGGTATGAGAATGTAATTGTTGAGGGTGAGAAAGGGCACCAGCATTGACAATTATTTAAGCTTACAGGTGTTTAAGGGTTCTATCTTCACATACATAAGAATAAATTACCTCACTCATAGAAAAACCAGTTTTTTACCTATGCATATATACATAAATAATAGCCCTTACATGAGAGTTTTCAACCTCCAAGTGATTTTTTATAAGTCACTTATTATTGTCTCTTGAGATCATAATTTTTTAGGAATATCTTGAAGAATTTTAGAAATAATCATTCTGAATTCAATGTTAAGAATAAGAGGTGAGATACACGTTAGTAACAAAAGTTATATAAAAAGTTTTAAAGTGGGAATATTCATTTAAAATTATAATCATTTTCATTTTAGCACAACAATATATTTGCTACATGCTATGGATTTAATTAAAATGCTTGAATTAATGAGAAAAGTCACAGTGTACTGCTAAACAATTCTTTGAATCCTATGCCCAAAATCAGCGTTAGCCATTAGACAGATGCTTAAACAAAGCAGTGAACTAAGAAAATTCTTTATCACATCTGTAAAGGAGGCAAACACAACGTGATTCGAAACTTAATAGCCACCAGACTAATTGCAGGCATTTCAAAGCACACTATTTTCTGGGAAGTAGTGGTTATGAAATGCAAAATTATGCTATTAGATCCATATATTGAGAGCTTTTAGATAAAGTAATTCTACGTATCATATGCAAAAATGACATCACCAAACTATCTGAAGAAGGTTCTGGATTTCTACTGATTCCAATAGAGTATATTCATTTTGCCCAGCAACCCTTATGAACAGCACTATGCACTTCTAAATATTTTGAGAGATAGCCTATAGTCATGGAATCATATAAAAACTCATTTACATGTGGTAGTTGAACCCGTGGCTAAAATCTTACTAGTACATCTAACTAAAGGTAAGTGTAGCTGAACTGTGGCTATTTATCTCAGAATGGGCAATCATCTCACTCACTTGCCAATTCTATGAAAATTCTCTCATCTATAACTCAAGGAAACCAATTCATATCATGAAACACTTTAAACACAAATTAACTCTAGAATATTACTGTTTCGTACGTAGATGATAAAATACTCTTTTCATCTTAAGTGGAACTTTTTATTTTAAATGACAGACCCAGAATTTCTAGGAAGTATTTTAGATTATAAGACTCCTCCTTTTAAACATATTTATTCCATGGGGTTGGACTGTGACACAGACTATAAAACCAAAGTGTGTAATATTTAAAATTTTTTAACATTTATTCATTTTTGAGAGACAAAGCACGAGCAGAGGAGGGGCAGAGAGAAGGAGACACAGAATCCAAAGCAGACTCCAGGCTCCAAACTGTCAGCGCAGAGCCCAACGCAGGGCTTGAACTCATGAACTGCGAGATCATGACCTGATCCAAAATCGGAGAGTTAACCAACTGAGCCACCAAAACAATTCTAAAATGTGTAATAAATATATACTACAAAGAGACATGGATTTATCTACTGAGGAGAAATTGAAGACATATTGTTCAGGGATACTCGGGTATTGACTGTTTTCTTCCCTGCCACTGCTATCAAAACAAAAACTCACTCCAAAACTAAAGCGTCTCAGTGTTGGTAAACATGCAAAAGTCCTCCTGGATTAATTCTTCTTAAATTCTTTTGTATCTTTTGTCACTGCTAGCAAATCATCAGACCATAAGATGTGATTACACTAGAGGACCAATTTTCTCCCAATCAATTCATCTTCATGTAACCATTTTCCCCCCAATCAATACAACTGTATGTAGCCACCCGAGGTCTGTTCCTTGAACTCTTGCTTTTCAAGAACTAAATCATGGCTCCCATCTACCTACTTCATGAAATTAAAAGTATACTAATGAGCTTCAGGCACTTTACAATCTCACTGCATCCAACGATATCCACTTTTTATACAAATAAGCACAGTCAGATTATTTTTTTCAATGTTCTCAAGTAGCTTATATGCATTCTTTCCTCTATATTTTTAAAGAAAATGTATAGAATTATAGATTCAGAAAGTTATGAGGGTAGTACAGAGATAAAGAACTTCCTTTATCCCTTTACTTAGAATAGGTTCTGATGTTGACAAATTCTTCATCTGAAAATGTCTTGATTTTCTATTCCTGAAGACTATTTTCAATGCATAGAGAATTCAGGTTCACTATTCTTTCTTTCAGCCCTTGAGTGTCATGCTACTTCCTCTGTCCTCCAACTCTTCTGATGAGAAGTCCACTGTCAAAGGTATTGATTTTGCCCTGTAGCTAAGATGTTGTTTCTTCCCTTCTTGGCTTTCAAGATTATTTGTTTTTAGTTTTTGAAAGTTTGACTAAATTGACTCTTGGCGTGGATTTTTTTGGGTTTGCCCTGGTTGTGGTTCATGAATTCAAAGGTTTAGGTTACCTGATAAATTTGGAAAGTTTTTAAACTATATTTCCTCAAATAAATTTGTAGTCCTAACCTCTTTCCAGGTCTCCAATGACATGTTAGATCTTTTGTTATGTTTCCACAAGTCTCTGGGACTCTGTTCATTTTTTTTTTCTCAGTCTATTCACCAATCCTTCCTTCTGTCCTTTCCAATTTATTGTTGACCAATCTATTTAGCTTTTATTTTGGTTACAGTATTTTCACTTCTAAAATGTCCTTTTAGGTTTTCTTTATTTCTTTGTTGATGCTTCCTAATTTTAAATTTGTTGCAAGTGTGAGGCAAAAAACATGTGTGATGGGGAAGGTGGGGTGGTGGCCCTGTTACTACTGAGTGATGGTAAAAATCCTTAACTTTCTACCTGAGTCTCCTCTGATACAATCCTAGCAAGAAGTGGCAAGGGTGCCCCATTAGTGCCAGGTTAAGGATGGAAGTCCAGGCTATGCCCAGGTCTTGCTGGCAGGCTTTTCTATGGTGTCTGGTTGGATTAAAGTGGTCACTTTCTATTAAAAAAAAAAAAGTCTTGATAGGCTACCCCTCTCCTGCTCCTTTTGGCTAAAGAGAGTATACTTTTATTGACCCTGCCTTTTTATCCCACATCTGATGGCCTTCTTAATCACTCTTTCTAGGGAATAGTAGGCAAAAAAAGAAAATTTAGGGAATTCATCTCTGAGTTGCCCACAGATATATATCGCTAGTCTCTGAAAATGTAATTTCTCCAACAACAAAATATAAATATTTTTATTTCTCACTTTTTATTTTATAACAAGATACAAATATGAAAACCATAAACCATGGCTAATAAAGTGGACAATTTTAAATTACAGCTTCCAAAAAATTCTATCATATGTTTACATTAGAGCCTTTCCCTTAGACCTTTATTCAAAATAATGTTATTTTAAAAATGATAAACTTTAGAAAACAAATACACATGTAAATATGTGAATATAAAACACATTATTTGCTAGTTTGGGAAACATAGCTATTACCTCAATATAAAATTTCAATGTCTTTAAGAGTAACTAAATTTATTTGGCTGGATGTGGCAGAGTTTCAAAATATGTATCAATAAAAAAGTCAATCAAGTTTCCAAAACTATAGCAGTAAGGTAAATTTAGGGGAAAGCTGGTGAAACCAAGCGAATTATTACCTAAATAAGGGCAGATCAGTGTTTCAATTTTGCTTACCTAGACTTCTTAGTTTAAAAAAAGTTTAGTTGTGTCTCAGATTTTAATTTTTTTTTGACAGTTGATGTACTGTCTACAATTTTACTAGTATCAGGGAGTAAGGGTCGGTGGGACTCCTTCTCTCTGGCCTCCAGCTTCCTTTCAGATTTCCATTTTTCTTTTCTTTTTTTAATTTTTTTTAAATTTATTTTTGAGAGACAGAGAGAGACAGCATGAGCAGGGGAAGGTCAGAGAGAAAGGGAGATACAGAATCTGAAGACAGGCTCCAGGCTCTGAGCTGTCAGTACAGAGCCTGACGCGGGGCTCGAACCCACAAACCACAAGATTATGACCTGAGCTGAAGCCAGACTCTTAACCGACTGAGCTACCCAGATGCCCCTCCATGTTTGTTTTCAAGGATCATAAGTTTCTCCGAAGTCAATGGACTTCTGGAATGAGTATTATGTATTCTAGACATGCCAGTACTAATCCACAGAAAACACAGCTTCCATTAATATAATTTTCATACAAGAAACACTACAAAAATTAAACAACGTACTCACCACTTCCACTGATTATATCAGGTTTGGCCTTCATCATTTTGCAAAACTGTTTTCGGCAGTTTTCTATCCACTCAGTTTGTTTGTCAGAGATTTTGAAGCGTAATAAAAGTTTGCCAAGATCATTGTCTAATAAGAAACACAGGTATATTATTTATGATGAGATGCCAGAAACACTGAAAAGTATTAATGTTAACTATATAAGCAGTTACAAATTCCAGAAAAATTATAGTGAATGGCTTTCAAAAGAAAACATTTTCTGTAATTACATCTTATACCATCAATTGCCATTTATACTTGTTAAATGCCCAGAAAAAAATTTAAAAGGTCACAAAATGGACTAATATAACCGTAATGCTTGAATATTCTTTTTCTTAAATGAAAGTGACTCATTAGTATTTGAATAGACATCAAATAACAGATGTAATAGATGCAAGATTTCATTACATAAATGGACATGAACATTATACTTCATGCACATTGATACACAATTTTATTAATTTCTTTAAAAGCAAAAAGAAAACATAAGCATAAAAAGTTTCTAGTCAATCATTTATTTCCACTTCTTGCAAAAAATTATACTGAAAATTGGTGATGCTAAAAGAGTATCTACAGCTAAAATATAACTTCTTTCTAAGCAATTTCAAGACTACAGGGAAATTTTCGTCTAATTTTATTTTTCCATTTTAATTTTATCCCCATGAGATTTTTCCAGCTTCCATTTTATTTTCATTCCTATGAGATTTAGCATTAGAAAACATCTATTAATAATATATTAAATAAGGACTTTGGTGTCTCTAAGGATATACAAGTATTTATTCAAACAAACATATAAACTATCTTCCCACATATATGTAGGTAAGAATTCAAGGGAAAGAAAAAAGAAGCAATAATGCTCTTTTATATTCTAGAAGATCATGGGGGAATAGGCATGAACTCATACCTTTTAACACCTTCCTTGAAAGAGATTTTGGGGATCAAAAAAGAAAAAGAACTTTTAAAAATAAAGGGTCAAAGTCCTGACAGCTCCTACCCAAAGATGTGTCTGGGAACACTACCAGTACAAAATACATCTGCCTAAGCTCTCTTTGGGGTGATAAATACCACCAGGAAGATAATAGTGATTAATGTAATACTAGAGTTAGTTTCAATCAACTCCTCTTTTTAAAAAGTGAATAAAATTATAATAAAACAAGTCCTTACTCTTAGAGCTTTAAAAATTTAATCATTCTACCATACCAAACTGTTTAATTTTATTTGTTTCATTCAGTATTTGTAAAAAATACATTCAATAAATATGTATGGAGTTCCTCCTTCTTGGCTACAAAATCAAGACAAAGTCACTTGCCTTCAGGAATACCACATGTCATAAAGCATATGTATGTATGCTCATATATATACATACATATACATATCATACTAGTTCAGTTAAGACATACTTATCATTCCTATGATCTAAACTGGTTTTATTTAGCCCTAAAATAAGCAGGTATATATCACACAATTCTTATGGTTATGATATCTAAAATAATGTAATGAAATATATAAATCATAACTTTTTGTAAATATGTAGGTCACAAAAAAAACCCTTCTCATATCAAAGCTACATACTCTTTTATACAAATGACTATACAAATACATATACCAAAAATATGTATACTCACACAAATATACACATGAGCCAGAAAGAAGTGTTTTGTTGAAAGAATGTATAATTCAGATACTTAGTATGAATCTATTCTCTATAACTATTAAGACCAAAATGATCCTATAACATTTTATAAATAGCCTCAATCAGAGCAATAACTAGAGAAAAATTAAAGTGATTAAGTCAAAGTAAAAATGATTCTTTTTAATAAAAACACTCAAAATCTTTAACCTAAACTCAAGAAATACAAAAACTAATAATTTTGTTGAAAATTATGTTACTTATAACAAAGTTATAATGTTAAATGTATCTTAACATGATTTAGGTAAAATACTTAATTCAACACAGCATTAAAATAAGTTTTTGTAGTTTCCATTTAGAATATCTACATTATTTATTTCTCAAGAACTACCTAGACCCTAATAAGAATCACTAGTGGCACATGACTGCAAAGACAAATGTAGTTTTTCATCTCTCTTTCTCCCTCTAGGTCTTTTCTATCCATCTGTGATCTGTCTTCTAACTACTACTATCTCCTTCAAGTAGAAGATGCCCACATAGCTCTTTCATAAATTACCTACTATTTAACAATTCTGCATTATTCTTTCCTCCTTCCCTCCTCTTTCTCTGTCTATCCCTTCACATTTGCTATTCTGTTTTGCTTTTCATCATCTCATTCTAAGAAAAAAATCACAAGGCACCATAATTGTAAACAGTGCTGAAGCAGCAGATGTGGTATGTATATGGATCTACCAGTCAGCAGTCGGGCTAACAGGTCCAGTTTACCTGGAAATTGGAATTTGGGCTGTAAGAAATCCTGAGCTAGAGACAGAGGGACTACAAAGACTCCTAGAGACAACTCTGTATCCTATTTATACTTCTGGCTTCATTCCCACAATCAATGAGAGTTTGAGCTTTTCAATTTGCATTCCTCACAGTTAAAAATATTTAGCATTTGATACAACGCTAACTGAAAAATATGTGTATCTGTGATACTTAGGTTTGAGGGGAACAATGATTCCTTTATTTCCTCCTTCAAGTTTGGGGCTAAAAGAGTAGTAGATAGGAGATAAATGAAGTTAAAGAAATCTGTTAGGACCAAAATAGCTAAAGTAGGCACCATTACCTGGATCTACTGCCATAAGGGTTCCAAATGTCTCCCCCAAACTGAACTAATCTATTTAGTTACAGACAATGATCGACAACCAAAGGCCTCTCCTAATAAAAGGTGTCAACGTAAGCTACAGATAGGCTAACTTGAAAGTACAACCTACACAAGAAGGCTAATCCAAGATTTTCCAACCCTCTCTCAAGTTCATCTACCAAACTCTTCCTACCTTCATGCAGAGTAAAGGGAGGAAGTCCAGAGAGAGGCCAGTGGTGTTACATCAGCAAAGGCCCTTGGACATGGAAGATGAGGCAAGAGGAAAAAAATCATAGGAATGGTACTATAGGAATACAATAACTCAAAATTAGTGATTATGTGAGTAGATCAAATATGAATCTGATGTTGTCCAAAAATTTCTACGTTTATAATAACACAAAAGAATTGAAACCCAGAGTTTTGCTTCTGGTCATGACATAGGTACTGGGAATAGATTTGCTGTCCTGCTGTAAATGACACATGAAAAACAAAATATAATAAACAACTGTTTTCAAACTTTGGCCAATAGGCAGTACAGGACTGTTTTGCAGGGGAAAAGGGACACTAATGTGGTGAGCTTTATAATTTTTTTAATTTATTAAAAAAATTTTTTTACATTTATTTATTTATGAGAGACAGAGAGAGACAGAGCGTGAACAGGGGAGGGAGAGAGAAAGAGACACAGAATCTGAGGTAGGCTCCAGGCTCTGAGCTAGAGGTCAGCACAGAGCCCGATGTGGGGCTCGAACCCACAAACGGTGAGACCATGACCTGTGCTAAAGTCGGACGCTCAACCGACTGAGCCACCCAGGTGCCCTATAATTTTTTTAATTTAAACAAACAAGCAAAATATGGTCAGCTTTTCAACTGGCCTTTTTTCTTGAAGGCAATTCCAAGATCACTTTGCAGGAAGGGGGATGCCATGGAGGTCTTGCAGAGTTGAAGAGACAGAAGTCAAACTGCAGAGACAGACTGCGGAGGCTAAAATTTGTGGTTATAGTACTGAAGAGTAAGAGCAGAGACAAGAACTAGAGAGATCTGTGTAAGTCTTTGTCAAGCTGATTGCAAAATAATCAGCTCTGCAAATGAAGAGTGAAACTCCACAAATTTGGGCAAAAACAGTTGAGAACTTGTAAAATGAACAATCCCCAGAGCATACTTGGTGCTAGTGGATGTCCAAGTTCCATGGTGAAGAGTCCTTAACTACCAGGTAGTGAGTAATAGTAAGAGAATTAAGTTAGCTATAAACTCTACACCCACCCTAATCCAAAAAATCAAAGGCTTGAAAAGATCAAACTGATCCATGAGTAACTTGACAGCACTCCAAAAAATGTAAAGAAAAAAATCCTGCATTCAACAGTGTAAAGTCAATAACGTCTGATATTCAATAAAAAAATCACTAACATTAGAAAAGGGAAAAATGTGGCTCAAACCAATAGATAAATCAACTAATAGATCCAGAAAGGACTAAAGTGATTAGCAAAGATTTTAAAGTGGGTATTTTTAAGTGTTTAAAGAAAATATGAACAAAATCAAAAGGTGTGGTACAATTTAAACCAATTATAGTTTATCAATACTGGAAATCCACTCAGTAAAAACAGAGAACATATCGTACGTGTAACAAACTGGATGAATCTCAAAACAATTAGGCTGAAAAAATTTAGGCACAAAGAAAATAACCTATATGATTCTATTTGTATGAACCCCTAGTATAAAAACACTAATCATTGGTAGCTCTTCTCAAATGGACTATGTTTTGCTCTCTGGGAGTTATTTCAGCAGTCTTTATAGACATTTCTGATTGTCAAAACTGCAGGTAGAGAGTACAGAGACAGTTCTATGGCATCTAGTGGGTGGAGACCAGGGGTGCTGCTTAAAATCCTACAATGCATAGAACCACATTCTCTGGTAACAAGCAGTTACCCACCCCAAAATATTAAGAGTGCTGAGGCTGAGAAATCCTAATCTGCAGTAGAGGGGAGGGAAAATCAGTAGTTGCCTGAGACTGGGAGTAGAGGGAAGATAACCGCGAGGGACAAAGAAAACTTTTGTGGGGTCATGAAAATGTTACATATTTGATTATGGTGGTGATTATGTATGCACAAACATGTAAACATTCAAACTATTCTTAAAATGGGTACGTTCTGGGATGCCTGGTTGGTTCAGTCAGTTGAACGGCCAACTTTTAGTTTCAGTTCAGGTCATGATCCCAGAGTGATGGGATAGAGCCCCATGTTGGGCTCTGTGCTGAGTGTGAAGCCTGCTTGAGATTCTCTCTTTCCCGCACCCTCTGCCCCTCCCCCATGTATGCACACACGCATGTGGTCTCTCTCTCAAAAGAAAAACTATGGATGCATTCCACTGTATATAAAAAAAATTGATTATACATACATATGTATAATATGTGTATGTGTATACACATATACATATGTGTATGTATATACTGGTATAATTGAAAATGACAGTGACTAAAAGCTTCTAAGCATACTAGTGTCACTAAATATGAGCAATTATAGTTCCTAATTTGATGTAAGGTCTATCTTAGAACTCAATTTTCATGAGAAAGCCTGTGCATATTATCAATTACATAGTTTTAAACAAGAGGACGATTAGTATAAAACTACTTAATCTTAAAGGCCATTGAGGGAACTTTTATTTCTCTGAAGAACACTGTACAATTTTATTTTTATGAAAAATAAAATAACCTGAACCAGAAAAAAAAAGCAACTCAATAAACCTTAATTAAATGTATAGGAATGTATAGGGGTGCATAGGTGGCTCAGTCTGTTAAGCACCTGACTTTGACTCAGGTCATGATCTCACAGTTTCTGAGTTCGAGCCCCACATTGGGGTCTATGCTGACAGCTCAGAACCTGGTTTGGAGTCTGTGTGTGTCTCTCTCTGCCTCTCTGCCACTCATACCCAGTGTCTGTCTGTCTGTCTGTCTCTCTCTGTCAAAAATAAACATTTAAAAAAAGTAAATATCTGGGCATGTATAAAATGATTCCCTTGCAAGAACCCTAATCACAATATTAAAGTATTTTAAAGTATATAGATTTTTAAAATCCTCACTGTTACATCTTCTTATGAGATTCTGGTTCCTTTCTGAGTATAATCCAGTCTCCTATAATGAAATGAATATTCACTTCTTAGAATTAAATGAGGGAAAAAATGTTCTACTTCACCATGAGGAATCCAGGTTTATATTCTATATACTGAATACAATTCCTTTCTTAACTCACATTTTTCACATCAAATGTTTTATATAAATGTATATATATTTTTAGAAAAAGTACAATACAGTAATTTAGTTTCAGTATATTAATTACACATGTAACTATGAAGTTCCCATGGTAAACTACTATTTTGATTTCCCAAGAAAGGTTTGGTATTTAGTGAGTATATGCTCTTCTTCTCTTTGATCCTTTCAGACCATTATGATTTCCAGACAATAAAAAAATTGGAAGAGAAAGTTAAAAAATCTATTTTAAAATCCTTACTACCCTTGAGGAAAAGAGAAAAACAATAGTTTTGTGTTCACCAATCATAGCTGACAATATTCCATATCTAAACTCTGAAATTCTTTGTTATGGTGAGTACTATAATCTTTTCATACTAGAAGATACTATATAATTTTTCTCAAAAGATTATATAGAAGTATTATATTGATTATAAGACTATTATGGACAATATAAAAAGATCCTCAGTTTCAAACGGAGGAAAAATATAAGTTTAGTATAAATACAGAGAAAACCTACTATTTACACAGAAAACTTTTAGTATTTCTTTCCTAGATGTAATTGTGAATGCCCATTTTATACAGATTATTTTAACAAATTCTGCAAAAGAAACAAAATAAATGTAAGATTTTATAAACTACTAATATATTCCTAGGCTTAATTTAGATAGTCACCTTTGTATTATCCTGAACCTTATTTGAGTAATACTTGCTTTCCACATGTATTTCTGCTTATCTACTTCCTTGTTAACACAGTCCTTTCAGTTTACTCTGATTATAACAAACAAGGGAAAACTTTGGGGCGGTCTTGGAGGAGCAACTGAACAGATGCTTAAATTCTCTGTATTAGTTTTCTGAACTTCTCTAAATACAAGAGTATCTAAATTCTTTACACGTTTTTATTTTATTTGAACTACATGGGCTTTTATCACGTCATCCATATTTTGCACAGATTATTACTCAATGTGGAATTATCATACCACTTTTCCTTTTTGAAAATATGTGGTAATCATTTACCATAAAAGAAATGAGTCATGTTTTTAAAAAGTGAGAAATTAGTTTTCCCTTATCACCTATACCTAAACTAGCAGGTGATCTGTCTCTCCTGGTTGCCACAGATGTTTGTTTCAAATATCAAGTGACAAGTACATGAAAATAAGAAGTTTTATTATTCAAAGAAAATACTTATTCTGATTTTTAAATTAAGTATCTCAACAGCTGCAGCTCAAGATTTGCTACCTTGAAAAGAAACCATAATCTCATACTCTCAGTCTCCTCAGTCAGCAGAAACATTTCAAATAAGCCTTTCACTTTTATCTGCAGAAAATATATATTAATTACAAAGTTAGGAACAATAAAAGAAAGTACAAAAATGTCTGATCTGACATAAAGGCCTAATTTAGTAGTTAATAAGATAATTTATCAGAAAAAAATATTTATAGACTATAGGTGCAAGACATAATACAAAAAGCTTTGAAAATCAGAACAAAATCCATCATTATATGCATTATATTTTACGTAGTATCATACTATTTTCAAAGTTTTCCCTATGGGGTTCTGGTTTTGGTTGACTGGAGGAGGAGTGGTAATCCTAAATCTTACAGAATTTATCAGACTAGCAATGAAGGCAATCTAGTCTACTCAACTTGTTAATCAGGTAATTGTCATTTTGTTATTAAAATATAGTCGCCACTATATTTCAACTCATTTTCTCTTTTTTTTCTCTTAAAAAGTTTCTTTCTGGGGCGCCTGGATGGCTCAGTCAGTTAAGTGTCCAACTTCAGCTCAGGTCATCATCTTCTGGTTCTTGAGTTCAAGCCCTATAACAGACTCAGTGCTGACAGCTCAGAGCCTGGGATCTGCTTTGGATTCTGTGTGTTTTCTCTCTGTGCCTCCTCCACTCACACTCTGTCTCCCTCTCTCTCCCGAAAATAAATAAACATAAAAAAAACTGCATTAAAAAAGTGTACTTCTACATATGATAAAGGTAGTATTCCAGATTTGATCTATATTATTAGGCCCATATAACAGATTATTATCCTATTTGTAAATTTAAAAAGACATGAAAATAATTCATCAGGGACATGGGCATGGACTTAATGTCTGAAAAGACAGAAATTATCAAAGTGTCAGGAAGAAGTAGCATCAATGGATAAAAAAATTAAACTCAGTAAGGACATGAAAATTTATTAAACAAAATCCATAAAGATTAATGAGAACTGTTTTGTTAAAATTAAAACATTGTCCCAATGACAACATTACAGTATTTGTAACTGAAATGCCTAAATTTCAGTGTCTCTTAATGCAAATGACTTAAAATACGAGCTAGGATAAAATATGTTGGCATCATAAGAATGTAACTACAAAACCCATGAACTTTATTACTCATTTACTGCACAATGCCTAGCTCCCAACAGAGAATATGGGACCCTGTTCTTCAGTTACACCTCTAATTTAGAAACTTTATTAATATTTGTTTCTTTATCTTGAAGAAAATACATTGCAATAATTATTTTATACATAGTAGTCTGCAAATATAAAATGTTCAAAATAAATTCTTATATAATGCCTATAAAAAGCCTTTTCCATCTTCTGACATATTAATAAAACACTGCCAATGGTTTCAATTTTCATTTATGCTTTTATAAAGTACCAAACCTGTGCAAATAATATACATTTAATACAGTGGCTTAGATTCTGTTTCTCACTTAAGAACAGAATATGGTCCTCACAGACATCTGGTCAATACATAGAACCTAATGATTCAACATATATTTTATATTGAATTCATTCAGAGCTGAAAATTTGAAAACCAAAAAGCAAGTTCTAACTGGAATTCACTTCAATTTTGTATGATATCCCCCTCCTTTTCTCATTAATTTGAAGAAGGAAAAACTACTTCATGTTGCAGGAGAAAGAGATTGTATTCATATCTGACATATTTAAAATTATCATTTTTCTTATATATGAATAATGCCAGCTAAAAATATCTAATTAAATATATATGCATAATTGGACTATAAAGATTTTAACTTTATGAGGTGTATTTCATTAAAGGGAATGATTATCACCATGGAACTTACTCTTTTATATAGTATTTGAAAGGCAGGCAGAAAATCAATTTCTTATCGGATAAGTAAAAATGCAGCAGAAGAAGCAGTAAAGTTAAGATACTGAAGCTACAGAAAGATTAAATTTGAAGTAATCACAGAATAAAAGCTGTGTCGTTTTTTGGATATTATTTTCAATTGTGGAAAAAATGAAATGAATGCCAACAACATATACCTGTTATGTGCTATAGAACCATAAAATACCACTTTGTAAATGATAAAATAACTATAATAAAGGTGTCTACTTCATGAATTATATATACAGAAGCCTAGCTCAAAATACTTTCTAATTGCAAAGCTTTTGATGCTCTAAAAAATGAGTCAGATCAGAGATTATTCTAGGTATGAGAAAAATCTCTAAATTTACTTCAGATTAGCCTGAAAGGAATTCCCAATGTCCATTGACAAAGATTTGGAAGACAGAGTCTGATGATGGAAAAAATAAAAGGAGAAAAAATTCAATGTTAATTCATCTGTTCATTTAATAGACATGTATTATTGTTTACTGCCTAAGGCAGACAGCATTTTTGTCTCATAGAAGTTACATTATAGGGAGGAGTGAACAAGATACATAGCTCAAAGTGAGGTGTAGTGTTGTTGGAGAAATCCACTGGGAGGCAGAGAGATCTAAGGGAAGAACTTTATTTTAGATAAAGTGGAGATAAATTCTCTGATGAAGTAACATCCAGACTAAGCATAAAAGGTTTAGAAGGGACTACCTGTGTGAAGAGAAGGAGTCAGTAATCCAGGAAAAGGGAACATCAAGAGCAAAGGCCCAGAGGCATAAACTTAACTCGTCTAAGATGTGGTAGAAGTTCCCAACCATTTATCTCATGAGAAATTTATATCTGAAATATATAAAGAACTTTTACAATTAATAATAAAAAGACAAATAATTTAAAAATGGGCAAAGTATGTGAATAGTCACTTCCTCAGGGAATATCAGTCTTCAGGGAAGTGCCTATCAAATCACAATGAAATAGCACTTCACATCCAGTAGTACGGCCAGATCACAAAACATGATGATGATGATGATGTGGAGAAATGAGAACTTTCATAACACTGTTGATTAAAAGGTAAAATGGCACAGCTGCTTTAGAACACAGTGAAGGTTCCTCAAGCTTTTAAATATAGAATTACCATAAAACTCAGCAATTCAATTTCTAGGCACATACTCTAGGCAAAAAATATATGTTCATGCAGAAACTGGTACATGAATGTTTACAGCAGCATTATTTATAATAGCCAAAATGCGGAAACAGGGAAGCCTGGGTGGCTCGGCAGATTGAACATCACTTGATTTTGGCTCAGCTCATGATTCCAGGATCATGAGATTGAACCCTGAGTCAGACTCCTTGCTGAGTAGGGAGCCTGCTCGGGATTCTCTCTCTCCCCCTTTTGCCCCTCCCCTCCATCTGCTCACACAGGCTCTCTAGAAAAAAAATAAAAATTTAAACTAATTTTTGAAAAGGTGGAAACAATCCAAGTATCCATCACCAGATAAATATATAAGCAAATTGTGGTATAGCCACATAATGAAATATTAATCATAAAAAGGAATGAAATACTTATCCATGCTACAACATGAAAGAACTTTTTAGATGAACCTTGAAAACATTACGCTAAGGGAAGAAGCCAATCACAAAATACCTCATGGTACAGTATTCCATTCATGTGAAAAATCCAAACTAAAAAATCTCTAGAGACATAAAGGAGATTAGTGATTACTTACGGCTGAATGAGGGATGTGCAGGAACAAGGGAGTACTGGGTTTCTTTTTGAGGTGGTGAAAATGTTCTAGAGTTGTTTGTGGTAATGGTTGTACATATCTACTAATATACTAAAATCTACTGAACTGTACGCTTTAAATGGGTGAATTGTGTAGTATGTTAATTATATCTCGATAAAGCTGTTTTTAACAAAACAAAACAAGATCCACATGTAGAGTATGTAGAACAATTACTATAGAGAGAAAGGCCATGAAATGACTGAAAGCAATGGAAAGAGAAGAATGGGAAAGTGATACATTTGTTTATTCAGCTGCCTCACAATAGTTGATACTCTGTCTACTTGGAAAGCACAAAGGAGGTCAACTTTGTATTTTGAATTGTTTTTTGTTTTGTTTTAAGGAATGGTCTCTGGAGGGATATATGGGTTAAGAATGACTATGGAGGACTTCCTGGGAGCACTCAGAAGTTCACTTGAATTAGGAGTTACTAATATATTTGAGGCTTTCAATGAGTAACCATCCAACTTTCTAACATCAAAGAGAAGCAATCAGTGCCACGTGGCCCTGCTGTCAGTGGCTCTGTAAGTCAGTGCTGCATCTGTTAAGAGGATCATATGGTTCTTTTATCCTTTCTTTTATTAATATTGTGTATCACGTTGATCGATTTGCAAATATTGAACAGGCCCTGCAGCCCAGGAATAAATCCCACTTGATCATGGTGAATAGTTCTTTTAATGTACTGTTGAATTTGATTTGCTAGTATCTTGTTGAAATTTTTTTCATCCACGTTCATCAGGGATATTGGACCATAATTCTCCTTTTTGGTGGGGTCTCTGTCTGGTTTTGGTATCAAGGTAATGGTGGCTTCATAGAATGACACTGGAAGCTTTCCTTCCATTTCTATTTTTTTTGGAACAGTTTGAGAATAGGTATTATATATCTTCTTTAAATATCTGATAGATTTCCCCTGGAAAGCCATCTGGCCCAGGACTCTTTGTTGGGAGATTTTTGATTACTGAATCAATTTTGATTCTGATTTTTGATAACTGAATCAATTTCTAGTTATGGGCCTGTTCAAATTTTCTATTTCTTCCTGTTTATGTTTCTGTGTTAGTGTGTAGGAATTTGTTCATTTCATCCAGATTGTCCAGTGTATTGGAATATAAGTTTTCAAAGTATTCTCTTACAAGTGTATTTCTGTGGTGTTGGTTGTGATGTCTCCTCTTTCATTCATGATTTCATCTATTTGGGTCATCTCTCTCTTCTTTTTGATATAAGTCTGGCTAGGGGTTTATCAATTTTGTTTAATTCTTCAAAAAACTGCTTTCAGTTTCATTGATATGTTCTGTTTTTTGTTTGTGTACAATGTTTATTTCTGCTCTAATCTTTAGTATTTCCTTTCTTCTGCTGAGTTTGGGTTTCATTTGCCACTCCTTTTCTCGCTCCTTGAGATGTAAGGTTACCTTGTATATTTAGGACCTTTCTTCCTTCTTTTTTTTTTAAATTTTTTTTAATATTCTATTTATTTTGATACAGAGAGAGACAGAGCATGAGTGGGGGAGGGGCAGAGAGAGAAGGAGACACAGAACTGGAAGCAGGCTCCAGGCTCTGAGCTAGCTGTCAGCACAGAGCCTGATGTGGGGCTCGAACCCACGAACGTGAGATCGGACCTGAGCCGAAGTCGGAGACTTAATCAACTGAGCCACCCAGGCACCCCCCCCTTTCTTCCTTCTTGAGATAGGCCTGAATTGCAGTGTACTTTCCTCTTATGGCTGCCTTTGCTATATCCCAAATGGTTTGGACTGTCATGTTTTCATTTTTATTTGCATCCATGTATTTTTTTTTATTTCTTCTTTAATTTCCTGGTTGACCCATTCATTCTTTAGTAGTATGTTCTTTAATTTCCGTGTATTTGAGAACTTTCTAAGTTTTTTCATGTGGTTGATTTCCAGTTTCATAGTGTTGTGATATGAAAATATGCAAGGTATGATCTCGATTTTTTTGTACCTTTTGAGGGCAGATTTGTGACCCCGTATGTGATCTAATCTGGAGAATGTTCTATGTACACTCAAGAATGTGTATTCTGCTACTTTAGAATGAAATGTTCTGAATATACCTGTTGAGTCCATCCAGTCCAGTGTGTCATTCAAAGCTATTGTTTCCTTGTTGATAGTCTGCTTAGATGATCTGTCCATTGTAAGTGGGGTTTTGAAGTTCCCTACTATTATGGTATTATTATCAAGGAGTTTCTTTATGTTTGTGATTAACTGATTTATATATTTGGATGCCTCAAATTGGGGGCATAAATATATACAATTGTTAGTTCTTGATGGATAGCCCCTTTAATTATGAGATAATGCTCTTCTTCATCTCGTTACAGTCTTTAAAGTCGATTTTGTCTGATATAAGTATAGCTACTCTAGCATTCTTTTGACATCCTTTAGCATGAGCATTGGTTCTCCATCCCCTCACTTTCAACGCAGATGTCTGGATCTAAAATGAGTCTTCTGTACATAACACATAGATGGATCTTATTTTATCTATTCTGATATCCTATGTCTTTTGACTGGAGCAGTTAGTCCATTTATATTCAGAGTGATTACTGAGATAGGAATTTAGTGCCATTGTGTTACCTGTAGAGTTGGTGTCTTTGGTGGTGTTTTCTGTTCCTTTTTAGTCTTAGTTGCTTTGACCTTTTTTTTTCTGTACTTAGAGTGTCCCCCTTAAAATTTCTTGTAAGAGCCGGCTTAGTGGTCATAAATTCCTTTAGCTTTTGTTTGTCTGTAAAACTTTTAATCTCTCCTATTTTGAATAACAGCCTTGCTGGCTAAAGACTTTTTGGTTACACATTTTTTCCATTCAACATATTAAATATTTCCTGCTACCCCCTTCTGGCCTGCCAAGTTTCAGTGGACTGGTCTTCTGCTAACCTTATGTATCTAACTACTTTCAGAATTCTCTTTATCTTTGCATTTTCCAAGTCTCACTATGTAGTGAGTGCTGACCTGTTTTTGTTGTTTGAGGAGAGTTTTCTGTGCCTCTTGGCCTTAAATCTTGTTTCCTTCCCCAAATTAGGGAAGGTCTCAGCTATAAATTGTTCAAATAAACCTTCTGCCTCCTTTTCCCTCCACTCTTCTCCTTCTGGGGCTCCTATGCTCCTATGATATGAATATTGCTTTGTTTTATGGAGTCACTAAGTTCTCTAAGTTTCCCCTTGTGATCTAATAACTATCTCTCCCTCTTTTTATCAGCTTCATTATTTTCCATAATTTTTTTCTTCTACATCACCTAATTGTCTCCTTTCCTATTTCAATCCTCATTGACAATGTATCCAGTCAGTACTGCATCTCGGTTATAGCACTGTTTATTTCAGCCTGATTAGTTTTTAGGTCTTTGATCTCTGTAGAAAGAGTTTCTCTGGTGTCTTCTATGCTTTTTTCAAGCGTAGCTATTAGTCTTATGACTGCTATTCTAAAATCTTGTTCAGATATATTGCTTACATCTGTTTTGAGCAAGTCCCTGGCTTTGATTTCTTCTTGAACCTTTTTTTGGGGAGAGTTCCTCTATCTAAGTTTCTGTTGTTTGTATGTTTTAAAAGCTTGGTATGTTTCCTGCACCCGAGAGTGCTGCTATATTACAAAGAGGTCATACCCTGTCCAGGGCCGGGCACTTCAGGAAGTGTTGTTGGTGTATGCTGTTGTGTTTGGGTGCTCTTTCTCACTGGTCAGTCCTCTGCAGAACTCCTCCTTGCTTGCAGTGAGGAGTGTTTGGACCTTTAACTAGGTGTGCTTTAATCTGTTTATTGAAGTAAGCCTGGAATAAAGAGGGTGAGGGAGGAATTCTGATCCCAAAAGAGAGAAAAGGCAAAAACAACAACAAAAACCAAACAGAGAATCAAAAAACTATAAGGCTGATTCCAAACAAAGGGGAAAAGAATAAAAGAACAAAGAACAAGAAAGAAAAGAATAAAAAAGCCTGATCCAAAACAAAGAAAAAGGAAATGAGAAAAGCAATCAATCAATTAGCCTGATTACAAAAAAAAAAGAAGAATAAAGAAAAAAAAAAGATGAATCCTGTTCCTATTTCCACGAGAACTGCAGGTATTGTTTATAAGTGCTCGATTTTCAGTGCACTTGGTGCATGGGAGGTGCTGGAGGTGCTGGTCTTCTCAAGGAGTGGCCTGCTGGGTTGGCTCAGAGTCAGTCTTGCCCCCAGGAAATGAGCAGTTGCCAGGCACAGGCCGGGGTGGGTTAGGGGAGGCAGAGAGCAAGGCTTGGTGTGAACAGATCCCACCTCCACTGGGGGTCATTGTGTTGTTCTCTGAAGTCCCACCATGTTGGTGTTGGAGGGAAACGGCATCACCCCAGTCTCTCTCTCCTGGACTGGAAATCTTACTCCCTTCCATGGTTCAGGCAGCCTTCACAGAATAGCAAGGGCAGTCAGTCTGCCCTGCACCACAACTCTCCTGTGTTTTTTCTTTGGCATGTGGCTAGGATTCAAAACCCAAAGTCTTAAAGAACCAGCACCATGCAGATCTGCACTCCCTCCTCTGGAGCAGAACCTGTCTACGTTGTGTGAAGTCCTCTCTCCCTGAAAAATAGTTCTAGGCCTACACAGTACTCAGTAATCTATGGTGGAGTACCACTAAAAGCAGCAAAGGTTATATTCTCTCTGGGTGATCCTTTGTCCCCTGCTGAGGAAAGGCCTTTGGCTGGTGCCTTCAGGGTCTTTTGTCCTTGGAGAGATGATATACTCTCTTCCAGGAAGGAGAATATTCTTTCCCAATGCACCCTAGAGATCCCTATACCACACTTTGCACCCCAGGGCCAGCTCCCTCTTCCCTAGGAGCAGATGTCACAGCTCCACTTGAAAGTCATGCCCCTCCAAAACCTCAGAATTTGAGCTCCAAACAAACTTAGAGAAAAAAAGCAAACAACAACAACAAAAAAACCCCAAAAAACCCTACAACACTCAGTTCATGGTCCAGAGAAGTTTTCCTCTTGTGGGAACTGAATGCTGACTTCCTCAACCCCTCTATCTTTCGTGTCCTTTTGTCTCTCCACAGAAAGAGTTCCCTCCCCTCCATGACACAGCCATGTCAATGCACTTCCATACACCGGGCACTTGCCATGCTGGCTCCTTCCAACAGTGAAGAACCTTCTGCCACTCCATAGGTCAGTTTCCTGGGTATTCAAAGTGACCTGACCTGTGTTTGAGGGATGAGGAAAGGGTCCCCCTACTTCTTGGCCATCTTAACTCCACCTCTCTTTTTTTTATTCTGCACAGGTAATAGTAAATTACTACACTAACAACCTTCTTCCTATTTGTCTAAATTCTCAGGTGACAGAGAGATGAAATTCCAAGTATTTCTACTACATGGAAGAGAATTCCTTTGTGTGTGTAAGATTATTTACATATGAGCACATATATGTGGTATATACATGCATGCACGTGTGTACATATATCATGGCTATATATATAATATACATATATATGCAGAGATAATACTAATCACTAGCTTTTAAAAGACTTTTACATTTTAGTATTATGACCCTAAAAATGTGCACAAAGAAAAATAACTGAACCAGATGATGTCTAAAGATTCTTATTTACAGATGAAGATATATTATCTAATAGCTAACACTAATGCCAATGAGCTAACAAGAGGCAATTTAACAGATGAGGAGTTGCTAACTGTAGCAAAGAGGATAAATTTAGAAGCTGGGAAACAAATGAGAGAATGTCACCATGTGCACACAACCGAAGTGATTTTCCCCCCACAACAAAGAAATGCTATCCCAAAATTTTGCAGTATAAATGACAATTAAAATAACGCCTATCAGAATAAACGAATCATTACTTTCAAATCAAAAAAGCAAAATGGAAAGTATAAGTACTCTTGCCTTCAAAATAGCTATATCTTGAAGTATTATAAACTTAAACATAATATATTTTAAATTGTACAATGTTTAACTTATTGAACTGTATTTGACCAGAAACAATCCTTCCTGTTTAGCTTTATACCTGTCAGAAATGCATTTGACTCCATTTTTCTCACTGAGTTCACAGAGATGTCCCTGTGATATACATCCTGGGCTATCCACTGGTGCCTATATCATTCTCTCCTGCTTAACAAAAACCAGGATCACTATTGTTAGTTACTGCCATCATTAATGAATAGAATTTCATAGTCAAATACTTGTGTCTTAGGGATAAACAGAAAGACAACAGAGGCTGCTGTCCAATATGGTGGGGAAATATAGAATTAAAGAGGCTTGAAATAATACTACACTAAAACAGAGCACTGACAGGAATGTAGTCACGAATGTGTAGGGCCTTGTTAGCTATGGAGAAGCCACTGGAGGGTTTCAACTAGAGGAGTACTGTAATGCAATCCATATTTCAAAAGCATTACTCTGGTCACTGTATTGAGAACACACTGAATACCTAGCAGATTACTACACTGAGACAGGTGAGAAATGAGGGTTGTAGTGCATGAGGGAAAGTGATTTCAGATATGTAGAGTCAAGAGTATTTGCTGACAGATTAGATGTGAGTATGAAGACAAAAAGAAGTCAGAGAATGCCTTCACCTTTACTGCCTACAGAATTAGAAGCACACAGCTGCTATTTCTGAAATGAGTAAAGAAAGCCAAAGGAACAGATTTTGAGGGAATATCAGAAGTTTTCTCAGACTTGTTAGGTTTGATATGATTACCTTCCCACCAGAGGTGTCTAGTAGCAGTTACATATGAATGCAGAGTTCAGGGCAGAGCTAGGGGTAAAGATATAAATCTACAGCCATCAGCATACTGGACAGTATTTTATTCATGAGATGAGATCTTAACCAAGAGTAAGTACAGCTAACAAAACAGGCATCTAAAAACTGAGCCCTGGGACACTCCTAAATTTAGAGGTTGGAGAGAACTGAAAGATGAAAAAAAAAAGAGAGAGACAAAAGAATTTGCCAGAAACACAGGAGGAAAATACAATCATATATTTTCTAGAAGCCAAGTAAAGAGTTTCAAAAGAATATGTTGAGTAATAATGCTAGGTCCAGTAGGATGAGGACTGATCTATGTAGTACATTTAATCATGGTGGAATGGTACGGGTTCCAAAGCCTGGCTAGCTTTGTGGGTTCAAGTGGGTTCAAGAGAGAATGAAGAGTTACTGGAATAATGAGATTAGACAACTCCCTCGAGGAAATTTGCAGTAAAAAGACAGAAATAAAAAAGTATGTTCAAAAGTAGATATTTTAAATATAGAAGAATTAACAGCATGCTTGTTGGCTCATGAAAAATCTACATTGGAGAGCCAACCTCAACACCCAAAAAACACAGCAATAAAGGAAAAGGGAGAACTGTTAGAAACAGTATCTTTGAGAAGAGGATAGAATGCAGTGCAAGAAATGGGGAAGCTGGCCTTTGTAAGCAAATTGGCAGTTTATTCATTCACAGAAAACCTAAATTGACATAGATGCAGCTAAGTGAGCTGGTGTATATTAGGAGCACATGGAAGCTTTTTCCTATGTCTATTTCCTCGGTAACCTAAAAAACAAAATTATCATCTGACAGGATGGATGAGGATGAGGTGAGGAAGTTTTGATGAGAGAGAATGGTCATCCAGGAGAGTGAAGACCTGGACAGACACAGTGTATGTGTATGATGGCCCGGAAGTACGATGGGTCTGCCTGAGGTTAATAACCATCTGCAGTTATCCTCTGGGCTAGACAGAGATTCTATCATGACTCTCTTTTCTAAATCACTCACAAAAGAAGAGCAGGGAGTAAAATGTTATGCCTCTGAGCACCAAGTCCTAGGGATTGATGATGTATCTTTTTACGAAGTGTCCATTTAATCTTTTTTTTTTCTTTCAAATTTCTGACTGCCTTATTCTGTTTAAATTCTGTTTAGTTTTATTTTTTTTTTTTTAGTTTATTTATTTTGAGGGAGAGAGGGAGAGTGTGCAGATGCAGGAGAGAGAATCTTGAGTAGCTCTGTGCTGCCAGCCCACAGCCCAACACAGGGCTCGAACCCATGAACCATGAGATCATGACCTGAGCTGAAACCAAGAATCAGATGCTCAACCAACTGAGCCACTCAGGTGCCACATAAGGAATATTTTTTAAATGAAACTAATTTGAAGAACCAAATTATCAAATATGAAAGTCACATGATAAAAAGGTAACAACTGAATTTTTGCTCCAAAAATTAGTATTTGTTTCAAAGTAAAACTTAGCAAAGTTATGCTTTATCATAACAAGGAAATAAAAAACAGGAAAAGGGTTGAGGCACCAAGAATGAATCATGTAGGTCATCTTATCTCCAAGGGCTAATGAAGCACCTGATAATTAGCACTTGAGAAAAATGTTAAAGGAATGAAGGGGCAAATAAGCGGTGAAATAGACTGAAAGTACAACAGGGAAGTATGATTGAGGAAGGTTTGGGTTCATTGAAAGACGGGCCTCAGTGGGAAAAGTGTTCAAAAAGCAATACTCTCTCAACGGTTTCTTCTTGAAAGATACTTCCTATCACCCACACATCTCTGAAAGCAATAGATTAGGTTGCACAAACAAGAGGAGAACAAAGGCAGAATTTTGAAAGTGCATTATAAAGACAAGTATTAAAAACTTTTTAAAGCTCCCTCATGTTCTTTCTCTTTCCCTAACTTCTCAGTAGATAGAACACACACACACACACACACACACACACACACACACACACACACACAATTTTTGTCTCTATCCAACTGTGAGAATATATAATGTAGATCTCAAACACTGGATAGAGACAAAAACAAGACATATCAGTTGATGGCTTCCATTATTGTTTTAAAGCATATAAATGCAGGGAAAAATAAAAGCACATGAAGTCTCACAAAGAAGGCTCACAAATTTTTTCAATAATCATGCCATAAAATCTTAACCCATGTTAAATTAGTCTTACACATAATGTTATTTTTTTCCAATGTAACTCTAATGGTATTAAAGGTGATAACACTGATGTAAGCTTTAACATCTCAAATTAATGAATAGTTTGATCATATATCCTCATAAGTCATCTTAGAATTCTAGTCTAAAACTGTTTGAGTTTTCAATGCTCTCCCCATAAGCTACACTGAAATTGGCTCACCAGTTGTGCTCTGGTCTCTTTTACCCTCATATTCCAAATCTCACACATCCTTTAAACTACCTCTTATATTACCTCCCAAACACCTATTTCACATCCTGCTTTCAACATTAATTTTCTTTGGGAGGGTGTCTGGCATATATGTTATCCTAGCAGGCTACACATTTGTCTATTTAGTTCCTATCATACGGTACTACCACACAATTATCTAATTACTTGAATGAATTCTCTAAAAATTCATGAGTTCATAAATTTTTTATTAAATGTACAGAATTTATATTATATTTATATTTCAAATCTTGAGGACACAGAACTTACATATGGCATACAGATATGAAAAAATATTGCTCTCCTGAATTAGTTCTTTGTATCTAGAATTCATCAAAAACCATAATTCTTTTTTTAAACCAAAAAAAAGGTTCTGATAAGAATATCATACAAATAATTTAGTAAGAAATATCCTAAGAAATGGGCATAAATGGATCCACATATACAAGCTGAGTGAAAAAGTTATTAATCTCCTATTTAATATTTTGTCTTTTTTCAAATTATAACCACAAAAATATTAAAATAATGGGGTATTTGATCATAAATATTGTACCTTGTTTTAGATCAGCATTTTTTGTAACTTCTGACAGATAGCAGTTTGGTAAAGGATATGATGAAAACATTGGCCAAGGATATGGATCATCACCCTTTAAAAAAAAAAAAAAGGAAGACAGATGACTTTAGGAAGTAATATAAAATACTGAATTTTAAGGCTTTTTGAAATATTAACTTAAACTGGTTTTTGTTTCATAGATACTAGAGTTATTCCATAACTAATCAAAATGTATTTGCTAATTACAACTCAATTCTCCAAAGGATATTAACTAAAATGAAATGTAATAGAAATGACATTTACATAAACACTAAAGACAAACATATGGTAACTTGTTCTAGCAACTAGGACTGATAATGATGGCTTTTTATCCATGAAAGGAAAATTATAGTCTTCAAAATAAACCTGTATTTCCTATACTGAAACAGGAAACAAACACAAAAAACAAAACTCTATTTGTCTTATCAATTATTTCTGTCTTCTCTTTCCAAGACTGACAAAGCAAAAATGTACTTAATAATAAAAAAAAAACTTCAAGAGAAAGCCAAAGTCTATGAATACTGATGGAAGGAGAGGTACTCAATATTGCTAATTAAATACAAAACATATAGTCATCTAATAAAAATTAGGTATCATGAAGAAGAGCTTGAACATAATATCACAGACACACGAAAATGACAACTTTTTAATGAAACAACATAAACCAGCACTAATGACTACCCCTTGTCATTAAGAATACTGTTTTTATTCAAAGTGTTTATCTGTATTCTAAGATTTTTCTAGTAACAAAAATTCCTCTTTATCCCACTCACCTTCTGCAATACCCTTGGAGGCAAAATTCGTTCCATGGGCCCACCAATAAAATTTATTCTAACAAGAACATGGTTTCTCTCTACTGATAAGCCATCAATTATAAAATCCCTGAAAAAAAATACCAATTTTGTTCTCTTAATGAAATATGATTTAATTATAATATCAAATCAGTGGAATATAAAAAATTTTCTATAGAAAAGTCTAGAAAATGGATTATTAACAATGTATCACTTAAAAAGGGCTAAATTCACTTTACCTGATAGCTTTCTTTGTCATAAAACAAAGGATTGATGGAGATATAACTGATACAACGAAAATACATTATATTAGTAAAGTACTTTCTTGTCGAATGTTACTGCATTAAAAAAAATGGAATTAAGGTCTACATTATTTCCATGATTTTATCACAGTTTTAGTTAGGGTTCCCTTAAGTTCCTGACCCAGTGCCTTAAACTCAAAATCTAAATGTTGCTTTTGAGCAGATGCCACCCTTCCTGCAGCTGTTAGTATCATCATCCTTCTCTATCAAATCTAGGGAATCCGGTAATGTGCTTCTTGGTCATCTGTATTTTTCCAAAACCCGGCTAGAATGGAAGCACACTTTTTTTTTTTTAATCACAGTTATGAAGGGTGCCTGGGTGGCTCAGTCACTTACGCGGTCAACTCTAGGTCTTGGTTCAGGCATTGATCTCACAGTTTATGAGCTTGAGCCCCACACTGGGAATTGCTGACAGTGCAGAGCCTCCTCGGGATTCTCTCTCTCACTATCTCTCTCCATCCTTCCCACATTCTCTCTCTCTCTCTCTCTCTCTCTCTCTCTCTCAAAATAAATAAATAAATAATTCACAGACATGAAAACAATGCGTATTCAATAAATGTCAGCCAAACTGAGGTAATGAAAAATATAACAGAAAAAGATCATCAAGGTATTACTATAACCTCATTTTGCAATAATCAGAACTTATGACCATGAACGAACATAATTCAGAGAATGGATTAAAGAGTAACTCTACAAAAGACATGAAATCAAACATTTTGTTTATCAGGTCATCTTACATATGCAGACTGAATTTAAAGGTGATACAACTTCACAGAACCATTAATAAAGTTAGGTCTTCAAAAAAAGCTAAATTAAACAAAAACTTAGAAAGCAGTCTGTTCAAGGCTTCCCCACGAATATCTATCACTGCCTTTCTAATGGTAATATTTCTGTTTGAATTGTTTTTTTACTCTTATTTAAATCAGACAGTGGAAAAACATTAAACTATATATACAAAATTACATTTTAACAGAGCATCTATAAAGAAAACTATTGTTAATATCATGTCTTATCAGGGTTTTGGGCAGGGGTGGGGGGGTCGGGGGGAGGGAGTATTGTTAGTTTTTACCTGTGGCTTTCAGAGTTCTCTAAGATATTTTCTTCTTGAGCATTTAGTAACATTTCAGATACTTGATACTGAGCCTCTAATAGGAGAAGAGTGTCTAGATCACAGCACACAACACTTAACAACCTTTATAAAAAGGAACAATAAAAGTAGATTATATAAAATAGATCTTACAAGCTTAGACAGTTTTTTGGTATCTCAAAGAAATATCTACACATATGAATATAAATTTTAGAAGACAGATCACATAGTTACTTCAAAAACATTTGTAATCATTTTGATTAGTAATAGACTTCAAAAGTCTTTCTCACTGGAATATTATTTAAAGACCATAGGCAATTTCTATTCTAGTTTTTAAAATTATTTAAATCTAGGAATAGTAAGTTCTCTCTACTGATTTAAAAACTACATAGGGAATGTACATAGGAAATGCTCATTAGGGTGAAGTGTCAATGGCAAATTTTTTAATTGTCAGATAAAGCTGAGAACACCAAATCGTGCTATCTCTAAACACAAATGATTTCACTTGTTTCTCAACACTGCTAAAAGAGGGACACGTGGAAATCGTGTGGTTCCTATAGTGAGACAAGAGGACGTATGCTGCACAATCTATGAAATACTCCTGCTAAGAAAACTGAATGAACCTAAAACTAACCAACAATTATTACACTGTCAGTTTACAGGAAATACAAAAATCAGAGAAATGTTAAAAGATGATCACAAGAAGGAAACAGTCAACAAAATCCAGATTTAAGAGAATCTCACACATTATTATATATTATTTCTTCAGGAAAAAACTGACATAAAAAAGGGATAAGGTAATTTATAAGTTAAAAGCAAAATGTCAAGCAAATGTGAAGATTTCGGTCTGATTGTGATTGAAGCAAAAACTGTAAAGTGCATTTTGATTCTCATGGGAAAATATGGGTTAGGTACTAGATGAGATCAGGCAAACAGTGCTGATTTTGTTAGATGTGACAGTGACAAAGTAATTTTTTTTTTTTATATAAATAGGCCTTATATGTTAGAGATACGGACTGAATTGTTCATAGGTAAATGGCATAGCTGGAATTTGCTTTAAACTACTTTTCAAGAAAAGGGGCACCTGGATGGCTCAGTCCAGTAGGTTAAACGTCTATCTGCCTTCACCGCAGGTCATGATCTCATGGTTTCTGGGTTCCATCCCTGTGTCAAGCTCTATGCTGACAGCTCAGAGCCTGGAGCCTGCTTCAGATTCTGTGTTGCCGCCTCTCTCTCCCTCTCTCTGGCTTGTTCTCTGTCTCTCTCTGTGTCTCAAAAACAAATACATATTACAATTTTTTAAAGTACTAAAGAAAGGGGTGCCTGGGTGGCTCAGTTGGTTAAGTGACCAACTTTGGCTAAGGTCATGAACTGAGGGTTCCTGGGTTCCAGCTCTAATTCGGCCTCTATGCTGACAGCTCACAGCCTGGAGCCTGCCTTGTTTGGAGTCTGTGTCTCCCTCTCTCTGCTCCTCCCTTGCTTGTGTTCTCTGTCTCTCAAAAATAAACATTAAAAAAATCAAGTACTGAAGAAAAAAATGTGTATGGGAATGGGAGAGAAAACCAGATTAGAAAATATTGATAATTGATAAGGATGAATAACAAGTACATGGAATTCTCATATTGTTATTCATTCTACTCTCATAGTTTTAAAAATACTATGCTAAAAAATATATATATAAAAAGGATAATGTCAAGGTAGTACCAGGTGGCTATGGTAGATTGAGTGGTTAGGGACAATTTCTCTGAAAGGTGGCATTTGAGAAGAAACCTTCTAATTACACATTTCTTGATTTTCCTTTGAGATATTTTCAAACGTGAACATAAAGCCATACTTCTAGGAACACTTACTACAGAGTTGAGGTCATAAGTGCAAATAAAAAATTTTAAGTGTTCATTTAGAACATGAAGTTTAATGTTTGGAGTAGATTTTGTGGTGGTATACTACGCAGGTATTAGAACAAAGCAGCTATATACGTTTAGCTGTTTAGCTAAAGAATTATCCCCAAGGTATGTTAAGTGGAAAAGGAGAGGCACAAAGCATTGTAAACACTGGCACATTTGAATAACAACAGAAAAGTATCTAAATACCATTTGGAGAAAAGGTCCACATTTAGTTTATAAAAGTGTAAACATTTTTTGTTTGATAAAATGCAATGAAACCAAAACAAAAGCCTTTTCAGCATTGGCCTTGAAGATTATAGCATTAAATTGGCCATTTGTCTTTCTCATTCTAAAAATAACTTCAAGGATCGAGGGGGGAAGAAAAGAGCTTAACATAAAAATTTTAGCCACAAAATGATCTGAAGGGCAGTCAAGGGCAGGCAAAATTGAACAAATACCGCTAAGAGAAAGCAAGAAATTGAGGGAAAAACCGTCATTCCTGACCATGACATGAAAAACAGAGCAAAATAATCCCCCTCCCACACACAAACAAAAGAATAAATTCCTAAGTAAAAACAAATTTCTCATAGTTGAGGCAAATAACATAGAGGAAAAACGTTATCCTCTGTTTGCAACAGGAATACACAAGACAGCAGCAGGAGTATCCGTAGTCCTGTTTCTTAGTAGTAGAAAGAGGAAGTCAGACAAGGAGTCAGACAAATCAACAGTTAATTATTGGTTACAGAGATAATTATTAATAACAAATCTAACTACCTTCATAGTAAGCTGGGTGGGGACAGCACAAAAAACGGGACAAACACACACACACACACCCAAAACTTAGGCTAGCTAACTGGAAACATGACCCTGCCTTCTCATCAACATGTGCTTCCTACAAACAGCTGATAACAAAATAATTCACATCTCTCCAAAAAGAAATACCATGAGATATACTCAAAGGTGTTCCAAGAAAGAAGAGGAAAATAACCGGATGAACAGATGACAAATACAAATACACACACACACACACACACACACACACACACACAGAGGCATTTAATGCCTCTAGGTATTAAACACTTGAAAACTATGACCAAATAATTTTCCATGAATTAAGTTGTATAAATGTATCATCAGAATACATTGTAGAACTTATACAATGTTATGTCGATTATGTCTCAGTTTTAAAGTGTTATAGGTCAATTACCTCTTAATTAAAAAAAAGTTTAAAAAAAGCAATGGTCTCCAATAAACTCTGGACAAAGGAGGGCTGTACAAGCACAGGAAAGACACAGCAAAAGAAAACAAAAACAAAAACAAAACAAAACAAAAAAAAGAAACAAAACAAAACAAAAAACCCACAGATTTTAAAATACAAACGGCAAAGCTAAGAAAAGGAACAGAAGAATAAAACTGTTATAAACATTAAAGCACAATTGGAAACAGAAAAAAAAACCACAAGGTATAGAAGACTTAACAAGGGTGTGTAAAATATAATGGAAATAAAAAGTTTAAATTATTAATTTCTTGATGAGAAAAGAGAACATGGCAGAAAACACCTTGAAAGATATTAGTCAAGAGATTCTTTCTGAGAGAAAAGAAGCCATGAATCTAAGTATATAGAGTATAAAATATGTCCCAGGATAAACTGAACCAGAGGAGTCAACATGGAGACAGAGCCTAGGAAAGCTATTAAATTTAAAGAGAAAGAACCATTGGGGTATCCAGGAAAAAAGATCAAGTCACTACAAGAGGGCAATGGGTGTGAGCGGGCGAGTTGGGGTGGGGGGGGGGTGTGTCAATTCAACTGGTCTCAGACTCTCCACAGCAACATTCAATACCAGCAAAACAATGGAGTAACAGTAGGAAGAAGTGTTACATCAGAACACATTACAAAGCTGTAGAAATTTTTAAAATTCTGTAACGACATGTGAATTAAGAAAATCCAGATACAGACTCAATTATGCAGAGGAATTTATAATTACATCAAGAGAAGATGGAATTTCCTAAATGTACTGAATGTGTAGAGCAGAAGAAAGTTGTCAAGGATGACTCTAGATATTTTGTTAGAAAAATAGGAAGAATTAACTAAGTTTTAAGTTATGAAGGTGTATGCTTTCGTTAGGCTACTACTGATCAGTGAACAGGAAAGGAAACTGGCCCTCAATGTCTTCTAGTTTATGTTTGGAAGAAGGAGTCCATAGGATTTAGATGTATAATGAGATGATCCAAGGTGAACTGAAGCAACTCTGAAAGCAAATACGCCAGATAGAATTATCCCCAGTACAGGATGAGTAAATACAAACTTTAACAAGTGATGTATCTTTTTTAAGATCTTACAAGTACTAGAAATAATGTAAAGCTTAGCA
Organism: Suricata suricatta; assembly: GCF_006229205.1. NCBI lineage: Eukaryota > Metazoa > Chordata > Mammalia > Carnivora > Herpestidae > Suricata > Suricata suricatta. The sequence continues at coordinate 104,512,201 of NC_043706.1, forward strand.
AATTTGGCCCAGCAATAAATTGAAAGGAGAGCATACTGTGACCAAGTACAGTTCATTCCAGGAAGAAAAGGATAGCTTAATATTAAAACATCTCCTGATGTAATTCATAACATCAATATGAAAAGTACTATATAGCCAGATGCTTAAAAGCTATTTAAGATTCAACATCCACTCTCTATTCCCTGCCCTCCAAAAACTTCTAAGTAAATTAAAGAAAAGTTACTTCTTTAATTTGATTTAAAAAACAGATTTATCTCAGCGCAAGAGCTAAAAGCATAAACAGGAAATACATTCCCATTAAGGTCATGAGAAAGGCAAAATTGCCTATTATTATTTAACATTGTTCTAGGAGTTTAAGCCAGATGTAAACACACACACACACACACACACACACACACACACACTAAAAAAGATGAGGAAAAAAACAATCTGAAAATCTGAAAGGAGATAATAATGTTCATTATTATAAGACAATAAAACTGTTTATTTGGAAACCACTCTCCAGGACATAAAATTCAATTTACTTAATTTTGAGAAATACTGGTTGAATAACTAAGTTCCAACTAGCTGTCAGAAGTGCTCAAGATACATCACTAAATACAAGTGCACAAAAATCCCAGTCCTTATGGAGTACAAAATGCTAGATGAGGGGAAGACAATACACAAAATAAAAAGTTAAACAAAACACAGCATGGATATAACTAACTAAAGCAGGTAAGTGAATAAAGAGATTTAATAAGGAGGTGATAGGGATGGGTAACTATATGCAATTTTAAACAAGGTGTTTAGGAAAGATCTCACCAAGAAGATGAAACACTTTAGTAAAGACCTGTAAGAAATGAGGAAGCAAGCCATGAAGCTGTCTGGGGGAAAAGTGTTCCAGGCAAAACATACAGCTTGAGCAAAGGACCCAGGTGAGAGCATGTCTGGCATGGTTCAAGAATGAGGTGGCCAATATAGCTGAAGTGGAAAAAACAAGAGAGAAGGATTAGGAGATGAGGTCAAGGAAATACTAGGGGGTCTAGACCATACAGGACTAGCAAGGCCATGGTGAGAGCTCCACATTTTTCTTTTGAGAATAGTGGAGTAAGGTTTCATCCTGATAAGAGAAACCTTGTGAGTAAAGAATTGAGATGATCTGTTTGTGTTTTAATGGGATCACTCTGGCTGCTGTGTATAAAATAAACTGAAATTAGGCAGGGACAGAGATATACCAGTTTTAAAAATACATAGAAATAATTTAGATAAGATAGTGGCTTTGTCAGTAAAGTAAAAGATAGGGTTTTGTCAGTAAAGAATCTATTAATCAGAAGAATGGCTCTGTGGAGAACAGATTCTTAGAGTGGCCCCCATGATCCCCACCCTCATGGTACTCATGCCCTGGAGTGATCTCCTTGTAGGCAGGACCAGTGACTGACCTCTAATCAGAGAGTGTTAAAGGTGAGAGAACAGATGTGATTATATGACTGTATTACATAAGACTCTATGCCCTTCTTGTTGGAGCCTCTCTCCTCTTCTGGCTTTGAAGAAGCAAGCAGCCATGCTGGGGAAAACCACGTACCACCATGCAGCCTCCAGGAGTTGAGGACAGTCTTTAAATGACAACCTGTGGAAGCCTCTAGCCTCTGAACAGCAAGAAAACAAGACCCTAGGTCCTAAGACCATGAGAAACTAAGTTCCACCAACAATCTGTGTGTTTGGAAACAAAACCTTCCCTAATTGAGCTTCACATGAGACCACAGACCCTGCTGACACCTTGATTGTGAGACTGTGGACAGAGGACCCAGCTAGGTATCCCAATACCTAGACAGAAACTGGGATAATATATGTGTGTTGTTTCAAGTCACAGAGTTTGTGGTAATACGTTATAGACAAACAGAAAAAACTCCAAGGTGTATATCTAACCAATTAAAAGTACAATGCACCATTTGGTTGATTTATCAAAAACAACTAGAAACAAGAGGACTCTTTCTTTCTGCCCCTCCTGGGATTCTCTCTCTCTGCCCCTCACTTACTTGTGCTCTCTCCTTCTCAAAAGAAAAAGGAAGAAAATTATGTGTGTGTACATGTATGAGATATATGAATATAAGAATTATGTAGGGTGACCAGTAACAAAAAAAAAACCCCACAAAATAATTTACATATAACTTACCAGTAGTAACCAATTAAAACATTACCATGGAAAAAAACTGTGTCAACAAAGTAGAACATAAAAGATACCAATAAGAAATGCACAGGACATATATGCGCAGAATGCTAAAGAACGTAAAAAAATTTCAGTGGACACAGCACCTATCTGGATTACAATATTAAATATTATAAAGATGTGCATTCAAATCAGTTATGAATTTAAGAATGTAGTTTAAATGTAAATTATGCAATAATTAAAATTTAAGCTTTTTTGTAAGAATTCAACAAAATGCTTCCACTAATACCCTAAATTTTTTGAACAGAATGATGAAATGAATAGTCAATTTGTAAGTACATTAAATCTCACATACTCTTTATCATATTCCTACCACCTTCTAAATTTGGGAGAGGTATAACATATTTAGTCTCACAATAACTCTGTGAGGAAGTTTATCACTGACTCCATTTCACTTATGAGGAAACAAAAGCATATAGAGGTTAAAAGTCTTTCCTAAGCTCACTCTGGCAATTTGGTTCCAGAGTCCATGTTCTTAACCACAGATTGATACTGTCACATATAAACTAGGAAAGATAATATTATGTTACAGATATTAAATTCACAAAAGATACAGAAGACCTCTTTGGAAAAAAGACATTTTAACAAGACCAATTAAAGAACACTTAAACTAAATAGAGATATATACCATGTTGACAGGTTGGAAAACTCAATATGATAAAGATGTCAATTAACTCACTATTGATCTATAGATTCACTCCAATGATAATTAAAATCACAATGGGCTGGTTTGTGTGACAGACTGACTATAAAATTTATATTGAAAGAAAGTAAAACTAAAAGTAGCCAAGATATTTTTGAAAAAGAATTAAGTTAGAAAGTGCTCTATCAGTTACTGTAATTTATTACAAAGCTATACTAATTAAAACAATGTGATACTTCTACAAGATGAACAAAATGCTATTGAACAGAATCAGAAATTCAGAAATAGACCTTTACATATCCAGATACCTGTTTTGCAACACAATGAAAAATTATGCTTGTATGTATGCAAATAAATATGTAGCTGATGTTTCACATGTAATAGAGTTGTTTATAATAGCCCAAAGTGGAAAACTGGAAATAACCCAAATGTCTACCACAGCATAATATATAAACAAAACACAATAAAATCATACAATGGATTACAAAGCAATGAAAATAAATTAACTGAAATACATGCAACATTAATCTTAGAAACAATGCTACACAGAAAAGGTCAGACATGATAGAATATACAATCTATGCTACCATTAATAGAAAGCTCCAAAAGCAGCAAAATTAAAATATATTGTTTAGGAATACTTGCCTATGTAGAAAAAATATACAGTAAACCAACAAAGAAACTTTAGCCATAAAGTCAGAATAGTGGTTACCGTTAGGGGAAATGGAGGAACTCAGGATCAAACAAAATGCATAGTGCTAGGAAGTTCTCTGTGTTTAATCAATGGGGATTATGTGGGCATTTATTTTACAATAACCTGTTATGTTATAGGTCTATATTTTATGCATTTTATATTTTTAATATTTAATTTAAAATATAAGTGTTATGCTAGGTGCGTAATGAGTAAAGTAAGTCATTACATCCATAAGAAATATAGACATGTATGTAAGAAATAAATCCAGAACACTAATAAAAAATGCAAACTCTAATAATTATGCATGAAGATTCTTGTAAGACTCAATAACAATTAATACCATTTGCTATTCAATTATGTAGTCATCTAATAAACAGATCTTAATGGCTTATTAATTATACCAGCATATTTACAGAAACTAGCAGTCAGATTAAACATGGAAGGAAAACCCTGAGTAAGACTTTTTTTTTAACCTTATCATAATATTAAGGCTAGGTTTACAAGGTGAATAGAAGTGTTCAGATTATTTTTTATCCACTAACCTATAAAAAATGACCATGGGAACATGTCTAAATATGTAAATATGAGTAGGTTTATAAACAAGAAACTGTCGAGTTTAATTTTGTGTTGGCCCCCAACCGCAATTTCCTGAATTATGAAAAAAATCTATTTATTTCACATATACAAGAAGCTAGTTATATGCAGAAGTATTCCTAAGAAAGTCAACAATTAGCCAAAGTAAATTCAAATTCATAGGTAAACTGGGTAAAATTTAGTGGTATATTTCCAGCTTTTTGGATAAACAGAGAAAAAGTATTTAATTTAAAGTAGGTTTATATAAAAATATCAACAATAAGTTATACTGGCAAATTTCAGAACATGTGTGTATTTATATACACATTTGTCTCTCTCAGCAAGCACTTCGAAGTAGATTGACTCTACTTATCCCAGACCCAAACTTTCTTAGGTTAGGCATTTTTAGGTTACTTTTATTGAAATAACTTTCCACACATCATATGACAGACAGTAGTCAAAGACCCTGGCTGTTATTTTATTCCTGATTTCATGCCATGCTATACAATTTTACCCATCCTATTATAGTCTTACGGCTCCCATGAGCCCAAGCAGTCTAGCACCCTAGGAGATATGTGGGTGCTATTTGAAGGTGGTGATGATATATGAGTTTTTCCATAGCAGAGCTTTTGGATGCACGACAAATGACTAAAGTGGGGAGGGATCCAGGCACCTTTATTAACTCTGAGAGAATCTGGTTACCTGTGGTGATGAGCCAAGTCCACTGCCTCATTTGAGCCAGGTTTATTGATAACATCCAATAACCTGACATCCAATAATCTAGGTTCCTCACCTCATCTCGGGCACTAAAAGCTAAATCCCTATCTCTATTAGACATTTACTGTTACACACACAAGCATCATCTCTAGACAAATAATTCACAGAAATCATATTGCCACAAGAGAAGAGAAGATCTAACAAGTGAATTAAATTTCCTGTGAAGAAACAGACATCCCTAAAATACATTAATTACTCAAATAAAATGGCCACAATTCATATACTGCATTTGGAAAACAAAACAAAACAAAGCAAGAAAACAATAGAAAAAACACTGATGCAGAGTCTAAGGGTTTTCCCAGTCTTTCAACAACAGTGAAAAGCCAATCATGTTTTTATTGTTGATATCAAAACTCTCTGAAATACTAAACCCTGACTATGAGCCTGTGAACAAACTTCCATATACACTGGGAAGCACTGCTCCATCTGCTCCTGTTCTTGTGTTTCCCTAAGCCTTAGTGTTTGTTTTTTATATGTAACAAAAGACATCAAAATAAAGTCTCTTTACAAGAGTGCATTAAAAAACCCTCCACAAATGATATGATGCTGATCTGGCCAATGCTAACAGCAGAAGCAGTCTGCTTTCACCAACATGGACAATAGTAATGCAGCTGTACCATTTTACCAAAATTTAGTCCAAGATCACTTTGAGTGTCCTACTGCCCCTCAGGCTATCATGAAAAACTACTCTACTGATACAATGTTAACCTGACCTCCCTCAGAGTGAAGGAAGTAGTTGGTACTCTAGATATTTTAGTAGAAAATTAAGTGTGCCAGAGAATGATAGATCCACACAAATCAAGAGGTTTGCCATTTCAGTGAGGTTTGAGTTCCAGTGGCCTAGAATGTCAAGATATCACATATATATATTACTAAATCTTATACTATTTACTACCAAGAAAGTAACATTATGCATGATTTTAGCCTCTTTGAATTCTGGAAGTAAAATCTATCACATCTGGGTGTGCTGCTCTTACTTATCAAGTAACCCTTAACTATCAATTTTCTGTGACTTAAAGGCTAAAATAAGATCTAAAACTCAGGAGGCTCCATATCAAGAAAATGTATCAGATGAGCCTTTAGTCCAGCAGATTCAATGCTGGTCAAGGTCTTAATGGCTGATGAGATACTACACCAAGTTTCTGGCAAGACGCAATACGAGATTTACACAGGGCTCCTATGATTTTGGAGTCAATCAGTGTTTTCTTTGTTAAATAAATATTCTTACTTGATGAACATAATCTTACCCCCTGCCATCATGGCCACTGGGTTCATAGGCCATTTGAGTAAGCTCTAAGTTAGCTAAGGAAAGAGACTAACCCATCAACAAAAGGGATTATTTTACCTTCTTTACAGGAGAGGTCCCCTTCAAGGGCATTAACATGAGTCAAAAATATTCTTAGTCTGGGTACATTCGCAGAGGACCATCTATATACCTCTTCTACCAATCCTCTTAAGCCAATTCTCCATTTTTTTTCTTTTCTCCGAATCCCTGACCAACCAGTACAATCATTAGGTATGTTCTATAAGTTTATAAATCAGTATCGAAAGTCATATCTCCTTCTATATTAAAAAAAAGTAACTCCCTGAGTTATGTTTTGTAACTCCCCAAGTTATATATGGAAGTTTCCATCCCTTACCAGTCTTGAAAAACTTCCACACCATCATTTCTTACTATGAAAGTACATCCCTCAAAAAAAGGAGTAAACCAAGAAATAGGAAATTTGATCCGAGGTAAAAGAGGATCCAGCTCAGAAGACAGACCAAAGCAATTCCCAGAAGGATGAAGGGAAATCCCAGAAGACTGACACATAGGATCAAAAGATCCCCCAGTACAAAATTAAACAAAGAGATGTGATACAAGGAAAAAAGCTAATAAATTACCTGATATCCTTTAACTTACTATATGTTTTCACAAACATGAATAGGAAATGGTTCCTGCCCTCAGGAACATGAAAGCCTTGAGACTATAAAAACATAATTGGAAAGAATGATTTTAAGATATCTTGGCATTTATGTTTTAAAGCAGTACAATGTATGGGTCAGGTATTACATTCTCTGGAACAAGACTACCTGGGTTCAAATACCAGCCTCACTAATTACTAGCTGTGTCACCTTAAGCAAATGGCTGTACTTGTCTATAGCTCAGTTAAGTCATTTGTAGGAGAGAAGGGTACCTACTTCACAGGGTTGTTATGAAATTAAGTGTTTAAATGTGAAGCCAATATCAGGACCTAGGACATAATGAGCACTACTTAGGTGCTATGCTATGCAGGGGCAGGAGTATATTTTTTAATGATAGTCTAGGGAAATATTAGTAGATATACAGAAAATGAAGCAAATATAAAATCATACAATTATTAACTTCAGCAAAAATAAAGTACTAGGAAAACTGAAATATAGTCATATATACTACACAAACAAATATTTATGTAGGTGTAAAAATATAAGCTTTAAATAGCAACTTTAAATATCAAAGCTTATAATTTTTGATAAAACTATATAGCAGAGAGAGGGAAAGCAGAAGACATCTAAATATTAAGTTTCTAAATCTCTAAGAGAAGATAAAATCTAAAGTTTAAAAATCAAAACATAGTATAAACATTACTTAAAATCTCAAGGTGAGGGGCACTTGGGTGGCTTAGTCTGCTAGGCGTCCAAATCTTGACTCATGGTTCATAGGATTGAGTCCCACATCAGGCTCTGTGCTGACACCACAAAGCCTGCTTGGGATTCTCTCTCAAAATAAATAAACAAACATTTTTTTAAATCTGGCGATGAATACCAAAAATATCAGTTCAAGGAATTGAAAGTGGCAGCCTCTGAAGACAGGGACTTGGGAGTAGAGAAGAATGGGTAGAGGATTACTCTTCATTCTTAAATGATTTCCCATACTATTTGGCTTTTTAAACCATATATCTTTATTACTTTAATAAAAATAAATTAAAAATATTTGGTAGATGTCACATAGACCATGAAAAATATCTTCTTAAGCTGCTTTGCCAAAAAAGATAAATACAGATTCTGAGCTGGAAGGGTCAAGTAAAATTTAAGCCACACAGAATCTGGACCTTTACTCAGCCCTTTCCCTTTGTTCAAACAGATAAAACAAAAACAAATACATTGGTATTCCAAGCTCTAAGTTGTCTTTTTTTTTAAAGTTCTCTTTACCTTATCAAATTTTATCTCTAATGTAATGAAAGTCCCTATGATTTAATTTTTTTAATACAGAAAAATGTTATGGGTAAAGAAGTTATAAAAAAAAAAAAAAAGACTTAAATGGCAATTGGACAAGCCAAATGAGTTTATCTTGCTTACACAAGAAACCTGAAATAAAATTCTTCCTGGGCAAAAGGATTCAGGGCTAACAACAGAAAGCTTGCATTACTGACCTACAAAACCAGAAGTATTCTGAGGAGGGGGAGAAAAAAAATCAAAGTGTACAAAGTATACTCAGAACTTCAGGGCAAAGATTGTCAACTAGGAGCACCAGACTCCTAAGACTTGCAAGATTTTGTGCAAAACATTAAGAATCAAATTGGGGTGCCTGGGTGGCTTATTCAGTTAAGTGTCCAGCTCTTGATTTCAGCTCAGGTCATGATCTCACGGTTCGTGAGTTTGAGCTCCACATTGGGCTCTGCACTGGCAGCACAGAGCCTGCTTAAGATTCTCATTCTCTCTCTCTCTCTCTCTCTCTCTCTCTCTCTCTCTCTGCCCATCCCCGTGTATGCTCTTTATCATCTCTCTCTCTCTCAAAATAAACTTTAAAAAGTTTTAAAAAATCAAATTAGTCACTGCTTTTAATAGATAACAATATATATTATATGCATATTGATAATATTAACTTTATCTTGGCCCTATAAGTTTCATGATATAGTTATATATTTTATATACATTATAAAACATAAGAATGGGCTTCTTATTTATTGGAAATAAGTTCTTAACATGTTTAATCCTATTAAGCCAAATAATTTACAGACATCCAACTTATCACTATAACACTATACACATATGCATCAAGTATAGATGCTCTCCAAGAGACATCAATGTATCTTTGAATCTGCACTAATAAATATAACTAGCATAACCTAGTTATAATCAAAAGACTAGTCTGCGGCCAAATTGTTTCTGTTATCAGTGTGGTCAGGAATGATGTGCACCAGCTCACACTAACCATGCTGTAAGCTCTCTGTGAGGTTCCTTGTCAATCCTGACCTGAGGAGAGCCCAGGATACCCTTTATGAGCCAGGATGCTTGCTAAGAGCTCTGCAGCTATCAACGAGGAAGATACATTGTTTCATCTCAAACGCAAAGAAGCCTCCCAATCTAACGTAGAAATGGGCACTTGATATCACTGCAAAACTGTGTTTTGAAATACCATACACAATATATATTTCTCTTTCTCCTCACCCCAACCTCCTTCCCCTACCCATATGTGATTTGAAAATTGCAAATTAGTGATTTAAGGTCTATAATTCCCATACCTTAGGGCCATGAATCTAGAATTTTTATGGATTTAGCAACAAATAACATTATACACAGAATCTGGAATAACACTTCATAATCAAGCATATTAATACTTTTTCAGCAAAAGACTGATACTCAAATTAGGCAGGCTAAATAAAGACTAGAGAGTCTCACATCATTTCAGATAAGATTAGGTGCAGACTGCAAATAAGTTCAAAAAATTTTTAGTTTTTGAAATGTAAATTTTTTTCTGATTTTTAGAATTTAAAGAGATTGTGGCACTTGAAGCAGGGTGATACCAAGTTAATATTATAATATTCATAAGTTTAGAAGAATCTGTCTCTAATGCATGGAATTTTTAAAAAAATTTACAAAATTCAGCCATCTCTGAATTTCAGTCCATTTCTGGAAATGAAAAATCAGTGTTTCCTTAATGTGAATGTTCATTTGAACTAGCTGAAGGCACAAAGCAATATCTGAAATTTGGGACTAATCCCTTCGCTTGTTTTGGAATTTATCTTGAATATGGCAGCTCCCTCAGGAATCTGCTAATAACCCAAATCAAATCTCACCAAACAAATAACTCTCTATTCTTAATTACCACATATTTTATATGTCACTTTCAAATTTATCATTAATATGAGCAGGTGGGCACTGGTCCAGGGTACCCAGAATAGTTCTGTGAAGTTTAGTCTTAGCTACCATTTCCACTCGAAGAAATTCAAACCATGTCCTTTTTTACCTCATGCCTAGAGTCACAAGCCTTTTCTCTCCACTCTGCCACTTTTTCTTAATATTTCTTCCTTGAAAACACTCAATCAGCACATTTCATTTCTACCACCATTCCGAATACTTCCATGTATGCATCATGATAATGATAAATCCTGTAAGTTATTCATTAGCTCTCTCATCAAATGCATTGGTCAAGATAAACACAAATAGTACAAAATTCCAATACAAAAGACTTCTGGTCAGTGCATAAAAACCAGCTAGCAGAAATGCAATGCCTAACTCCCTGCCTGTTGATCAAAACCAAGAAAGGGATATGGATTGTACACACAACCATACCTCCAAATCTAGAGATTAAAGTCCTGATGTGTATACAACTGTATCTGGAGAGGAGAAAGGCGGAGTTAGAGTTAGTTTGCCAATAAAACTAGGTGAGCTGAGGCTGTAGAGAGCCTACTGACTCACTGTGGGTACTAAATTCATATCTGTTTCAGAAAATTCTGGGATCCCCTGAAGCTAGAGGTTAATTTGGACTTCTATTAAGTTCAGAGTATTGTTTTTGGATTTATTGAGTTTGCTCACCTTGCAGGTATGCAGAGCCAAATGTTCAATAAAATTGGACATATGATCAAGGGAAAGCTTAGGGACTGATACATAGATACAGGGTTATAGTCAGTACAGAAGACTGCATAGAAAAAGGAATAAAAGTATAAAGACATACTAGAAGAGAATTCGATTGAAAAGGTAACGAGAGGAAGAGGAAAAAGAAATCAGCAAAAACAAGGACAAAAAGGAATTCAGATATAAAAAGAGAACAAAGACACAGAATTCCCAAGAAAGACAATTCATAGGAGTGTAGCACCTAGTAGGAATTCAATAAATATTTCCTGAATGAACAAGTGAATGATAGCAAAAAGTGTCCTATTAGGTGGAATGTAAAATGGCAAAGAGAGGTAAAGTAAAAGGAGTCATGACACGTAGGAAGATAGAAATACATAGGATTCAAATATGTGCCTACTCGTTAACACAGCAAATCCATTTCTAAGAATTTGTTGTTAAGATAATTATGGGCATAGAGATATTTATAAAAATGTGTAATTTAAAAAAATTAACCTACCTAAGATTGGGATTCATTGTTATACTAGAATATTATTCAATCTTTTAAAATTGTGTATATATAAAATTTAAAGGTATGAAATAATTTAAAATTAAGTTAAAAAGGCAGCATTTAAACAATAAAGCTCCTATTTACAAAAAACATATTCCAGCTAAAAAATGAAAAATATAGGGATGAGAGGTTAATGGTAATTATTTCTAAGAGAAACACTAACAAGGTTTTGTTTTCATTATTTTCTAATTATTCTATATAAACAGGAATTCTTTGATTAAATATGAATTTTTAATCCATTACTGAGGTCTTCAATTAGTAACAGACTATCAGTTTTCTTCAAATAAACTTAAAACTAAATATTGTGTATGTGTTTATGTGTGCAAATACATGTGTATACAAAATCCAAAATGTGGATGGTTTTGTAGTCAAATTACATTCTAATTTATGATATTAAATAAAGATCGCAAAAAATAATTGTAAAATTACTTATTAGTAATGTTAATCAGATTTAAGTCTAATTAGAATCTGGGTCACTGGGAATAAATAATTTTGTGATTTGTTGTGATGGACTATATGTCCATAGACATATTGTCTATGTCTGTTAAAATAACCATACTGGTTCTAAACTGAAAACTATTTTTTATTTTTTATCTTCACATCATCTTACAGGTCAGATTTTTTTCAAAGGAAATGGTTATACAGAAAACGGCTGTACTGCATATACAATTTACTGTTGGTAGATAAGTGTAAAATAACTTAAACAGCAAGTGATAAACTTTGTTCTATAAATAAAGATTTCTGAGTGGTTATTTTTTTCCTTTGCTTTTTTAAAGAAAACTAACAGTAGGCCACATTAGAGTTTCAAATAAAGAAGGAATAAGTTTTAGGAGAACTACTATATTAACATCTCTTTACCACATTAAATTTTAATGTGTATATTTAATGAAAAATTACTATATAAGATTTAAGTTGTTAAAATGTGCAATGCCATAGTCTAATTAAAACTTAATTTGGACTTTCATATAAAGAAAACCATTAATACCGAGTGTATAATTCTTCTCCATGAGATACAGGTTTTATAATGAAATAAAATATTTTAGGTATGAACAGAACATTCCTCTAACTAAAGATAGTTAAGAATATCTTAAACTGCTAAGCTATGATGAGCAGGATCAAAAGTTTCCAGAGGAGGAGCCTGGGTGGCTCAGTTGGTTAAGCACCCGACTTAGGCTCAGGTCATGATCTCGTGGTTCATGGTTTCCAGCCCCACGTTGGGCTGTGCTGACAGCTCAGAGCCTGGAGCCTGCTTCAGATGCTATGTGCGTGTCTCTCTCTGCCTCTCCCCTACTCATGCTCTGTCTCTGTCTCTCAAAAAGTGGATAAACATTTTTTAAAAAGTTTCTATGGGATGTGACACTAAAAGTGAAGGCAACAAAAGCAAAAATAACCAAGTAGGTCTACATTAAACTCAAACGCTTCTGCACAGCAAAGGAAATCATCCACAAAATGAAAAAACAACCTACTGGATGAAAAAATATTTGCAAATTAAATCTCATAAGGGGTTAATAGTCAAAACATTTAATGGCTCACACAACACCCCCCAAAAAATCCAATTCAAAAAATGGGCAGGGTATCTGAATAGACATTTTCCCAAAGATAACATACAAAGGACCAAAAGTTACGTGAAAAGAAATCAAAACCACAATGACATCACCTCACATCTGTCAGAATGGCTGAACCGCTGGTGGGAAGGTAAACTGGTCCAGCTACTTGAGGGAAAACAGAATGAAGGTTCCTTAAAAATTTTTTAAATACAACTACCATATGATCCGGCAATTCCACTTCTGGGTATTTATCTGAAAACAAAAACACTAATTTGGGAAGATTTATGCACCTGTATATTCACTGCAGCATTATGTACAACAAGAAAGATATGCAAACAATCTAAAGGTCTACCAATGGACAATGGCTAAAGAAAATGTAGTATATATATGATAGGATATTAGTCATAAAAAAATTAAATCTTGCCATCTGCAACAACATGGATGAAACTTGAGGGAATTATACTAAGTGAAATAAGTCAGACAAAGAAGAGAAATACTGTATGTTCTCACTTACATGTGGAATCCTAAAACAACCAAACTCAAATACAGAAAACCAACTGGTAATTGCCAGAGGTGGGGTGTTGGGGGGAAATGTGTGAAGAGAGTCATAAACAAACTTCCAGTTATAAAATAAAGAAGTCATAGAGATGTAGTATATAGCATGGTGATTACAGTTAATGCAGCACTGCATATTTAAAAGCTGCTAAGAGTAAATCTTCAAAGTTCTAATCACAAGAAAAATAATTCCCTAACTCTGCATGGTGATAGATATTAACTAGACTTCTATGGTGACCATTTCACAATATATGCAAATATTGAATTGTTATAACCTGAAACTAATATATGTCAATTATATCTCAATTAAGCCTCAACTTTGAGAAGGAAAAAAAGAAATTATAAAGGATTAGAACACCAAGGTGCCTTAATTGTCCATAAAAGACAATGTTCAAGAAAATAACTGGCACACAAAATTTTCAATAAATGTACAGCTTTCTTAAATAAAAAACCCAAATGATCTAGGAAATGTCAATGAAATAGCCAAAAAGTACCTAGCTATGTAGTAGACATGAAAGTCAAAGAAAATATCCCTTCAGGAAGTTTAAGTTTTAGTCAGGGGGAGAATTATATATTAAATTTGTGGGAATGACCATAAAGGCAAAGAATATGCAGGAAAAAAACAAGATCAAAGTGTGCTATAGGAAGTCATAGAGGAAGTAATTTATAAAGCAAGCTCTGCCTTGAAGGAGGAGTCAAATTTTCATAAGACGACAAAATTGAGAGCAATATTCAAGACACAGAAAAATAGGTATATAGCCAATAATAGACACTGGGCTTGAGGGAGATAAGAAGTCTAACCTACTAAGCATTAACTCAGGCTGAGGAAAGTTGGAAAAAAATGTACATAGAAAAGGTACAGATATATTATAGAGTTCCCTGAAAGCCACATAAGGGAGTCAGGTACTGCCAATTATTTAAAATGGGAAGATGGGGAGCTTTATAAGAATGTTTCTTTTCTGTATTAATTACCTCACATTTTGCTTAATTATCTCAACATCTGATTCCTCATTAGGTAGTAAGGTTAAAGAGAATGAGCACCACATCTTATTTACTCATTACACCCCCTACATCTAGCATAAAGCATAATAAGCACTCAATAAATATTGACTGAGTAAATGAAGTAGAGAAGAGTAAACCAACTAATTATAAATATTAACCTGCAATCATATTAAAGAAATACTGCGTATCTCATGTCACTACACTAAGAAACCTAGATTAGTTTCATCTCCCAGAAGAACATCCTCCTAACAGGTGGAGACAGGAGAGGTAGGAGGCCAATGAGAGCATTAATGTCTTCATCTTTCATAGTAGAGAGTCAATTAATACTGCATAGAAGTGAAACATAATGTTCAAACTACTTGAACTACTTCAAGTACTACTTCAAGTACTTCAACTACTTGAAAAGTTTTACATAATCTCTTTTTCTTAACTTCAGAGGAATCTCTGGGGAAAATAACAACCCCTGGAGTGGAAAATCAGTTATTTGAAATTCAGCAATTTCATCTGTCTCACTAGTTTTTTCTTTTCTATAAAATTCAATTAGAATTTAAAATGGAAACTATATCATGATTCCATTTTTATAAAAGATATCTCCATATATCTATTTTTTCTCCCCATATATGCACAGAAAGATGTCTAGAGTGATTTCCGTCAATGTTAATAATGTTACTTTCAGATAGGTGTAGGGGGTTAAGAGTAATGTATGAAAGAACACTGAATAATGTATGGAATTGCTGAATCACTATATTGTACACCTGAAGTAATATAATACTATACGTTACCTCCACTGGAATTAAAATTTTTAAAAATAATGTTGCTTTCAGAGTTAGGAAGAATTTCACTTTATTATAATTTAGTCTCCTGAATTGGTTAATTTGTCTATAATAAAGATAAATCATTGTTTGAAAAGCAAAGGAAAAAAGTTATATGACTTTCAAGAGTGAGCAACTGACTAGATGGTTGGCCCACTTAATGAGATGGAAACATAAGATTTATTTTGTTTTGTTTGTTTTTGTAGGAGGAGATCCAAGAGTTCAGTCATAGACATGTTAAGATTCTAACATCTGAGAAATGTATGAATTGAGATGTCAAAAGAGTTATGTATTTGAATCTGATAGCTCCAAATAATGGTTTAGACTAGGCCTATAAATTGTGGGCACCCACCGACATACAGAGGATACTGTATGTAAGTAGTTGAACTTGGGGCAGAACAAAGAAGAAAAAAGTTGCCCACAACAAAGTCCCAAGTATTTCAAATTTAGTGATGCTTAGAGAATGCAAAAAAGAAAAAAGAGCAGCCACAGGAGGGTCACAAAAGCAAAGAGAACTTTCACACAGAGAGAAATGGTCCACTGTATCAAATGCTGACAGTTATGAGAATTAAAAAGAGAAGAATCCATGGGGCGCCGGGGTGGCTCAGTCAGTTAAGCATCGGCTTTGGCTCAGGTCATGATCTCATGGTTCGTGGGTTCAAGCCCCACGTCAGGCTCTGTGCTGACAGCTAGCTCAGCCTGGAACCTGCTTTGGAATCTATATCTCCCTCTCTCTCTGACCCTCTGCTGCTCACACTGTCTCTATCTGTCTCTCAAAAATAAATAAAAAACATTAAAAATTTTTTGGAAAAAAAAATTTTTTTAATTAAAAAAAAGAAGAATCAATTACATTCATCAGCATAGAAGGAACAAGCAATTTGAGCAAGATGTTCCATTCTGACAGTTACAGAGTCAGTCAGTGTCAAATCTAAGTGGGCTGAGGAGTAAAGAGAGGTAAGCAAGTGGGGACTGTTTGCACAGATGTCTGGCTATGGTGAGAGAAAGAGAAACAGGACAGTGACTTAACAGATATTGAGGTCAAGGAAAATTTCTTCTTCAGTGTGTTCCATTATAAGATGAAACATGTGAAGGCATGTCTGCACCCAGATAACAAAATTAGAAAAGAAAAGGCGAGAAGTGGAAACAAAGAAGAGAGGAGGGCTAAACAAAGGAGCAGCCTTCTCATATATTAGTCACTTACAATATAGATTTGTAGGATCCTGGCAAATAAAAATTCAGAAGTTTACATAGAATGTAATGCTACTGAAAAGTGAAAATCCACATGCCACTCAGCCATATATTAGCCTCATCCAAGTGCTGTGAGAAACCTAAAGAAACTGTATTAAACTTACCCTTAATTCAGAGGGGAAAAATGAATGGGAAAAGCAATGCTAAAGGTAGAAGGCAAATTTTTTAATGAGATGATCCACAGAAGAGAATAGTACAATGAATGTACAACTGGAAACAAAATCACTGTAGAAAGTAAATAAATGATACAGATAAGAATTCAAAAAACACATAGAAACATGAGATTTATACAGAGCTATTATCTAAATTAGTCCAATTATGGAAAGAGCCTAAAGGTGCATCAACTGATGAATGGATAAAGAAGATATGGTTTATATATACAATGGAATACTGCTTGGCAGTGAGAAAGAATAAAATCATGCCATTTGCAGCAACATGGATGGAACTAGTGAGTATTATGCTGAATGAAATAATCAGTCAGAGAAAGACAGGTATCATATATTTTCACTCATATGTGGATCTTGAGAAACTTAACAGAAGACCATGGGGGAAGGGAAGGGGGAAAAATAGTTACAGAGAGGGAGGGGGCAAACCATAAGTGACTCTTAAATATAGAGAACGAACTGAGGGTTGATGGGGACAGGGGAGGAGAAAGTGGATGATGGGCATTGAGGAAGGCACTTGTTGGGATGAGCACTGGGTGTTGTGCGTAAGCCAATTTGACAATAAATTATATTTTAAAAAAACATAAAAATAAATTATCACTATTGAACCACACTGACAAATGTTAGACTGAAATTAGTAAAATAAAGGAAATTATTTAACTTCAAAAGTATGACTTAAAAATACAACCAAATATAAGAAGGATGAACTCTGAAATACAATGAAACAAACATATTGTCAAAGAATTACTAAAAAGCACACAAAAAAAAACTTTTCCTCAGAGAAGTGATTTGGTCATTTTCTTTGTCCTAATGCTGATGTTGTAAACATAGCAAATTACTTGGCAGCACGCAGAAGACTACTGGGTTACTGAAAAAATGAAGACAAAATTAACTTCCCAGTAAAACACAAAAATCATATAAAACAATCACATATAAAGAGACACTTGAAGTACTACTGCTACTACATCTACTACTAACATTTTTATAGTGCTTGCTACCTGCCGGGAACTGTAATAAGTCCTTTTAATTTTTCTTATGCAATTCTCATAATAATACTGTAAGGAAAAGAATATAATTTTCCTCCATTTTACCAATGGGTAACTGAGATCCCACTTCACCCAACTAGTGAAGAATAGAGTCTGACTTCAGAGGCCATGTTGCCAATCTAACCACCACACTACACAACTCTATTACGTGTATCAACAATGCGGTGACAAATTTTTTCATGTAGAACAAAATGACTCCATTTGGTTATTGAACTCCATTTGAAGAAAACACACTATGCAAATTAACATATTTTATCCTGCATCAGGCTCTGTGCTGACAATGTGGAGCCTGCTTGGGATTCTTTCTCTCCTCTCTCTGCCCCTCCCTCGCTCTCTTGTACTTGCACTCTCTCTTTCACAAAATAAAATTTAAAAATTTAAAAAAAAGAAAAGAAAATGTATCTCAGGTAAAATTTAGCACCTTACCTTAGACCAAAGATGTGCGACTGTTCATAGTTGAATAAAGAACGAATCTTAGCTTCTGAATTCAAAATCATAAGTCTATCTATAATATCCTGAAAAAGAAAGAGTTGGAGTGAGAATGTACTTAACAAGTCATTTAAAGAAAAAACAAATCAACAAATATTTATTTAGATTTTTGGTTCTCAAACTTGGCTTTACATGTGATCACCTAGGTAGCAGTTAAAAAGAAAAGTTACTTAAGTGCCCAAATTTTACCCTTAGAGATTCTGAATTAAGTGGCCTAGATGTGTCTGGGCATTAAGATTTGTCGAAGTTCTTGAAATGAGTCATCTAATGTTTAGCCAAATGGAGAATCACTAGTTTATATCCCACTCTGGTACTGTGTGAACAACTTATGCAGCCAGCTAAATACTGATTACACTGCTGAAAATGTAAACTACTTTGAAAAACAAACATGAAATCTATAAATGCATGAGCAGTGGACTTGAATAGTTTTATCTAGTAGCTATCTGAGATTATGTTGGTAGTCTCTGCATGTGTGAATGAGTGGTTTTCAACCCTGGTTGAACACTGGAAGCACCTAGAGAACTGCAAAAAATTACATATATAAATATACATATATAAATAATGCTCAAGCTCTACCCCACACCAATTAAGTTACTATCCTTGGGAGTATGATTCTGGCATTCGTACCCTTTTAAAAGATCCCCAAGTTGTTGCAATGTGTAGACAGGCTTAAAATCATGATGCAAGTGCAGAATCAGATGAGCCAGGTGTCACCCACCCTCTCAAGCACTGACAATGTAAGCCTACCACACAGTTTTGAGCACTCTCTAAAAACGCTTTCTTTTATAATGCCCAGCTTTGTGTAGATCTTTAGGTTTAGGCCTAAGAAACTTATTTATATGGGCCCCGGGGTGGTCAGTCAGTTAGGCATCTGACTTCGGCTCAGGTAATGATCTCACGATTTGTGGGTTAGAGCCCCGCATCAGCTCCATGCTGAGAGCTCAGAGCCTGAAGCCTGCTTCAGATTCTGTGTCTCCTTCTCTCTCTCTCTCTCTCTCTCTCTCTCTCTCTCTCTCTCTCTGCCCTCCCGCTAGTGCTCTATCTCTCTCTCTCAGAAATAAATTACAAAATTAAAAAACATAAATTTATTCATAGAAAGGACTTGTCTCTCTCATTGTTCATTTTCCTGACCAATCAACTTGCTACACTCTAGGGCATTCAAATTGAAGACATTTCCATGACCAATAAGACAAAAGGGAGGTTTCGCTAGGGAGTAAAGTCATGTAATACTGACTTAGGACTATGTAGATGATGGTACAAATGTCGCATCATCAAATAAGTAAGAGGCGTGAAAATGACTTTGCAAGGATGAGGAAATAATGAATCTTTCAAAATAACATTTGAAAAATACTAATTTAAACAGTAAAAACTGGATTTTGTGTTAACTTGTATAGTAAAAGTTTATACATAACACTTAGGATTTCATTTATTATCATTCTACAGGTATCTAGTAAAAATGGGTAAATACTAGCACAAGAGTTTACAATCAGCAAATATTAAATCAACTGCCTATCAATGAAGAAAAAAAGATTACTATCTTAAAATCTGTCCTTTTGTCTGCTTCTTAGTTGGGTGCTCCTTGTTTCAAACACTATGACAGAACATGAGCTAAGTAACTCAATTCATATTCCCAGCTTCATATTCAGATTCTCAATAATTTACCCACTCTCTCCTTTTTCCTAATTCCTCCTCTGATAGTCTTGATTAGCTCCAGGGATGGAGCCACGGAGCTCTCCTTGGCTTGTCAGGCACCTAGACACTATTAAGTAGTCTCTGTAGTGTATATACAGAGAAACTTGTTTGCTATGTATTCCTATATTTTTATTGCTTAAAATAATTTAAGAAATGATTATCACTGTTTTTATTATAGTCTTCAAGAATAATCTAGAATTATGTATCACTGGCTTTCTCTTACCTGAGAGAAGAGAATCTGCCAGTCTGTTCCTTGCATAGAAGCTTCTGGAAGGATTACTATTGATTTCTCTTTATTAGTAGGATACTAGAATAGGTGACTGAAATTTGTCCAACTAGTCTGAACACTAAGCTCACTCAGACTTTGACAGTCAGTGACACTTCAGGACTCTATAAAGTTCTAGTTCCAAACCAAAGTACTAGATATTTTAAGAATAAAAGAGATAGAGAATGTATTACCACCAAGCTAATGGAGGAGTAGATTGCAGTGATCTATCAATGATAATGAATTTTCAGAGAACAAATGTTACGGTAAATAATTTGTTCTTTAAAGAAGATTACATTGATAGATCACCACTTAGAGAAGAAAATCAAACTCCTGAGAAGCTTGCCTTATGGAGGCTTAGAAACTTCAGTTTCTAAGCACTGCAATGTATGTCGATAAGGCAATCAGTTTTCTAAAGCAGCAGCTTCCCAACAAGGAGTCAATGCAAGTTAAGGCTTAGAGTCTCTCTCTCTCTCTCTCTCTCCCCGTCCCTCTCCCTCTCTTCTGTCTCTCACACACACACACACACAAGGGAAGGGAAGGGAAGGGGAGAGAAGGGGAGGGGAAGGGGGAGGGAAGGGGAGGGAAGGACACACAAGTCTGAAACTCTTTAAAGGATATCGTTCAGCTGGAGAATGCATTCAATAGGCCAAATTGAGACCAAGAATAGAAAAACAAAGGAATATCCATTCATATAAATACATACACGCATGAGTGCCTGCTGTTTACATGTGTCCCAATGGCTATGCTTGTGTTATCTGACTCTTTTAATTCAGAAAAAGATAAGTGAAGAAGGAGGGGGGTGCCCAGGTGGCTCAGTCAGTCATGGTGCCAGGGTTATGAGATCAAGCCCTGAATCCAGCTCTGCACTGAGCATGGAGCCTGCTTAAGATTCTCTCTCTTCCCCCCTCTGCTCCTCCCTTGCTTTCGCTATGTAAAATTAAAAAAAAAAAAAAAAGGTGTGGGGTAGGTCGATCAAAATGCCAATACTCGAGCACCTGTGCCACTAGAAGTGGCTTATGACTGGTTAGTCCATGAACATCCATAAACAAAACTCAACCTTTAAGGTTCTTCCTTGGGATTTTTCAAGTAAGAAGGGTCTTAGTCCATTCTGTCCACTATAACAGAGGACCATACATTAGTGGCTTATAAACAACAGAAATTTTATTTCTTATAGTTCTGGATGCTGAGAAGTCCAAAAATCAAGACACTAGAAGATTTTTTGTCTGGCAAGGATCCACTTTCTAGTTCACAGTCATCTTTTCACTGTGCCCTCCCATGGCAGAAGGATGAGGAATTTCCCTGAAATCTTTTTTTTTAATGTCTTTTATTTATTTTTGAGAGACAGAGAGAGAGAGACAGACAGTGCAAGCGGGGGTGGGGGGGTCAGAGAGAGAGGGAGACACAGAATCCGAAGCAGGCTCCAGGCTCTGAACAACCTGTCAACACAGAGCCTGAGACGGGCTTGAACCCACAAACCGTGAGATCATGATGTGAGTCAAAGCTGGACGCTTAACTGACTGAGCCACCCAGGCGCTCCCGAAATCTTCTTTTTTATAAAGGCACTGATCACCTCCTAAAGGCCTACTTCCAAATATCATACTGGAGATTAAGTTTCAATACATGGAGCTATACATTCAGCAGGGAGGTAGAGGCAAAGGCCCCTCTCCCACTTGGTGTCATATTGCGTTACACTGTGACCCCCAACAAATCATATGTCCACATGGTAATCCACAGAACCTATAATTCTTACCCTACTTGGAAAAAGTATTTCCAGAAGTAATTAAGAATTCTAAAATCATCCTAGATTAACACAAGTAGGCCTTAAGACTGTTAAAAACACCTTTATAAGGAAAAGACAAAGGGAAATTTAAGGCAGAGAAAGGAGAAAGCCTTGTGAAGACAGAGGCAGAAACTAGAGTTACGCAGCAGTAAGACAGGAAAGGCCTGGAACAGCCAGAAGCTGGAAGAGGCAAAGAAGCATTCTACCCTGCAGTCTTTGGAGGAAATGTGGCGCTGAAACACCTTGATTTTCGACATCTGGACTCTAGAACTGTGACACAATAAATTTCTGTTGTTTTCAGCTACAGTTTGCGGAATTTGTTACGGCAGCGCTAGGAAACAATGACAGGGAGATGGTGAAGAGATCAGTAGAGAGTGACAGGTAGGCCCATGGACTCTCCCACAGAGAACACCGTCTGGAGAAGAAAACACGAATGATCATTACAGCAGACAATTATATAGCATTTTTTATACGCCAAAGAGTGATTTAAACTTTTATATTTCATTTAATTCTCACAGCAACCCTGGGATAGAAATGTTACTGCCCTCTTTTAACAGAAAAGTAAAGTTCATATTGTCTGAGGTCACATAGCTCATAAAAGGCAGAACCGGGAGTCTAATCCAGGCAGTCTGGCTTCAGATGCAATCTTTTAACCACTACACTATATACAGCTTTCAATAAAGCCAAGATCGAGGGCAGTAGCAGGACAAGAGGATACAGAGAGACAGACAATGTGGACCTGATTACCTCTCTATTCCTACTGGTCCCTGTTTTCTGTTTTGTACCTATGGCATAATGAAGTCCACACATATTTTATTTAGCATCTACTGCACACCTACTCTGTGCCAAGCATTATGCAAACATACTATCATTGAAAAAGAGCTGAAAGATCATGTACTACAACTGTCCAAAGGTTCCTGGATCCAATTTGCATTATCTCCACCAACAACAACTCAGGATGAGGAACGCACAGAATCCCAAAGCAGTCCACCCCATTTTTAGTCAGTTCCAACAATTAGCAAGTTCTTCATTGGGTTTTAATTCATTGTTTACACTCCTCAGTTATGCTAAGGGAACTGTAATCAGCTATCACCTCTTG
Source organism: Suricata suricatta (assembly GCF_006229205.1). Lineage (NCBI taxonomy): Eukaryota > Metazoa > Chordata > Mammalia > Carnivora > Herpestidae > Suricata > Suricata suricatta. Next base: position 104,535,160 of record NC_043706.1, read on the forward strand.
TTAGGAAAAAGAATTACTCCTGTCACTTGTACTGGCATCTGTGTTTCCCAGCTATCTCTCACCCTGCGACCACACAAGCTGCAGATATTATTTAAACCTGGAAATTTTGAGTCAATAATTTTTCTAATATAGGTCACTAAATTTTTTCTTCTGCTGAAACTAATTCAAACTGAGTTTCTCCAGTAACTGAAGGGGTCCTACCTAATATATCACTTCTATAACTGCAAATTAAGTGATAAGAACTAAAAAGCAATCAAAGATTTTATGTGTTAGAAGAAAAGTACTCTGTGTCACTGACCTTTAATTTACAAAAATACAACTTGAGAGCTGTTTGCAGGGCCTAGAGTTGTGGTGGATAGTGGATATGAAATCACGAGAAGTTAAGGCCTCACATCTCTAAAACATAATGAGTTCCTTAAAACTAAGAGAACACAAATAGAAAAATAGTATAAATAAATTGAAGGACCACTCAGAAGAAGTCAATTGCCATTAAGCATATGAAAAAATGTTCTGTTCACAAGAAAAACATACACTAATACTTCTTTTCTCCGGTCAGACAAATATCTGAATGTCTGATCACATAAACTTCTTAATGTGGCTGCTAGCAAACAGTCATTATAATATCTCATTGATGGGAAAGCAGAGGACTATTCTCTGTGGATGAAAATCTAGTGATACATATGAAAATTACAAATGAATTTACCTTTCAATCCAATGATCCGACTTCTAGAAATCTAGCCCAACAATACTAGAATAGGCAAAATTTAAGATGGCCCCAAGATTCTCAGGGCTTAAACACTAAAGCATGTATCACTGTGAAGAGATTATTGTAGAACTCCTTAATTGATTTTAAAATAAGAGATTATCAGGGGACCTAATTAGCTCAGCAGGTTAAGCATCCAACTCAATTTCAGCTCAGGTCAGGGTTGTAAGATCAAGCCCCCTGTTGGGCTCTGTGCTGGGCATCAAGCCTGCTTAAGATTGTCTCTCTCTCCTTCTACTACTTTTGTACGTTCTCTCACCAAAAAAAAATTAAAAAAAGATAAACAGAGTGGCTCTGACATTATTACAGGAGCCATTTACAAGCAAATAATTTTCTCAGGCTGGTCAAAGAAAAGGAAGTCAAGGAGACTCAAAGCACAAGAGGAATTTCACATGAGGGAGGTTGTTCACAGTTGAAATAGGAAGGGGGCAACAGTACAAAGCTCTAGGAGCAACACTTGGTCTCCAAGTGCCAGCAGGAAACCAGGCACTTCAGTCCTACAACATAAAAATTTCACTCTCCCCAGAATTAATTTGGAATTGAATTTTTCCCCCAGGACCTCCAGATATGCCCTTAGTCTGGCCAACATCTTGATTTCAGGCTTATAATACTCTTAGCAGAAAACCAGGCACACAGTGCTGGACTTCCCACAAGCAAAACTGTGAGCTCATAAATGGGTAGTTTTAATATGCCAAGTTTATAGTAATTTATTATTCAGCAAAAAAAGAAAAAAATATATGTATACATACACACACACACACACATATATATATATGTATATATATGGATGTATAAACCTAAGCACATCCGTACACCACTGTATTATGTATTTGTTAAAAGGGATAAGGGAAGAGCTCTATGTGTGTCTATATAGTAATCTCAGAGATACAGAATTAAAAGAAAACTGCAGAGACAGGACATTATTTATAGCATACTATTGTTTTTTTAAGTCTGAAAGGGAAGAAAATATATTCTTTATTAAAGTAACGGTTGAAGGATAAACCAAAAAGTAACATAAAGTGTTAGCTATACGGCAGTGCTATAAAAGACGACTTTCTGCATTTAATGGAAATGTTCTCTCTCTGTGCTATCCAATGTGGTGGCCATTGGCCTTGAAAACCTGAAGGGTTGACAGTAATTAAAGGAAAAAATGTCTAACTTTATTTAGTTGTAATTAATATTAAACAGCTACACAGAGCTACACAAAACATACGGGGAGAAAGAACAAAGGGGATTAATATGTAAGCACATTCTGTGAAAACACCTTGTTATATATTGGAGTCACATACTTTAAAAGAACATTAATCATGTAATAATTGAAAAGACAAAATTAAGGCAAAAGAAAAGGTAAAACCACCTCTCAATTTAAAACATTCTAAAATAAATCTATCAAGTTAGTGGCATTATCAGGCAGAGTACAGATTTATTTACTTCAAGTGCTTTAAAACACAGTATTTTGATTGTAAATCCCTGGTGGCATATATTCTAAGGATAAAATTAACTGAAACAAAATGTCTATATGTATGCACTAATCTTATTTTATTCTGATACTATTATATGTACATTGTACAATAAAAGCAAATAGGCAGTTTTGTTTGTGTCATTAGTAACCAAGCTTTTTGGTAAAAGAAAAATATATGAAAAAATATTAATATAGGCTCATGATGAATTTCTCTTTAAAAAAAACAACAACAATGAATACTGGGGCACCTGAGTGACTCAGTCAATTAAGCATCCAACTCTTGATCTCAGCTCAAGTCATGATCTAATGGTTCATGACACTGAGCCCCTATCAGGCTCTGGGCTGACAACATGGAGCCTGCTTGGGATTCTCTCTCCTCTCTCTACCCCTCCCCTGCTGGTACACTCTCTCTCTCTCTCTCTCTCAAAATAAATAAACTTAAAAAAATTCTCCTCAGCTATCCCCAGAAAGGACTAGAAATAATGACAACCCTAAACAATGAACATTTCTAAGTTACAAGTTATAGTTTCTAACTAGCAATTCCTAATAAAAGGAAAAACAACTCATTGAAGATGGCAGATTTCCAAGTCTGAGCTACAAAATGTATACAATGAACCTGGAACATCTTATATGAGAAAGAAATATATCAAACAGGATTAAGATCATGTCAAAAGACTCAGTAGTCAAAAAAACATCTAGAGTATCAAAAGCAATAGTGACTAGGGCACCTGAGTGGCTCAGTCAGTTAAGCGTCTGACTCTTGATTTCAGTTCAGATCATGATCTCATGGTTTGTGGGTTTCAGACCTGTTTTGAGAATCCCTACTTGGGATTCTCTCTCTCCTGCTCTTTCTACCCCTCTCCTGCTCGCTCTCTCGCTCTCTCTCTCTCTCTCCCTCTCTCCCTCTCTCTCTCCAAATAAATAATAAAGTTTAAAAAAAAGCAATAATGACTTCACTAGATTGAAACATATATATAAAAACTAGTAGCTCATAAAAGTGATAATAATAAAATATCCCTTTACAAGATTACTAGAGCACCAACTCACTACTCTGAGTATTTATAAATAGTCAAGCATTTATTCTGATACTTCTAAAAAGAAATTTTTCAGGTTTTCCTTTATTAAATAATTCAAGTAAAATACAAAAGAATGGCAGAACTAGAATCACCATTTCACATCTCCTAGTGAAACACTGAATCAATGCAACCCAGGACAAATAACCAGTTTTTCCAATAAATCAAGGGCATGGAAACAGAACAGTTTTAGAATAAAAGATGTAAAAGACCTAATGATTAAATACAATTTACAGATTTTGTTTGGATCATGACCTGACCAACCGTAAAAAGAAAAAAAAAGACATCTTCAATAAAAAGGAAACTTAAATAGACTGCTTATTAGATAATATTAAGGGATAATAGCTAACATCTTAGATATGATTAAAGCCACAGGATTTACGAGGCAGTAATTTAAATAAAAGCAAAAATGAAAAACTCAGAGTCCTTATTAGTTAGAGATGCATACTAATTTACTTACAGGTAATATGACATTATGCACAAAATATGCTTTATAATTCTCCAGGAAACGAACAAACAAAATGCAGGCGTAAAGGAAGCTGGACACAAGTAGGGACATTGACAGAATGCTGGTAAAAGCTGCAGTTTTAGTGTTGGGTATATGGAGTTCATTAGACCATTTTTTTAAAGTTTGAAAGTTCCACAAAAGCAAGCAAAGAAAGCTTCCACACACCTGTGCAAACACACACACACACACACACACACAGCTCCTCAGTTTAACTTCCTAAGGTTCATGCCATGGAACTCCCAAAGAAGAGACAGATACTGTGTTTAAATTCTCTTAAATAAAGCCTAAGAAGAGCCAGATTCATTAGGAGTCAATAAATCATTAATTAAACAGTGAAGTTACAGAGAACCTACCATGCTCACAGTAGCAAAAGAAAAATAAAACAACCAATTTGCTAAACTTTCAGGGAAAAAGACAAAATATAGTTCCTCTTCTCATTGAACTATAAGGAGAGACAAATGCAAAAATAATTAAATAAAATAATGTGACATATGAGAAGTCTTCACAGAAAGAGTAAATTATCAAAAATAAGGAGATACTATCTAGCCAAAGGCTTCCAGATTCCAGAGAAAAGGAAGAAACTGTCTAAATATCCTGGAAGTCAGAGAATAGAAGGTGACAAAAGAAAAAAGAAGGCTTTGAGAAATAAGAAGCTGTATGTCATGCAAAGGAATATAACTACATATGGAAGTAAAGGGAAATCAGTAGATTTTAAATAGAATTACTGTATCCAATTTTCATTTCTAAAGGATCACTTTGAAAATAAATTAGCATGAGGATAATCTACAGGTTGAGACTAGGAGGAAAGAAAAAGGATCACACTGAAGTAATCTGAACAAGAGATGAGGGTCTGAACTTTCTTAAACCACATACAAAAATAAATTCAAAATGGATAAGACAGAAAACCATCAAAATCCTACAGGAGGAAACAGGAAGCAACCTCTTTGACCTCAGCCACAAAAACTTCTTACTTGACATGTCTCTAAAGACAAGGGAAATAGAAGCAAAAATGAACTATTGGGACCTCATCAAGATAAAAAGCTTCTACACAGCAAAGGAAATAATCAACAAAACTAAAAGGCAACCAATGGAATGGGAAAATATATTTGCCAATGACATATCAGATAAAGGGTTAGTCTCAAAAATCTATAAAGAAATTACCAAACTTAACACCCAAAAAAACAATAATCCAGTGAAGAAATGGGTGGAAAATATGAATGACACTTTTCCAAAGAAGACATCCGCATGGTCAGCAGACACATGAAAAGATGCTTAACGTCACTCATTATCAGAGAAATACAAATCAAAACCACATTGAGATACCACCTCACACCAGTAAGAGTGGCTAAAATCAACAACTCAGGAAACAACAAATGTTGGTGAGGATGTGGAGAAAGGGGAACACTTTTACACTGTTGGTAGGAGTGCAAACTGGGAAAGCCACTCTGGAAAACACTATGAAGTTTCCTTAAAAAATTAAAACCATACCTACCCTACAACCCAACAATTGCACTACTAGGTTTTTACCCAAAAGATGGAAATAATAGTGCTGATTCAAAGGTGTATATATAAGACTATACTTTCAGGGATCATTTCTATAGTTCGTCACTCAAAGAGGCACATGTACCCCAACATTTAGACCAGCACTCTCAACAACAGTCAAATTATGGAAAGAGCCCAATGTCCATTAACTGATGAATGGATAAAAAAGATGTGGTTTATATTCACAATGGAATACTACTCAGCAATGAAAAGAATGAAATCTTGACATTTGCAACAATGTGAATGAAACTGGTGGGTATTATGCTAAGCAAAATAAGGCAGTCAGAGATAGACAGATATCATAAGATTTCACTCCCATGTGGAATTTAAGAAGCTTCACAGATGACCACAGGGGAAGGGAAGGAAAGTAAGATAACAAACAGAGAGTGAGGCAAACCATAAGAGACTTTATTTATTTATTTATTTATTTATTTATTTATTTATCTTTATTTTTGAGAGAGAGGGACAGCATGAGCAGAGGAGGGTCAGAGAGAGAGGGAGACACAGAATCTGAAGGCAGGCTCTAGGCTCTGAGCTAGCTATCAACACAGAGCCCAACATGGGGCCTGAACATACGAACCGTGAGATCATAACCTGAGCCGAAGTCAGACGCTCAACCAACTGAGCCACCCAGTTGCCCCAAGAGACTCTTAAATACAGAAAAAACTGAGTGTTGATGGGGGTGGAGGGCTAGGGGTAGGGTAGGGAAAATGGGTGATGGGCATTGAGGAGGGCACTTGTTGGGATGAGTACTGGCCCTTGTATGTAAGTGATGAATCACAGGAATCTACTCCTGAAGCCAAGACTACACTGTATGTGAGCTAACTTGATGAAAGAAAGGAAAGAAGGGAAGGGGAGGGGAGGGGAGGGGAGGGGAGGGGAGGGAAGGGAAGGGAAGGGAAGGGAAGGGAAGGGAAGGGAGGAAAGAAAGAAAGAAAAGAAAAAGTTCTGAGCTAAGGTGGTCTTAATAGGAATAGAAAAAAGTAAACAAGATCTAGTTATTAGGGAGTCAACAATCTATAAATAGTGAGTAATTGCATATATAGAAAGAAGTCAACAATGACTTCCAGGTTTCTAGCTCAAGCAACTGAGAAGACGGTGCCATATACTGAGATAGGACAATAGAACACAGAATTGATTTAGGATAGAAACAAAATTATATTGAGTTATAGAAGTGGTAAGACTAAGATGCCCATGAGTTTTCCAGATGTCCATTATCTGGTAGAAATCTGGATATAGATATGACAGGGAGGTGAGCAATATAGGTCAAAGAGCTGTCAGTGAACAACTGAAGCCACAGTATTGGACAAGATCAATCTGAAGGACAGAGACAGAGAAAGAGGACACAAAAGAAGTCTCCACGAAGGAGACTACACAGGAGAGAAAAGAGAACCTGGAAGAGAATCAGAAGTGCCACAGTCATAGGACAGAATGACAAGGAACAATAGATCTACTGTGCTAAAAGCTGCAAGGTTACCACCTTAATTAGGTTAAAGGAAGGGGGTGGTGGTTCCACTGGATTAGGGAATTATGTATTTATTGGTGACTTCTGGCAGAAAAATGTCAGTTAAATAGTTGAACAAGATGCTGTATTATAATGTTTTCCAGAGTTGACAGAAGAAAAGGAAGTAGAGACTTCAAGTATAGTTAATTTTTCAGGAAGCTTTTTTTTGGGAGGGGGAGGTAGAAAAGAGGGGAAGGAGAAAAAAGCCATAGGATAGTAGCTAAAAGAAGACACAGGTCAAGGGAGTTGTTCTTTGTTTTTAATAGGAGAGTTTAAACATGTTTGAATGATGGGAAGTAGCTATTCCCATGTTCTACATGGTTAAAATGTAATATCCATCAGGAGAAGTAGAATAACAAAAGTATTTGCAGTTAAGTGTTTTAAGACTAAAATACAAAACCTTCTCTAAGGGAAAAGAAGTTTGAATACACACTGCAGATATCCATGAAAACTTGAGAACAAACATCGAAGCCATGTTCTAGATTAAATAATGCAACTAATTTGCATTTGTTTCCCATAATTTATTTCAACAAAGGCAATAATTTTATGAGTACTTTCAAAAATCCTTACTGGACATCTATGTGCTAAATGCTAACGATGACTACAATATCCTACTTGCTCTCAGACACTCACAGTGTAGTAAGAAGACAGAACACCTAAATGGCCAACTGTAAAACTACTTAAGAAGTGCTAAGATACAAGTAAGCACAAGTTAAAAGTGAAACACTTAAAGGAAAAGAAAATATAAATCAAAAATTCAATGGCAGAAGTACCTATCTTTTTATTTCATGCATAAAATTATCAAAAAACTCCCAGAGTAGACAAAGTTTTAAAAAATGAAACGTTTAGGGGCACCTAGGTAGCTCAGTTGGTTGAGCATCCAACTTTGGCTCAAGTCATGATCTCACAGTCCTTGAGTTCAAGCCCCATGTTGGGCTCTGTGAGGACAGTTCAGTGCCTGGAGTCTGCTTCAAATCCTATGTCTTCCTCTCTCTGCCCCTCTCCACTGGCACTCTGTCTCTCTCTCTCTCTCTCTCTCTCTCTCTCTCTCTCTCTCTCTCTCTCAAAAACAAAAACATTTAGAAAAATTTTAAAAAAAGAAACTGTTTAGGGTTAAAAAGAATTAAAAGTATTCAAATGGGCAAAACCAAAGAAAAACAAGAACACCCAAGACAAAGTGACCAGAAAAAAAGAATTATTAATAGAATTTCAGTGTTAAGTCTTTATGAATGCACAAATATACAATATTTTGTGTGTTTAAGTCATAAACATACCCAAAGATGAGGAATTAAATGTCTCTAAATGATTAAAACAAGTTATCCATTTGGGAGTATGAATATGAAAAAAGTCTCAAATAAATATGTATATACTGCCCTCATGGGGTAGTAATATGTAGTTCATTAAAATATAAGCAGAAAATGTACTGGAGCCCTTGGAAATAGTTTAATCCTAATTATCCTAACCAATGAGGAAGCACTACTGGTGTGACTAATAATATAAACCATCTAAAAGTCATTCATATACATGTGCCTATTTATGCCAAGTTTCTTTCCTGGTTGGGGACAATTAACTTTGAATTCCAGTAGGTGCTGTTAACTTTTATGTGACCTGTATCAAAAATTCCATGCACAGATAATTCAGAGCTGACATTCCACGGGTAAATCAAATCAGCTTTTAAATACCATTAATGCTCCTTTTTTTCTGTCAAACTACATTGTACTACAAATCTCATTTATAAAAGGTAAAGATTAAAAGAAAATGACTTACAATAACACATGTTGGGACTTCACGAAGAGAATATTCTGCTTTATTAGGAAGATCTCGATTGCCTACCAGCTCATAAACAGCAGGATAAGGTAACAAGTTCACCAGTCCTAGAAAAGACTAGGCAGAGAAGAGAGAAAACACAGTCATTTAAACAGTTCATTTTTTTCAACCATGTCCATAAAAGAGTCATAAACATAGTTTTATAGGACTACAACTGTGAGGGTTACTTTTTTTTAAATAAGCTTTATTAATCCACATAAATGCAAGATATACATGTTAAGTACCAAATAGTTAACATCAGCAATAATCTATGTGCTGATAACACATAAAAATAGTAGCAAAATATACAGGACTTGGAAAACATTTTAAATATCTTGTATCTTTTGAAAATTATTATTTTTTATTTAATATTTATTTGAGAGAGAGAGAGAGAGAGAGAGCCAGCGAGCATGAGTCAGGGAGGAGCAGAGAGAAGGAGACACAGGATCTGAAGGAAACTCCAGGCTCTGAGCTGTCAGCACAGAGCCCAATGCAGGGCTCAAACTCAAGGACTATGAGCTCATGACCTAAGCCAAAGCAGTGCGCTCAACCAACTGAGCCACCCAGGGGCCCCGAAAAGTTTGGTTTTTAGGAAAAAATGAAATGATCCACCTTTCTCATTCTTTGCATTGTAATAACTGATGTGTAAGAAATACAAGAGAATAACCCTTCAGGGCTCTGAAGCAAAATAAGTAAGTTCTTATATTCTTACACTCCAATCACAAGGCTATATTTGTCCTTTACATTCAGTGGAAATCCAAGTAACCGAAATATTATAGTTAATTTTTAAAAGTCATGGCTTTCCTATCAAAACCAGCTCATTTTCTGGTACAATCTTAATAAATTAATCTCTCCATGAAGTTTTTAAGCTCTCATTCTCATTTCGCTTTACTAAAAGCAGTGTGAATATTTGGATCCCTGCACAAAAGCAGGCAGTTGTTTCCCTCCATTAACCATTGAGCCTAAACTCCTTAGCATGACTTTCAAGGCACTTTACTAATTGATACCTTTCTTCTCTTCACAGTGTCAAAAGCCTCCTTTCCCATTATCCCTCCACAGGAAGTCACCATTTAGTCAATTGAATCTGCCGTGGTCTCCTTCAAGTGACTGCCAAATATGCAAACCTTTTTATCCTAGGAACATGGAACATGGTACTCCTGCCCTCCCACTTACTCCGTATCCCACTTCGGAAGCTTACCACATTTTTTCTAGAAGGCTTTCTAATGAACTCTATTCACATATAGAAGTCTTGCATTCTGCCAATACTTGTTTCATTTGTATTGTATTAATTTACTTTTTGTAACTATTAAGTTTTCTCCTTGTTATTTTAAAATTTTTTTACTAGATTCATAAAATTTGAAAATCAAATTAAGAATTTTCACTATAATCAGAACACAAGAAAGTTTTAAAGAACAGTTAATCTCTCATTCAATAGGTGGAAAAATTAAGGACCAGAGAAGTTAGTGACTTGGACAAAGACATGCAATCAGAGAGTTGGCAGCAGAACTAACCTGCACTGTCTTGTTTTCATGGCTAGGTCACTCATTTCAAAACCCAGTATAATCTTCAGACACTATTAAACAATGTCACCCTTACTACACAGTTCTTGTTTGAGAACTTGGAAGGTAGAGTCCTTGTATCTCCTCATCCACCTTTACACAAATGCAATATTCCTTAAAAATAAAGGTGGTTATAGTGAATATGTTTAACATTGTGAGTTTTAACAAATAGTGTTATAGAATGAAAAATGAACTTTATCAAAGCTTCCTTTTTTTCCCACGAATATTCCATAAAATGAAGATGGAATTTCTAACTATTTCTAAGAAAAAAAAATCCATACATTCATGATTTAAAGCTAGAATCATTTGGGTAGCAATAAAGTGATCGTAAAGTAGAATAACTAAATTTAGTAACCTAATTGCCATTTACTGAATGCTTATCTGAGGAACACTATGTAAGAAATGATCATTATAGAGAAAAAAATACTAGCATCAAAGAAAAGATATTTAAGGAATATGTCTATCAATTATATGTACAATAAATGGCAGGGAAACTAGAGCATTCATGGCCACCTACAAAAACACCCAAGAAAAATTCACTAATCACCAAGGTGCTGACTACAAAGATGATTAAGATAGACAGACTTTATATTTTTATTATTCACTTAATGCATAAAAAACAAAAGCTAAAAACTAAGCAGAAAATGCTTTATAATTTAAACATGTAAATGATTTACAAGTGTACTTAATATTAATCCAATATTTAGAGAGTTATCATTCTTATTATTTTTTTAATGTTTATTTTTGAGATATGAGTGTGTGTGTCTATGGTGTGAGCTGGGAGGGGCAGAGAAAGAGAAGGAGACAGAGGATCTGAAGTGGGCTCTGTGCTAACAGCAGAGAGCCTAATGTGGGGCTTGAACTCATGAACCATGAGATCAGAAACTGAGCCAAAGTCAGACACTTCACTGACTGAGCCACCCAGGTGCCCTAAATGAGTCCTTTCCATCTATTATAACCATGACAGAGATAAGAAACTTACTTTTTTTTACAAGAAACTCTTAATAAATGTCCATCTTGACATTTATTATGGACATTTGACATTGTCCAAAAAGGCACATCGCCTTTACAGATCACATATCAATACTATATTGAAAGTTCTTATATTATTTGCACATGAGGAATTCCAGGGTAAACATGAAAACCTCCCTGCCTACATCTAACTAATAAAACAATGTGGGTTTTTTTTAATGTTTTCTCTATTCTTAAGAGAGAGAGACAGACAGAGAGTGAATGGGTGAGGGGCAGAGCGAGAGAGGGACACAGAATTCAAAGCAGACTCCAGGCTCTGAGCTGTCAGCACAGAGCCCCATTTGGGGCTCAAACTCACAAGCCATGAGATCATGACCTGAGCCAAAGTCGGACACCCAACCAACTCAGCCACCCAGGTACCCCAGAAATAAAACAATCTGGACCATGCAGAATCATGATAAGGTTTTATATAGAACTTCAGTTAATTAAATAGAAACTTCAGGTAAAAACAATTCAGTAATTGTATTTGAACAAAACAAACTAAACAATTTAAAAGATAAGTGAGAAGATTTCAGCAGTTTGTTTCTAGGAGAAAAATGCATTTTTCATACAATGAGCATTTTTAAATGACATTAGCATCTTTAAAACTGTGATGGCTTAATAAATACTTATAGAACTCAAGAAAATAGTTATAATATAATCATGAGTTCCCCTAGAAATACCATTAAGATGTTGCTAATACCAGACATTAACTACCCTAAAATTTATTTTAGAACAAAACATTTTACTTCAAAGTCTTGAAGAATACGAGGTTTTATAAAACAACAGTAAGGAAACAAATAGAAAGTAAAATATTGGATGTATTTTGAGACTAAAGCATTTTGTTTAAGAGCAAGCAAGCAACAGAGGGGCAGAGAGACAGAGAGAAAGAGAATCCCAAGCAGACTCCGTGTTGTCCATGCAGAGCCCAACACAGGGCTCTATCCCACAAACCATGAGATTTTGACCTGACCTAAAATCAAAGAGTCGGATGTACAACTGACTAAGCCACCCAGGCATCCTGAGACTAAAGCATTTTAAAATTACCCAAGATCATGGGTGCCTGGGTGGCTCAGTCGGTTAAGTATCCAACTCTTGGTTTGGCGAAGGTCATGATCTCATAGTTTCAAGCCCCACATCTGCTCTGTAGATAGCAGAGCGGAGCATGCTTGGGATACTCTCTGTCCCTCCCCTGCTCATGTTCTGTCTCTCTCAAAAGAAATAAACTTTAAAAAAATACCCAAGATCAAACACCTTTTTATGAATTAAAACTCTGTCAGGATGATAGTGATCATCGATTTACTTATTAATTCAAAATATTTTAACACTAGCTTCTTGGGGCGCCTGGGTGGCTCAGTTGGTTATGCGTCCAACTTTGGCTCAGGTCATGATCTCACGATTTGTGGGTTTGAGCCCTGCACAGGGTTCTGTGCTGACAGCTAGCTCAGAGTCTGGAGCCTGTCTTCAGATTCTGTGTGTCTCTCTCTCTTTGACCCGCCCCTGCTCATGTTGTCTCTCTCTCTCTCTCAAAAATAAATTAAACATTAAAAAACATTTTTTTAAAAAAACAAACAAAAAAACCCGACACTAGCTTCTTATCAGCAATTATGGCAGATACTGAGAATAAAAATATGAATGAATAAAGAAATGGTCCCTGTCCTCAGGGACTCACAGTGTAATACAGGACAAACATTCTATTAGATCATTTAAAATGGTTCTCTAAATGATCTGATGGTACTATACTACTAAGAGGGACGAAGGACATTGGGAAGAGGACACCATACAGCACAGCAAAGGGAGAGGAGAACTAGGACTTCAAAGTAGCAGCAGGTGGGCAGGGGGAGACGTGCTACGTTAATGAGCTCTACCATCGGCCTCTAGGAAAAAGAAAAAAGTTTTCTCAGAAAACTAATGGGAATTGCATTTTACCTTATAGATAGGAGGCTATGAAGGAAAATGGTTCTGAGGGTAGATGATACTGCAGGAAAGCAATTAAGATTTGGGGTTCTAAGAATGACAGATATCAATTATACTTATTAAACCAAAAATGTATTTTTAAGTATCTAGCAGAAAAATCAGAAAGTGATTAATAACACTAAGTTTTTTGAGATGAGAGAATCAAACCATTTTCAAATAGATAGTTTTATATCTTTCCTTCCAATCTGTATGCCTTCTATTTTTTTTTTTTCCTGGCCTTATTGTCCTAAGACCTCCTACAATGTTAAATAAGAGTAAACCAATTTTAGGTCCAATATTTCACCAATACACGTAAGATTCATGTTTTTGAAGGACAGCATTTATTAGATGGCATTAAATTTGAGTTTTTTTCCATAAGTGGGCATTAAATTTTATCAAATGATGTATCCATGTCTAGTGAAACCACCGGAGAAGTCTTCCTTATTCTGTTAATATAATGAATGATAGTCCAATTTTAGAATGAGAAACCAACTGTTGCTTGGGATAAACTCCATGAAATCATAAAAATGATCATTTTATATATTACTATATAAATCTGATCATATTTATTAATTTTACTATAATATATTAATTATAATTATTAATATAAATTATTGATTTAATTGTAAATGTTCATAATTTTATACATATACATTTAATAGTTTTGTCTCATCCATGTCAATGTTATGCTGGCCTCATCACATAAGTTAGAAATGGATTCTTCCACCTCTGTTTTCTGAAAAAGCTTATGTAAGACTGGTGTTCTTTCTCCTATAAAAGCTCCGTAGAATTCACCAGTGAAACCATGTGGTTCTTTTTATGGAAAGTTTTTTGATAATGAATTCAATTTCTTTAACAGATATATAACTATTCAGATTTTTTTTGACACTGGGTCACTTTTGGTAAGCATATTTTAAAAGTTTGCCAATTTCATCTTAATTATTTAATTCATAACATAAAGCTGATCATAATGTTCCTTTATTATTCCTTAATAACTATGGAATCTTCAGTGAAACTCTTCTTTCATTATTGATTAATTTACAGTCTCTCATTTCCTTCAGTCTCTTACTTTCCCCTAGCTAGGGGTTTATTTTAATAATCATTTCCAAGAACCAACTTTTGGCTTTGTTATTCTTCTCATTTGTCTTTTTTCTGTTTTACTGATTTCTGCTCAAATGTTTATTGTTTCCTTTTTTCCATGTGCTTTGGCTATACTTTACTTTTTTTCTAGTTTCTTTAAAGTAAAACTGACTCATTCATTTTATATATCATTCTACTGTAAATATTGTTACAGTTCAATATCTCTCTCAGCACTACTTCAGCTACATTCACAAATTTTATTTTTTATTATTTTCTAGTTTTAAAAATGTCCTAATTTCCATTGTGACTTCTTCGAGCTGTGTGTTATTTAAAGGTATATTTCCTAATATTTGGGTTTGGGTTTTTATAGTTTCTAGCTCATGATACTTAAGTTCATTGTGGCCACAGATCATACTCAATGTTATTCCAATCATTTTAAACTTATGCAGACTTGCACTCTAGCTCAACAAGTCTCTTGGTAAGAGTGCTAAGTACTCTTGAAAAGAACAGGTGTCCTGCAGTCACTGAATATGATATCCTATAAAGAAAAATTAGATCAAGTGATAATTAGTGATATTCATATCATGTACCTGTGAACAAACTGAAAGATGTTTTATATCGATCACTGAAAGAGGAATGTTAAAATCTTCCACTGTTCTAAAGATCTGCTTATTTCTTAAGTTATATTTTTAATTATATTTTTATATTAGTTAATATGCAATGCAATATTGGTTTTGGAAGTCAAATTCAGTGATTCACCACTTACATACAATACCCAGTGCTCATCACAAGTGCTCTCCTTAATACCTACCACCCACCTCCCTCCAACAACCCTCAGTTTATTCTCTATTGTTAAGAGTCTCCTGTGGCTCATTTCCCTTTCTTCTCCTCCCCTGCCCCTTCCCATACATTCAACTCTTTTGTTTCTTGAATTCCACAGATGACTGAAGTCATATATCTGTCCTTCTCTGATGGACTTATTTCATTTAGCATAATACATTATAGCTCCATCCAAACTCGTTCTATGAAGTAAGCCTTACCTTGATTCCAAAACCAAAGACCCACTAAAAAGGAGAATTATAGGCCAATATCGTTGATAAACATGGATGCAAAAACTCTCAACAAGATACTAGCAAATCAAGTTCTATAATACATTAAAATAATTATTCACCATGATCAAATGGGATTTATTCCTGGACTGCAGGGCTGGTTCAATATTTGCAAATCAATCAATATGATATACCACATTAATAAAAGGATAAAAGAACCATATGAGCCTCTTAATAGTTGCAAAAAATTTTTTGACATAATAAATGTATTTGAATACAGTATCCATTCTTGATTTTAAAAAAACCCTCAGCAAAGTAGGGATAGATGGAACATACCTCAACATCATAAAGGCCACATACAAAAGACTCATAACTAATATTATTATCAATGAGGAAAAACTGAGAGCCTTTCCCCTACAATCAGGAACAAGATAAGGATGCCCACTTTCAACATTACTATTTAATATAGTATGAGAAATCTTAGCCTTAGCAATCAGACAACAAAAAGAAATAAAGGGCATAAAAATCAGCAAGGAAGAGGTCAAACTTTCACTATGTGCAGATGACATGATACTCTACACAGAAAACCAGAAAGACTCCACCAAAAACTTGCTAGAACTAATACATGAATTCAGCAAAGACACAGGATAAAATCAACATTCAGAAATCTGTTGCATTTCTATACACTAATAATGAAGCAATAAACCCAAAGATGTAAAAAAAAAAAATCTGTACTCTGAAAACCGATTATCGAAGACATACGAAAGATATTGAAGAGGACACAAAAAAAGGGAAAACATTCCATGCTCATGGAAAGAACAGCATTCCTCAAATTATTTTAGTACTTCATATATTTTGTATCTCATTTTTAGGATCATTACTAATTTATGATTGTTATGTCTATATTATAATCAAATGTTTCTAAATTTGACATTACTTCATTTTCTTTATCTCTGACATTAATTATGGCTACTCCAGTCTTCTAATGTATAGTTTTTCCTTTTTTTCTATTCATTGACTGTCAACTTATCAGTATCTTTTTCTTTGAAAGGAATATCTAAAGACCCAAATGTTTGCTGTCTCTACTTATTCTGAAAACCTTTGAATTTTAATTATTTAGTCACTTACATGTAATGCACTTACTGATTAGGGCTACTATTTTCCTATTTGTTTTCTTTTTTCCCATCCCTTTTGTTTCCTTATTCTTCCATCTCTGCCCTGTGGGGTTTGCTTTTTGTTTGTTTGTTTTAAAATTTTATTTTGGGGGTGCCTGGGTGGCTGAGTCGGTTGGGCATCCGGCTTCAGCTCAGGTCATGATCTCAGTTTGTGGGATCAAGCCCCGCGTCGGGCTCTGTGCTGACTGCTAGCTCAGAGCTTGGAGCCTGTTTCGGATTCTGTGTCTCCCTCTCTCTCTGACCCTCCCCTGCTCACGCCATTCCAGTTCTTTTAACTAGTTGATTTTTTAAGTCGTTTTTCTTGAGTTTGTGTTTCTGCTGGAGTGCTTCTACCACTATAGAAAACAGAATTTGATTTTTTAAGATTATTTTATGACATCCACTGAATCTTTCCCAGGCTACCATAAAGTCACAGACAGGAACCATCAAATCACTTAACTTCAGTGAAATTTGTGAAACATGTCAAATATATAAAAGCCACTGAATTGTAATAGAATATTGTATAGGTGCTTCAGAATTTCTTTTTTGGCACATTACTCTAAATGATAGCATCTTTTTTCCACCCACTCTTGTTTCAAATAATCCTGACAATTTTCTATTAGATTTAAACCCAAGGGCAAAAACTTACTTATCCTTCTTTGCTTTGGTTGACTGGTTTGTTTTAGGGTTTTTGTTTTTTTTTTTTTGGAAAGAGTTTGTTTTTTCATAGAATATCTGGTATGTATCACTCTTATTAAAAAGAAAAGGAAAACATACTGTGAAAGGAAAAAATCCTTGCAAAATATAACTCCCATGGAACACTGGTAGTTCTAACCACTTACTTTGAAAACAAAAATTAGAAGTGAAAAAAGGAGAAGAGAAACAGGAGAAACTGGTGGTTGTAACTGAATACAGAGAAAGTCTGGATGAAGTAATTTCTGAGAGAGATACTCAAATCATTTCTCACCTTTTGACAGCTCCGGTCAATAGGATCCACCGGAGTAGATCTGGGATGGGTCACTCTCACATCATCTCTTGCACATTCCAGATTGGTCCATAACTCAGTTATAAGTGCATTAATAAACCCTAAGAAGAATTTTATACATCATACTTACAATATATAATTTCTTGGAATTATGGAAGAAAGATATAATTATCTGACAAGATTGGTCCTAACTAACAAAAGACACATACTCATATCTTGTATAAGAATTAGCCTTTAATCTTGGTAGAAATTATATCTCCTGTAGTTAATTATACCATTATCCCAAAGCTATTATACAATGACTAAATTCTGAGAGACTATTTCCCTAGAGAACTGAATATTGAGTCTCCGATTGATTCCTTGGCCAGTAACTTCTGACCATGCTTTTCTGAAGAATAAGGTTTACACTTTACTCTCCAGGTGAGTTAACAATAAAAGGCAGCTGAAAGGTGGTATGTATGTACATGTATGCATGTATGTGTGTATGTGTGTGTATCAGGAGGCAGGGAACACACTTAAAGTGTGCTCCTTGTTCTAAATATCTGTTTTTATAATTCCTATGCTTAAAACAATTCTTCATTTCACACAACTTTTGGCTCATTACAGTCTAAATTCTCATAAGTCAGGTACTATATACACAAATGAAAGTGATTATTAAGGCTAATTATTATTTTATGAAGAATCAAATTGCATAAAGTGTAAAACATAACATCTAATCATAAAATCAGTAGTTCATAATTACATTAGAACAATAAGGTTCCTCTGGTATAATAGAAAAAGAAAAGCTCTGAAATCAAGATTATCAGGGTTCAAAGTACAAATCTGCCAGCTTAGTAGTTGTATGTCCTTAGACAAATCCCTTGACTCCTTAGAGCATCAGGTCCCCCACTGGAAAACTGGAATAGTGTTATATTCGAGGGCTGTCATGAGGTATCAATGGGATGAAATATGGAAAGTTCCTAATATAGTTCCTCGGAGATGCTAGGGACTCAAGATATCTCAGTCTTCCTTCCTTTGTCCTATAAAATGATTGCAATTAATCCTTGGATCAGAAGCTTGATAGTATTAGGTTCAAAAGCTTAATGACTTGACCAACAGGAATATCGAGATTATCTCCAAATGCTTCCATTAATATGTCCTGGAGTATGGCAATATATTGGATTTTATACTAAGTAGAAGAAAAAATAAGTCGTTCAGTTTGGGACTTCTTCCAAGAAACACATTTCATAAAGCAAGGAGACAATCAGTTGTGGTCAGTGATGATCTAGTTCATCAACACTAAACTTTGAAAAAACATAACCATAGCATTTATACTAGAGGTTATGTTTTACCTCTGGTCCAGAATTCACATAGCCTTAAGATATATTAAATTCTCAATGTTTAAATTTCTTCAAAATTAAATCCATAGTAGATAATACATGCTGACCGCAAACACACTGGTAAAAGCTAAGTGGTGAAAGCTAAGCTTTCGAGAAGCAAAAGAGGAAGAAGAAGAAAAAAAATAGTGTGTATGTACGAAAGCTATTATGATTGTGTGAATTTTGATGCATACACAGACCACTAAAATTGAGCATTAAGAAATCATGTAAGATTGAAGAGGGAAAACAATCCTATGAGATTCAACTGTCCTGAAAGATGATTTAGAAGATGAAGACAATTTCTTAAGCATCAAGTACTTAATTCAGATGCTCCACTGTCCTGAGGAAAAGGGACAGGCTGTGTATATATACTCTAAGGGGAAAAATTCCATTGCAGTTTCATGGAAGACAAAAGATAAAGGTAACCCGGTAACTTTCCCTCACCTAATGCCAAACTTGGGGAAAAGAACTTCAGAGTAAATATCCTAAGAGCTGATAATGCCAGTTAAATTTTCTATTGGCTTGCTCATTTTATTTAAAATTCTTAGCATTCTGATTAAAAGGAAAAACCTACCTGAACTCTTTAGCACTACTGAACCTGCGGCTGTTGATGCCACTTGTGTAACCAATGCTCCGTAGCCGGACTTTTTATGCCTGCTGATCTGACAATATAAATAAAGCACAATGAAAACAAGAAAACATAAAAGGCTAATAACTTATTTATATGTTACATGTAGGTTACCAATTCTTCTTGTTAGAATATTAGACATTCTTTCAGGTAGAGATAATGAGCAGCAAAACAAACTCACACACTCTATCAATGAGTTAATATTTTTGACAATCTTATTGCAGATAGAGGTTCTGGCCCCAGCCTTAAAACTAAGTAGCTTTTTGCTTTGAACAAGGCACCTCCCAAGCTAGGTCTAAGTCTTTTCATACATAAAATAAAAGACTTTGACCAGGATGAAGATTAGCATTCCTTCCAGCCTTAAATGCTGTTACTTTATTCATTAGGCTAATCCTTCAATAATACATTTCCTCGCTTATAAATCTGTATTGACTGCCAGCCAAACTATACTTCTAATAATTAAAAAACTTTAAAAAACAATATCTTCTCAATGATAATTATTTATAGAGGAAATATAATTTTCCCCCTTAAGTTAATATATATATGTATATATATTTACATATATAAACACATACACAAAGAATACTCATCATTAACATACAAGTTTCTAAACAGTGTTGTAGAAAACACTGGACAATTTGCTATGTCAGAAAGAGTATTATACATGCGTTCCCTGGTAAAGTACATAAGTATCATGCTTGGCAGAAAATAGAATATGGAAATAACAGATATAAAAATGTTCCTCCTTAGATCTTAGCTAGGGTGATTAGATCTTAGATCTTAATCACTAGGGTGATTAATAAAATGGTTGATTTCTATACAAAGGTAACCATTCACAATTTATATTTTTTCAACATTTCATTAAAAGAATTGGTTTTTTAAAAAGGACCTGTTTTAATCAAAATTTTAAAACAAACTGTGCATTCAGTTTTGAATGCAAAAAAAAAGGTAGAAAACATCATGGGAAAGAATTAGATTTCTTTGATTTTTCTATTCATGTCTTCGTAAGTTTGCCTTCCTTTTCCATTTTTATTACTCCTATTTTCCACTTTCATTGAACTTGCCATACGTTAGTTCTGTAGTGAGATGACAGAGAGGTACAGAAATATGATTGGCTATTCTTTCTCCACTCTCCCTCTTCCATAATAACTAAATAAACACTTTACTCATTAATCATCCCCATTGACTCTGCTGATTTAGTTATTAGCAGTCACAGGGGCTTCCTAGATTCACACTAAGTACTGAAAAGGAAACAGTAAAGAAAACCTTCATAGAAGTTAGAGATCCTTTACTAATATTCAGCTTCAATGAAAGACAAATTTGAACTCGAGTCTTACTGCTGTCAGTAACTAGATGTGAAAGCATTTGCAGATGATTTAACAAGCCTGGGTCTCTATTTTCTCTTCAGCAAAATTAAGGAAATGGCTTAATGGCTTTCTTACAAGATAATGGAGAATCTAAATTTTCAAAAAATTTCTTAAATAGCATAAAGCACCATTAGGCTATTGTATTATAAGGCTATAAATTACTGAGGTTCAGGAAACAGTGTCTTCTATTATAACAATCAGTGTGGCATAAAGACTAGGTTTTTTTTTAAATATTTTTTAATTTACATCCAAGTTAGTTAGCATATAGTGCAACAATGATTTCAGGAGTAGAATCCTTAATGCCCCTTACCCATTTAGCCTATCCCCCCTCCCACAATCCCTTCAGCAACCCTCTGTTTGTTCTCTATATTTAAGAGTCTCTTATGTTTCACCTCCCTCCCTGTTTTTATATTATTTTTGCTTCCCTTCCCTTACGTTCATCTGTTTTTTATCTTAAAGTCTTCATATGAGTGAAAGTCTAGGTGTTTTTTAATATTCATAAGTATTAAAACGGTGACATCTAGTCCTAGCTATATTATCACAATAGCAATAGTTGTGTAAGCACAGTCTCAAACATCTGATAAAAAGGTCTTAGAATTGCTTTAAGATTTTCAAAAATGTAAAAACAAAAATAAAAATCCAATCGATTAACTAGCACACAGCATGATTCAAACTCAACAACAGAGAAATTCAAGTTAAAATGACCATTTAGATAAACTTAAAAATCCTGAGAAACTTCAATATTTACTATAGTGTGAAAGTTTGTGTCCCCTCCAAACTTCATATGTTGAAATCTAACTTCTAAGGGTGATACAGTGAGTGGGACCTTGATTTATCATGAGGTTAAAAGAACTCATGAATGGGATTAGTGCTATTACAAAAAAGATCCCAGAGAGCTCCTGACCCAGTATCCATGTGAGGATACAATGAGGCATCTGTGACCAGAAGAGGGCCCTCCTCTGACCACAGTGGCTCCTGATCACGGACTTCCAGCCTCCAGAACTGTAAGCAGTAACTTCTGCTGTTTATAAACCACCCAACCTGTGGTATTGTGGTATCTTAACAGCTCAAATGCACTAAGACAATGTCCCAATCCTCGGCATATCCCAGGATATTACACTTAACTAAAAACATTAGCATGGAAGCTTGAGCTAGAGGAATACACTCAGGGTGAAACGGAACTGTGGGCCAGCATTGACAGGGCATAAAATTAATCAAGACAACATCTTGCGTGGCCAGATGAGGACAGTATGCCATAACCTGAGGCATGGAAATAAGTTCTCTATACTTGAGGTCCATTAAAATAAGAATAATTAAAAACAGATCTGCACATACGAACCTACTGTCAAAGTGATGAACTAATATTTATAGGTTTTATTTGTGAAGGGATGGTCAGGAGCCTCCCTCAAAAACTACTTACCTTCACAAGCAAAAACTCTTAAGTTTTTCATGTTTTTAGAGGCTTACACAAAAGCAGGGAATTAGAACTGAAGAACAAATAAAATGGTATTTACAACCTGGTAACCTAGTAACATCAATAGACAACAGCTGCCAGAGACAAAGAAGACACTTTAACAAGGATACATATAATCCTAAAAAGCCCAAAAGTTCAGGAATGTTTACACCATCAGAGCAAAAGCTGAATACACCTTAATGGACTTCTGAGAAAGGGCTAAATTATACTGTACATTTTATTTAACAATATTTAAAAATAATGTACAAATACTTTTCTTTTTAATGTGAGGAACAACTTCTTACTAACATGTACATTTAGACCCAACAGGGTTTTGCCTCCTCCTGAAATTCCTCCCAGCTTTAGTACAACCAGATGTTTGTTATATTTATAACACATCTGGATGGTTAACAATATTTTTCAATTCCATCTGGTTGTTTCCCATCCCATAAACATATCCATAGATACCAACATCAATTCTAATGCTTTCCTGAAATAATATCAAGTTAAATATTACAATGCTATATGGCTTTTTAATTGAGGTTTAATAACCTCTTCACTCAGAGAAGACGGAATGATGTTCTTAATAGCTTTTACAGAAACAAAAATTCTTTTTGCCTGTGGCAGATGGTAATTCCTACCTGTAAGTTTTTTGCATATCGGTTGAACATAAATGTCACACATTCATTGATGGCACCTGTTCTTTGAAGAAATAGTAGTCCTTTGGGAGTGGCAGCAAAATTTAGTAAATCATCTAACAAATTCTCTTCCCAAGCCATACTGAAACAGGTAAAAAACAGGCATGCATTTCTTTATTATACTCAAAACTGAGAAGAAAATATTTCAGCTTAATATTGCTGATAAACTTATAGAGGACATATTGATAGCTAAATATTCAATATTTTAAGAAAATAGATTTAAAAAGTATGGTTTCCTTGAAAGTGAGTTTTATTCTTATATTTTCTGCCTAATAATTTTCTTTCACTTTAATTAAATATTAACTGAATGTGTCAGCATTTCTTTACACCCAGATTCTCTCATCTGTGCTTTAAATGACTTTGAGTAGATAATGAAAGAAAATGCAAAATGCTTATTGATTTATGATGTGGTTTCATCTTAGCTTGGGCAAACCATGCAGTATTTAATACATAGTAGCAGAATATTTACTATTGAAGCTTGAAAAGATGTGAGTTCTTTGTGTGCAATCTTTCATTTATGTATGTGAGAGGGTTTTCTTTTTTTTAATATTTTTACATTGTAGTACTTGTTTTGCTTGTTGGGGTGTTTGCTTATTTAATACATTCCGTCAAGGACAGAAATTACATGCTGGGGTTTTTTTTCCCCTAGGGAGTGTGTCTTGGGTTTTTCCCTTATTATTTTCTTTACTTTTTTTTCCCCCTCTTCTTTTTTTGGTGGTGGGGGTGATTATGCTTAAATGATGTTGCTTTTACAGCACCAAAGACTTAATCATCCATTTCCTATATAAAAGGTAGCTACTTTTTTGCATGGACCTCAACTATACTGTAGTATAGAGGTGGAGTTTAAGGAAAGGTATTAAGCAGGCTGTGTTTTAGCTATGGGCAAGTAATAAATTGTATCATTTATCTTGAATGTATCATAGATAAGCTGCTATATAATGATTGCCACTTCAGATAGCTGTGAAATTAGGTAACTAGTTGTTACTTAACCCTCTAATTTCTGTGTAAGTCTAATTACATGAAATAGAAGTTGGTGTTTTGATTATTTACTTTGCTTTTCTGTTTGGAGTGTCATTGTAACTACTGTATTGTAAATGATGGAAAATAACTGCATATGTTAAAAAAATAAATTGTGTTACATTAAAAAAAAACAAAAATAAAAAATAAACATTGAAAACAAATTCATTTTCTTCTCTTAATTCTGCTGGGCCTGAAGTCCCCAAGCTACAATTCTCCATTATTGTAATACTTCTTTTTATGTTTTTCAAGTTTTTATTCATTTATTTATTTAGAGACAGAGACAGTGAGTAGCAGAGGAACAGAGAGAAAGGGAGAGACAGAACACCAAGCAGGCTCTGTCCTGCCAGCGCAGAGCCCAATATGGGGCTTAGAACCAGGAAACTATGAGATCATGACCTGAGCTGACACCAATAATTGGAAACTTGACAACTGAGCCACCCTGCTGCCCCTATTATTTCCTTTTCATTACAGAGTATCTGTCTTCCAAAGCATATCAGGCATAGTATCTTTATTTTAATGTTTTTCATTTTACTTTTGGAGAATAACAGTTTTGTCTCATAACACTTCTGAAAGTAGGGCCAGTAACATTTTCCCCAGAAAACGTTTGAAACATTCAGAAGACACAGTTAAACAGGGGAGCCAGAGCTAGAAATATGTAAACATAGGAGAGGACATGAGCATTATATTCAGAAGTACAAGAAGGAGAAAATGTACTCCTTAAGGGATATTCCTAGTTGTCTAGAGAGAAACTTTGGATATAAAAATAGACCAAAAAGTAATTGCTGACATGTATAGTGAAACAGTGAATCTGGAGAAGTGTGCCATTCACCCCCCAATGAAGTTTCAGAAGTCTGTTTTGAAAATGATTATAAAAAGAAACTTGAAATCTGGGACTTTTCTGATCAAAAAAAGAACAATTAGTCCATGTTTTGACACATATCCCTCTGCACCAATCACAGAGCAGTGGCCAAAGATTCAACCATGTTTAAATAACAAATTCTACCATGGACAGAACAGAAACACAAAGAAGTGAGGCTCTAGTTTTAAGGTAAGTGCAGGCAATGGAAACTAAATTTAGTGTCAGTAAGATATAAAGGACTAGAGGAATCACATATCAGACACAAGACCAGTGCGAGACTTACTGCTTAAGACCTACAACTGGGTGAGACTAACATAATAATATATATTTAACTAAAATATAACTTATATACTTAAAAATATTATATGTAACAAAATAGTTATGTATGTATAACAAGATCTAAAAGTGGGGCTTTTGACAAGCCCAAAGCCTAGGATAGCAGGAAGATACAGATAAAGCCTCATTATTAGAAATGAGCATATGGTCAATTTATATTCTAGTTCTTAGCAGTAGCTACAATATCCACATCACCACTGACAGGAGCCTCAAAATACCAATAAAAAGTTTATTTAAAACATTACAGTAAAAGAGAAAAACCATAAAACTGCTTGACAGGGAGAAATGAACTTAGAAATATAAGTAGGGAGAAACAATAAGGGAAAAGGAGGAGGAAGAAGAAAATAAGGAAGGAAACAAACAAAAAGACTCAATATTAAGTCCCAATCAAACTTTAAAAGGTATCTAAAGCTCATCATAATACCCTTCAGTTCTATCCACATTGTTCCAAATGGCAAGATTTCATTCTTTTTCATTGCTGAATAGTATTCCACTGTGTGTGTGTGTGTGTGTGTGTGTGTGTGTGTGTGTGTGTACACACATACATACATACCACATCTTCTTTATCCATTCATAATTGAGAGTATTATGCTAAGCAAAATAAGTCGATCAGAGAAAGACAGATATCATATGATTTCACTCACATGTGGAAGTTGAAAAACTTAACCAAGGCACATAGAGAAGGGAAGAAAAAATAAAATAAAAACATACGGGAAGGGAAGAAAAAATATGGCAAACTATAAGAGATTCTTAAATACAGAGAACAGACCTAGGGTTGATGTGGGGGGTTGGGGGTGGTTAAATCGGTGATGGACATTAATGGTTAAATGGGTGATGGACATTAAGGAGTGCACTTTTCGAGATGAATGTTATATATAAGAAATGAATCACTGTGTTCGACTCCTGAAAAAGAGAGTACACTGAATGTTAACTAACTTGAGAATTAAAAAAAAAAAGTATCTAAAGCCAAGAGCTAGCAGAATTGACACTTATCAAATGAATCCATTCTAGCTGAAATAATTTTCAGAAATGACTAAAATAAATTTATGATACTCAAAAATAATTTTTCTTTTACAACTGAAGCAAAAAACAAAAGGGAAATAAAAACAAGTACATTTTTTAAAAAAGAAGAACCACTGAAAAATTTGGAAATAAGAAGCACAGCCACTTAAACAGTCACAAAGAATTATTGAATTGGATTGTAGATAGGTAGGAAATGTTTAAGAAAACAGATGCAAACAATAAAGACTGAAAGGTCTCAAAATATATCTAATAAAAGCAGTAAAAGAGAATCAAAGGGATATTTGAAAAGATACTAAGAATTTTGTAGATTTGAAGAAAAACACCAGTCCAGTCTATAGATTGAAAGAATATTCAAAGTACCATGCAGGATAAACTTAAGTCACACAAATGGCAAACATCCAAAAAAAACCAAAAACAAACAAAAACAAAATAAAACAAACAAAAAAACCCACAACCAAATTAAAAGATAAGAGAAAGGATATGATCTATAAGAGAAAGGTGATTATACTAACAGATTTTTCAGTTACTACTTATTCCAAAAGATAATGGAGTAAGAGCTTCAAATACTGATGAGAAATAATTGTCTATCAAAACTTTCATACCCAGATAAAGTATAAACTACCCCTTAAGAGGCATAGTTTAGATAGGAGTAGGTTGCATAAGTTGGAGGGATATGGTCAATTTCAGACATAAAGAGAAGACTAGTTACTACTCTCAAACCCGTAAAGAACAATTAAAGGAAAACTATTTGGAAACCTACTGTGGGGGGAAAGGTGAGCCTATGAGAAAGAATGGGCTATAAGTTTCAACAAATGGCAAAAAATGGTAAATGTCTATAAATTTAATAACTGACTAAAATGAAAATTTAGGTGTTGCCAATAAAGAACACAAAGTAAGGTTTTTCAAGTAAAGGCAGATTTGGGTTTTAATTGATCCTGTACTATATCACAAAATATCAAACAACATAAAAGGATACATATGCAATCCAGGCTCTCTAAAAATATTAATTAATTAGAATAGTTAAAAATATACCAGTAAAAATAACTGTATGGAAACAACTGTATTGCAAATATTTCATGGATTAAAGAGTAAATCAAAATAGAAAGTTCTTAAAATATTTAAAATAGCTTAATATGAAAGTACTACATATCAAAATGAATTAAAATTAGTATAGCTGATGTGCATTGCTCCTTTCAACATCCATTCTCATTCCCCTTTTCATTTACTTTCCTGTACCACAAAAGTGAAGGAAGGAGAGAAAATGCAAAGAGTATCAGTAAAACCCAAACCCTGGTCATTGCATAAACTAATGCAATAAGGTAGTCAAGGGGGGAAAAACAGCCAAAAACATAGTAACACTCAAAAAATAAATAATTACAGCTAAAGAATTTTTTAACCATACAAAAACATTTCAAACAAGTTAAAAAATGTATATGTTTAGATAAGAAAAAGTAATATCTTAAAGAAAATATCAAAAGTCTCTCAAGCACAAAATAAAACCTGAATAACTATTAGTCATTAAAGAAATTATAAAATTTTTAATGTTTTTTTTAATGTTTGTTTATTTTTGAGACATAGAGAGAGAGTGCAAACGGGGGAAGAGCAGAGAGAGGGAGACACAGAATCTGTCTGAAGCAGGCTCCAGGCTCTTAGCTGTCAGCACGGAGCCCAACACAGGGCTCGAACTCACAGACCTCAAGATCATGACTGAGCCAAAGTCCGATGCTTGACTGACTGTACCACCCAGGCGCCCCAACCATTGTTTATTTTTGAAAGAGAGAGACAGAGTGCAAGCAGGGTATGGGCAGAGAGAGAGGGGGACACAGAATCTGAAGCAGGCTCTAGGCTCTGAGCTGTCAGAACAGAACCCAACACAGGCCTCAAACTCGTGAACTACAAGTTCATGACCTGAGCCAAAGTTGGACGCTTAACCGACTGAGCCACCCAGCACCACAAAAGAAACTGCATTTTAAAGTCTACCTTGGGGCGCCTGGGTGGCTCAGTCAGTTACGCGTCCGGCTTCGGCTCAGGTCATGATCTCACTGTTCGTGGGTTCAAGTCCCGCATCGGGCTCTGTGTTGACAGCTAGCTCAGAGCCTGGAGCCGCCTTCAGATTCTGTGTCTCCCTCTCTCTCTCTGACCCTCCCCTGCTCACGTGCTCTCTCTCTGTCTCTCAAAAATAAATAAATAAATAAAACATTTAAAAATTAAGAAAAATATAAATAAAGTCTACCTTGACTCCCATCCCTCAAATAAAACAACACAGGCAAAAAACCTAGAGGGTACATCCCATAATTTTGAAAAGTTATAGAAAACTGATAAAATTTTATCTTTTCTGCCAAGATAAGATTTCATTTTCGTTCACTTATAAAGAAGGTATGGTTTCAAATGGAAAAATCCAAGCCATTGAACGTGTTTATTGGCATTAGGATAAGGGCAATGGTAAAGTATACACAGTTTTGTTAGCTTATAAGAACTTGATTTTTTCAATAGTTATAGATTATAGAAGGTTAGACATTTTCACGGAAATTGAGTTTCAGGTGTTTATTTCTTTGTGATCATGGGCTGAGTTTTACAGATCAAAACACCCCCCTTACTTCACCCTCAAGTTTTCTAACAGCTCCTTGATGATTTGTTGGGGCTGATAGGGTACTTTGTTTTCCCTCTGATTATATTCTTCTCTATAGTCACAATAACAATGATCCCACACAATTTGCAGTCTCTGCAGTCCCTATTTTCAACTAAAATAGCATGGCAGAAATTTCAGTTGGGATTACAATTCCAGGCTAAATTTAAAAGACATCAATCTCCTATGATGACTATATAAATGTTTCTAATCTTCTCTGCAGTATTGTAAGCATTAGTAAATAGAAAAATGGAGGGGGGATTTCCAAAATACTGTCAGAAAATATAAACTCAAAATATCTAACTTAGTCTGTCAGAGGCTCAAAAATAAGAATTTTACCAACTTACTATTAATTTTATCTTTATCATATCAATCCTACTGTTGGTGTCATTATTTAGAAACTAGTATCTAGGAGCAGAAGTTTCATCATTTATTCAGTAATTCAAGAAAAGAATAAAGAATGGGAGAAGATATTTTCAAATGATATTCTGATAAAGGTTTAGTATTCAAAATATATAAAGAATTTATACGCATCATAAAAACAAATATTCCAATTAAAAGACAGGCAGAAGACATGAACAGACATTTCATCAAAGACATACAGGTGGCCAACAGACACATGAAAAGATGTTCAACATCACTCACCAGGGAAATGTACATCAAAACCACAGTGAGATATCATGTCACACTTCTGAGAATGGCTAAACTAAAAACCACAAAAAACAAGTATTGGTGAAGATGTGGAGGGAAAAAAAAAGAATACATATACCATGTGATCTTCCATATGATTCCACTACTGGGTATTTACCAAAGAATACAGAAACACCAATTTGAAAAGATACGCACCCCTATGTTAACTGCATCATTACTTACAATAGCCAAACATGGAAGAAAAGTGCCCTCAATAGATGCATAAAGAAAGGTGGCATACGTATGAATAGATGAGTAAGATGTATACCTACATACAACGGGATAGTACTCAGCCATAAAAGACAAGGAAATTTTGCCATTGGAAACAACATGGAGGGATCTACAAAGTATGATGTTAAGTATGTCAGCTGGATAAAGACAAATACCATATAATTTCACCCATATGTGGAATTTAAGAAATAAAACAAATGAACACAGACAAAAAAGAGACGAACCAGAAAAGACTCTTAAGTATAGAGAACAAATGGCTACCTGAGGGTAGAAACGTATGGGGACAGGCTAAATAGGTGAGGTGTTTAATGGGAGTACACTTGCTCTGAGCACTGAGTAATAATATGGAATTGTTGAATCACTATACTATACACATGAAGCGGAACACTCACTGTATGTTAATTATACAAGAATTTTAAAAATAAAAGAAAGATTATTAGGAATCTGCTATGTACTAACATTAGAACAGTCTATTTAAGGGGTACCTGGGTGGCTCAGTCGGTTAAGTGTCTGACTTCACCTCAGGTCATGATCTCATGGTCTGTGGGTTCGAGCCCCATGTCTGGCTCTGTGCTAACAGCTTGGAGCCTGCTTCAGACTCTGGGTCTTCCTCTTCGGCCCCTCCCTTGCTCTACATCTCTCTCTCTTTCTCTCAAAAATAAATAAACATTAAAAAAAAAAAAAAAGAACAGTCTACTTGACTGGTTTTACACTCCAGTTTTAGCAAATTATGAAGGAACAAATAATGCCTATCTCAAACCAACTTTTCAATTAACACAAAAGAATAAAATACATTCAATTCTATGAGGTAATTTAATTTTGATGAACAAAAATGAAATGAACAGTTCTGACTCCCTATTATCAAATATCCTATTAAATCTTATTTCTAAGAAAATAGTATTATATATTGAGGGAACCTCCTTTTCCTCCAGAATCAAGTTTCTACATGGAGCACATTCTCCATTTTAACACTGCTTGCCTCTTACCACCTAATCACTTACTCTCCATGTAAGAAGGGACTCGGGAGATTTGGACAATGTCCCAAGCAGGCCTGGCTAAGCAATGCCTCCCTCCCAGTCTACTTTGTGATCCAGCTACCTGTAGGAAGCACACATTCTGCTCTGATGTACTGTGTACTTAAGTCTGATCTTTGTTAAGCTCTGCCTT
Organism: Suricata suricatta; assembly: GCF_006229205.1. Taxonomy (NCBI): domain Eukaryota; kingdom Metazoa; phylum Chordata; class Mammalia; order Carnivora; family Herpestidae; genus Suricata; species Suricata suricatta. The sequence goes on from NC_043706.1 coordinate 104,566,068, forward strand.
ACAGGGAGGCCTATGGCTTCCTCTCATTGTGACAGAAGGGTAAATCTAATTTTTGAGCTCTTAGGGAGCCTGTATATATTCAGTTTTGATTTGTTCAACTTCTTAACTCTATTACTTGGTTGACAACTCAGGAAGGAAGAGTGGCATATAATGTATTAGCTCCTTCACACTCTACCTTCAGAATCTAAAAATATTATTGAGAGTAAAATGTATTAACTATTAATCACACTCCCTTTTCTAGACAATTTGACCATACTATTTCTTCCATCTGAAACAACATTTTCCCCCTTTCTAGTCGAGTTAGTATCTATTCTTAACTTTAACTTAGTTTAACAACTTCTTCCGGAAAGATTTCCCTCACAAGTTGCCTCTCAATAGACCCTGCATGACCCCATCATACAAATTTAGCGCATTATATTGCCATATTGCATTTATTTGTATTCTATACTACACAATAAGCTCTTAAAGTATAGGTATCCTCAGAAGTCGAAGCACTAGGTCCAGCACACGGCTGAATGAATCAAAGGGAAATGACAAATCAGAGAAAACATCTAAAAAACTACCTCAAAAACTGTAGAAATGTTCTACTCTCCACACACAAAAAATGACAAGTTTATGACAACTGTCAGATAAAAATTATAGCCAATTTTTAGAGAATTAGCTATTTGTTGAACCATTACATTGTTAAGAAAATTAAAAAAGGCTTTTTGTTAGACTTCTTTAGTTAAAACTATGCCTACCTAAAAATAATGCTGATTTTTACATTTTCTTAAGAATATCCCTTAAAGTTCCATTATCTGTTTCAAGCATGCCAACAACTAAGAAGAGAATTCAAGTATATTAGTCATCAGATGCTAATTAAAAAAATTTTCCCCTCATTAATTTGACAACAATGTCCTATTGATATTTGTAAATTAAAAAATGGTATAAATACTGAATTAAATTATTTCCCAATGCCAAAATCTAATTAAAATGTATTCCTACACATTTTAGAAAATCATAATTTAAATATAGATAGACTCCATTGGCATTTGAAATTACATTATTCCTAGGGAACTCCCTAGTCGTCTTTCCAAATTTAGTATTTGATAATTCTCCATGTTTTCTGGAAACATTATAACAGATCCAATTTCTTAACCCAAAATTTAAAGACAGGATGAAGCAAGTATAAATTGTTAGATTTAAGGTACAAGTAAGGTACAAGTATCTCTAAAAGTTCCCCCTACATATAATTTTTCTCAATCCTATATGTATACAGTCACCTTCCTATAAAGTATGTTTTGGTTTATTTGTTTTAGTTTTTATTTACATTCCAGTTAATTAACACATAGTATAATATTATTTTCAGATATATTTTTGCCACAATATTCAATTACATTCTCAGTTTTCAATAATTTCAGCGAATGTAGAAAAACAGGTAAGTTTATTTGATTGTGCTTACATGTTTTGGGATTCCTGGCTTATTGAAGAAACAGATTCTGAACACTTGACTGGAGTAGGAGTTCTTTCTGATTGCAAACTTGTCTAAAATACAACAGATTGATTTATGTTATTTATTGATTACTCATAAGGTCTCATGATACATTTTTATAATTGATCCTTAATGTAACTAAAATTAAATCACCTTCAAGTTTTAAGTTATTTGGTTTTAATTAAATGTCATGTAAAAATTTTACAAATGAAGCATATATATGTGAGGAAAAAAAGGCTTACTAGTCCACTGATACACACTACATTTGACTATTGCAACATTATAATCTCCAGTGTCCATAACAAAACCCCAGCTGTCTATACAAATTGCTCAGAAACAGCTTCTAAAGGATGTCAGTTTATGCAAAGATAACTTATCTAAAGCCTCTCCTACAAGAAAAGACTCTGAAGTGTAGTTAGGTCCTAGAACTTTGTCCTAGTGGGAGATGAGGTACGTTCATTCTGTACCAAATTAAAAAGCAGTCTGTTCTCTAAAGTACTCTGATGCTACAAAAGCCATAACTCATATTTGCCCCAGTAAAAGATTTTAACTGCATTATGATACTACAATAGCAACTATATTTGAAATAAATATTTTCAGAGGGGGAAAAAAAGCTTGAAAATTCTTACCTTCTTCCATGCCTTTGCTATAGACTCATGCAAACTGTACGGACTTAACACCTGTAAGCCTTCACAGGTACCATATATTTGACGACACACAGAAATAAAAGCTCCTTTAACCACAGGCAACATTTCCGAACCAGAAAAAATAGAAATATCTTCATCAAGAAGTTTTTTCGAAAACTGGGCAATTATATGAGCACCTGTAGAACTAAAAGATGAGACCTTAAAGTGATTCCAAGGTTATAAATCATCACCTCATCATGTACTACCAAAAAGTCTAACCATACTTTGCATTTGCTTGGTTCCCCTTTAGTCCTCTAGCTTTTCTCAGACATGTCAATATTCCTGTTCCCACCCACGTACACATAGGTGTCTAATAATTAGAGCAGTTTCAGGAGACTAGAGGAGTGCATAAACATAGAAACAAGCAAAACTATACACTCAACAGGTTGTAGACACCATGGGTCCAGGGCCATATGGAACGTCACTTGATTATACTGAAATCATAATCCTGAGTTCCCATGCCATTAATAGGATGTAGCTCCTCTATCAGAATCTCGGACACGTTAACAGTAATAACAGATAAGAAAAACACAGTAAATGTTTAATATGCCAGGCACTGCTCTAAATATTTTAAATGCACTAACTCATTTAATCCTTACAATAACCCTATAAAATAGATATATTCTTCATTTTTTAAACAGATAAGGAAATACAGTTAAGGCTTACAGGAATTGAATTACTTGAACAATACCACATGGCTAGTCAGAGGGGAAGCCAGGCCTCAAACCCAGGATATGTGGCTCCAGAGCAGCACACTTCTAGCTTTTCTGGCTTTAAAAACAAACACAGGAAGCCATGGATAGGATAGGGCGCTGACTCTCCATGTACCCCTCCATACGTCAGTTACCAACATTTTGCTAGTCTTGTTTTATATATCCCGACCTCTGCCCACCTCTACTGGAGTATTATGTGCATTAAATCCCAGACATCATTTTACCTAGTGACATCTTTAACTGATAAAGGTTTCTGTTACATGCCAATACCCCACCGAAATATAATTGTTTAATACATCTGATAGTCCACCCATATCAAGATTTTCCTGATTGTCTTACGGTTGTCCTTCTAATAGATTTGTATAAATCAAAATTCAAACAAGTTTCATGGCGTGCACGAGGTTACTGTGATCACTTAGTCTCCCTCCTTCCCTCTTTTTTTATGTAATCTATGCCAATGATTTAGAGAAATGAAGTTATTTTTCCTATCCATACTTTATTTGGACAATTGCCATTTAACATGTTCCTCTACTTCCCCATAATTCCTATGAGTTGACAATTATATCTAGAGGCTTAAAGTTTAAGTTCTTTTCTTCTCAGCAAAAATAACTTCATTGATGGTTGCTACTGTGTACCTCCGATTGCATCATGAGACACATATCTGGTTGTCCTAATTTTGGTGGTGCTAAAAATCAACTGGTGAGATGGTAGGAGCCTGAGCTCTTCAGTGGGAAGTCCTCCTCTAATGGTTTTAGCATCAATCAAGCCATTCACCTAATGGTTTTAGCATCAATTCAGGATAATTTCCTAAGTCAACTATTTCATTAAGAGTTACCAAATGGTGATTTCTAATTATCATGCATTTATTAACTGAAAGCTTTCTATGAAGAATTTTACCATCAGTAACTTAATAGTTATATTAAAATACAGTATACACAGAAAATAGAAAAAAATGTTTGAATTTTTTTAATCAATTTGCAAAATGAGTTGGTACCATCACAACTTCAATGGGTAATTGATGAGGCTTTCTTTTAGTATGTTTATGAAACCATTTTTGTATGCTCTATGTAGGTTAACCATTGAAGTCATTTCTTAATTCTTAAATTATCCATTTTAAATCAGTAGGAAGCTCCTTCTGGTAGCTTGAAGTACTTTTGACATGATGTCTTTAATCATAGAAAATGTCCTTACTTTCTAGAATGGTAAGATATCCAAGGATCGATCACCTTGCACATTTCCTGACCCAACCCAGAAACAACCACCTTCAAGGATCCCTACCTCCTTTGGTAGGGTAAAAAACAAAAAACAAAAACAAAAACAAAACTTAGATATTTAAAGACCACAGTCAGCTAAGAGGCAAGGAGTCATCATTACTTCCAGGTCCTCACTGTTAATAAAAGTATACCTTAAGGGGTGCCTGGGTGGTTCAGTCAGTTGAGCATCCAACTTCAGCTCAGGTCATCATCTCACAGTTCTTGGGTTCAAGCCCCACAACAGATTCTGGGCTGACAGCTCAGAGACTGAACCCTACTTCTGACTCTGTGTCTCCCTCTCTCTCTACCCCTCACCTGCTCATGCTCTGTCTCTCTCTCAAAAATAAATATTTAAAAATTTTTAAAGTATAATTTAAGAAAAATAAGTTAATATGTATTTCCAAATGAATTTAAATTTCAAGTTTAACTTCTTTACTTTCATATTTTTGTTGAAATTCTACTTCCTTATGATGCTAATTATTTATTTGCTTTATTTAGAATATGTGCATCATAGTTTCAAAATATATTGAATGCAGATTAATATTCTTGCAATTTTTTTAGCCTTATTATATATCCCACTAGAAATGTTCAAATCAAGTCACTCTGAAGTAATTCTTTGCATGGGTAGGCAACTAACTTGATTGGCAGTTAAATTCACTTATTTCCATTTGTTTGAATTTATTTAAAATTTGAATTTTTCTTTTTGATTTAACTTTTACATTTAGCATAAATCAGGTACAGGACTACAAAGTCAAATCTAGTCAAATCTAGATACAACCAAGGTATAATGTCTTACATTTCTACCTCTATATCCACATATTATTATTCTCCCTTCCTTGGAAACTATTACTTTTCAAATTATCCTTTCATCACTCCTTTTGAAAAATATCAACAAATATTATTTTGTTTATTCATATTCCCTTCTATTAATACAAAAGGTAGCATTCTATAAACATCCTTTTGTTTTGTCTATTCACTGAACATATCCTGAAGACAAATCCACAACAATACATAAAAAAATTCCATGTTCCTACCGCAGAGCTAAGTGTTCCTCTATGCAAACATAATTTAATCAACCTGCCTCTTGTTACTTACCATTTGAGATGATTCCAGTCTTTGGCCAATATAAATATTATCAGGAACAACCACTACACAATGAGAGCTCAGAAGAAATTGACATTTTATGTCTTACCTGTTTAACTTCAATGTAAGGAAAACTTACTTTTAAAAAAATGTAGAAATCCTAATGATTAGGAAAAAACTGACCACATAATTAAATGTCTATATAGCAAAACAAAAAACAAAAAAACTGAAATAGGGAAGTGATGGACAATAAAAAGAAACAGAACTCATGACAAAAGGTTAGTCTTTCTCATTTTACAAAAAATTTTATCTATATAGAAAAATACGTCCAGTTGAGTATGGCAGTTTGAACAGCTACACCCACACCTGCACCCTCTTAAAATACTAAAATGCAAAAATAAACAGAATTTTCAGAAGGCTTTTATAGCTGTCAAGAAGCAAAGAAAGGATGTGAGAGTAACAATGTTTTACAATCTAGAATGTGCAAAAAACAAAGAGTAATTCAAGACCTGGAAAAACAGATGATCAGCCACAATACAGAAAACAGAACACAATTTATTTCATAGAACCTCTCAAAAAACTCAAATTGATACCACACATCTCTGGAATTAGAGACAGAAATGGGACTGAAAACAGAAGAGCTGCCTAAAAGTCAAATTAAAAAGAAGTTCAACCAGGGTCACCTGGGTGTCTCAGTCAGCTGAACTTCCAGGTCTTTATTTCAGCTCAGGTCATGATCTCATGATTCATGTGATCAAGCCACATGTCAGTCTCTGTGCTGGCACATAGAGTCTGCTTAGGATTCTCTCTCTCATTCTGTCTGTCTGTTTCTCTTTCTCTCCAAATAAACTTATTTTTTAAGTGCTATGGAGCTATTAATAAAAAGAGTGTTTCATTCTGTACTCATCTAGGAAAATGCTCATGGTTACACATAGGAAAACTGGAATAATATATATGGCACTTTTATAAAGAGAAACAAAAATTCTACAGTTATGAATATATGTTTTATACATTATTATAAGTGCAGGAAAGTCTAAAAGCATAACAAAAGTCCCACTGGTTAAGCCAGAGATGGAACAAAGAGAGGGTAGAAAAGGAAGATGGGAAAGTAGTTAGCTTTTCTTTTGTGCATCCTTGTGTGGTCTGACTGGAATCAATCACGGGTGGTCTTAGAAGTCGGAAAGAGTACAAGGAACAAAATATCCTTTCTCGAATGAATCCTCCTATTCTTATTTTGAAGTTATTGACATCAAGGCCTACTCTGATTGTACAGTGCACAATACTGGCTACTACTTCAATCTGAAGATCATCTAATATGTTGTTAGTGGCTGATCAGGAATGTAACTATCTTGTATAGTTATATTGATTTTCATTATTAACACATTGTATAACCTTCTGGAAACTTTGAATTAGAGTGAGAGACTGCCAAAAATCCCACAAATTTAAAACATACACATTTACCTTTTTTCTTCAGAAGAGTTCATATTTTCTCCATAAAGAAGTAAGGTAAGTCCTTCTTCTACAGACGCTATTCTTGCCAAGATATCAGCTATGAGAATTAAAGCAGTTTCAGAGCAATTTGGAGGAGTCTGTATGTTAAAAAGATAACAAATCATAAATTTTATGACATGCTAATGTATCACAGACTAAAATCCAAAGGTGGTAGAATAACAAAGTGATATTACCACAACAAAAGGAGAGCTAATGACTGTTTGGTTGTAAATTATATTTGAATTAAATATGTTATTAGATTATATTCACTTACGAGCACAGTTGACAAGACAAATATACAGACTTTTTGCCCAAACCAGTTATTGTTTATGAACATAGTAGAGGGACCTGCTGTTCCCATTACAGGTTTACATATAATTCTATTGGACAAATGCAGTAGCCCCTCTATTTCCACTTTGCTCTTTACTTCCCACTCACTGGGATCCTGAATATCCCACCTAATTTTATTATATATGGTTTTTAAAGAACCGCCATCATTTCTAAGGAACATCATCCCTTCATGCAATTGGTTGGAATTATAGGTCGAAGTAAGGAAAAGCAATTCATGGGCTCGCCAATAGTGAATGATGTCATCTAATGAGGAAAACATGGCCTGAACCAATTATATTTCTTCACTTTTATTTTAAGTGGAAATACTAAAAATATCTTGCAAGTATATGGCAAATTACTACAAGGCTAATCCTAAAAACTAGAGTCATATTAATGCTGGAGCCCATCTAGTAGCCTAAGTCTAAGAAAGTTCCTGTTCTTTCTGGGACCGACCTATTTGTCTGTACCTGCACAACTACCAATACACATATTCTCTCTAAGAAATCTGAGTATCTAAACATTGCAACCAACACATTCTAATAAATTCAGTGAGTAAGCTTAACTAAGGAGTCAGGTATATTCACCTGAATACTTCCTAATTATATTAGGCATTATTATACTATTACTTTCACATTATCTTTCTTAAAACAACTTCTCTGCCTGGAATACTTTCCTTCTCTCATATATATGCCTTCTTTTACAGAAAAAAAAAAGATTTTTTTAAGTAATCTCTCTACCCAACATTGGGCTCAAATTTACAACCCTGAACTCTACTGACTGCACCAGCCAGGTAGCCCCCAAACATACACCTTTTTAAACCCTTCTGCTCCTCATTCAGTATTTTAATAGTCTGTTTTTCCTATTAGAGTGTCTTCCTTCAAAGAAAGGTATAGGTCTTAATCTCCTCTGTATTTCAAATACCTAGCACAAGCCAGTGATACAGTAGTGGCTCAGTGAGTGATGCTGAATGTTTTAGGGTTAAATATAGAATGCCTACTATTGCCAAAGGGCTGTTTCTTACACTCAAGATTCATCCAGCGTAAGTACAGAAGTATATAACATGAGATTATTACAGGAAGAAACAACTTTTCCAGGGAGAACTAGAAGTTTTAGGAGAAAAAAAAAAAAACTATGGTCTGAAAAAAGGAATTTTTCACTGAGACCACTACTTTCCAGGGTGAGGGAAAAGTATGTAAACATAGGGAAATATTAAAACCTGGTTCAAAAAATGCTAACAATCTGTTATAACTGAAATACATGGGAAAAAACAGGGACACAACACAAAACTCGATAAATGTCTAGTTTAAAAGTCTGAAATTGATCTAGCAGGCAATAAGCAGGAAAATACCATGACAGCCCTAGTGGCAATATGGATGACAGGCCAGAATGGTGAAAAACTGGGAAAAAAAAAAGAAAATTATTTCAGTATTCCAAGCAAGGAATTATCGGAGCTTAAACAAAATCAGTAACAGCAGGGGTTAAAAGACATACATGGATTTTAGAGATATGTAGGAAAACAAGTCTATAGAGCTTAATTACAAATGGACTGAAGAAAATGAGGAAGGAGTCTAGATATATGGCAGTTCTACTCACCACACAGGAAAATGCAAGTAAGCTTGAAAAAACTGAGCAGGAGCCAAAAACAAAAGCCAAAAGCAGGAGCCAAAAAGAAAAAAAAAAAAAAAAAAAAACCCTGACAAGCCAAAAACTAATTTTTTGAAAATGTGAAGTCTGATTTTCTCATGGAATCACTCAAAAAGGTGTTCGGCAGGCACCTAGAGGCAAATCTGGAGCTGAAGAGATCTAAATTTAGAAGCTAACAAGAACACCAAGAACACCTGGGTGGCTTGGTGGTTTAAGCTTCTGACTCCTGATTTCAGCTCAGGTCATGATCTCAAGGTTCATGAGATCAAGCCTCATGTTGGCCTCCGTATTGTCACACAGAGCCTGACTGAAATTTTCTCTCTCTCTCTCTCTGCCCCTCCCCTGCTCAGATGCATGCGTGCTCACTTGTTCTCTCTCTCTCTTTGAAAAATAAACCTTTTAAAAGAAAAAAAAAAAAAAGGTTAACTATGCAGATATCTAATCATCAGAATTGGAGGAAATCACCTAGGAAAAGTATACTGAGAGAAAAGAAAGTGAATCAGATCCTGACTCACTGAAGACTGCAGAGACCTAGATGTCAGAGGTGACACAAAAAGAATCGTTAGAAAGGGAGGTGGTGGTGGGAGAAATATATAGGAATTTTAAAAAGCCAGGTAAACAAATTTAGAAGTTGTCTGCTGTGTTAATATTTAGGTAAATAATAGTCTGAAAAGTGGTTACTAGTTAGTTATAGGTTTAGGAAGTTATGAGCAACAGCAATCAAAGCAGCATCAGTGATACAGTGGAGGTAAGATCATAATAGTGTGTTTGGAAACATGACAGAAGAGAGAGCCAGGACAACAATGGCAGTCCTCCATAATGAAAAGCTTATCATTAAAAAGATCAGATATTAGGGGGTAGCTAAAGATGTGCACTGATGATCAAGAGCTTTTCTCATCCCAACTACAAGAAAGATGCAAGCATATTTATAGGTAAAGGAAGCCAAAAGAAGAAAGTTAAGGATATATGAAAGCAAAGACAAAGAACAGGTCTGAACAAAATCCAAGAGCACATTTCTCAGCTCTGGTATATGGGTTATATTTCATATTACTATTACTATTATGGCATTCTATTATATCAAACTGTAGTAGGAATTCTACTGGTTCTTTTCTACTTATCTTCCTAAGGCTGACCATAAAATCAAAATTCTATCCCCTTAATTTCCGAGAATCCCATACTTTGTATCACACTCATGTAAGTGTTTAATGTTTTCTGAATGAGCAATGAATAATGAATACATAGAGGGGTAAGCAGTTGCCCAGCCCATTGAGGGGTGGGCGCAGGAGATGAAAACAGTAAAAACACTACAAAATACAGACCTGAAAAGGCAAAACCGTTAGCCTATTAAGATTTAAGTCATTCCCTCTGACACTTAAGTCATAGAAGTGGACATGTAGCAGTACTAGTAGGGATACCAATTCTGCCACCTGTTAAATGTCTAACCTTGAGCAATTCACTTCTTTCAGCCTCAGTTGTAAGGATTAAATTATATAATGTAAAGAAATAGTCCATACAAAATGTAAAGAGAGATAAACATACCAGTTCTGAACATATGTAGAAGTTATTTATCTAAAATACTAGTTCTTCATATAAAACAGAGCTGACTCTTCAGAAAAATAATCTAGAGACTATAAAATTATCATTTAAACAAAACATTCACAAGATTTATTAAATTTATAAGACAAATAGCTTAATAACTTCTCTCAATCTTTATAATCAGATCAAGGCCTGACTAGAAAAAAATTAAGATGTTATATGTATTCTCCCCCTCCAATGTCAATAATAAATAAATCAACTGACTATATAAACTATAATTTAATAGTAAATATCTGTCAGCATAAAATACATTCCTATATGGAAAGATAATGTAATAAATATTTCAAATACATGACATTTAGAAATAAAGTCCCACTGAAAATTCCCTAATACCCACTTAAGAGACTCCTTTTAGTAAATACCAACCTTAGTTCCTTTCATTAAATTGTGAACAGGCTGAAGAAGTGCCTCAATCACAGTGCTGTTATATAAGCATTCGACGGCACACTCTTTCTGATCACAGAGCATCTGAAGAACTTCAGTCACCATACTTGCAGGGGAGTAATTATCTGATAAATAATAGTTCTTTTAGAAATTAGAACTTTAAACATTAAGAACTTATATATATTAATATATATAATATATAATACATATAGCTTATTTATGAGTTGGCCATTGCTTTTCCAAAAAGATCAACATCAAACATTAAGAACTTATGTATATAATGTAATCAATATGTATAATATATAGCTTATTTATGAGTTAGCCATTGCTTTTTCAAAAAGATGAACATCAAAGTTAAATAGTTAAAAAAAAAAAAATTACCCAACTCAATGCCCAAAAGATGATGTATTGCCAAATCATACCCTGAAACCTAAGGGGAGATCGGTTAGCTTAACATGTCCTCAAGTTAATTTTAAAGAATTGAATGACAAATCTGAATGCTGAGAAACAACAGAAGATCATTTGCTATTTGACAGTAAATCACTGCTTAACAGTAAGGATGTGGTTTGAAACAAATTTACAACTTTTCTCCTCTCAGTATTCACTTTTCTTTTTTTCTTACAGTACATATTCGAGTGTTCAGCCTAATAGAAAATTAGAGAAAAACAAAATAATCGCCAAAAATGCAGAAAAGAGGAGAAATCTTCTCAAATACTAATATGCTACTACTTATATATATTACTACAAAACCAATGAAATGAATGAGCATTGTAAAAATTTTCCTTTAAAATAAGTTCAGAAAACAGACATATATATCAATATAACAGTGAATCGAAACTAAAGTGAGTATATTTTTTGTTTCACAAATCAACATATTCTCAGGTTATTTGACCTAATATACATACAAAATACTATTTTACAAGAAAGTAAGAAATCAAAAGTTAATGGCATAAGGTTTTAAAACAGAATATTAAAAGTAACACCAAAGGTCTTAATTTATGTTATAATATTCTTTACTCCATGAACACACTAAGACTTCAAGCCAACACCTGACAAAAAGAAAATGAAAAGTGATCTTTTTCAACCAGTTCCAGACCCTATTTGCAATGAAAGATATTATTGATGAGCATGCAGCCATTCACTCATTCATTCATTTTTTATCTACTTTCCAGTGCCTACTTATATGCCAGACACTGTGCTAGGCACTGTAGACAGATGTAACTTAAGACAAAAAAAGAAAAAAAAAAGAAAGAAAAAAAAGACAACAGTCTACTAGATGATAAACCAAGACACTGACAAGTAATTTTAAGAAGGAACATTTTTAACTTAAAGGAAACACAGTATGTTGTAGGAGCATTTAGTAGGGGGACCTAAGCTACATGTTTCTAACATGGAAATGCTGTAAAGGCAGAAAAAAGTTTGAAAGCCACTGTTAAGACTAATAAACTGGTTTAATTGCATACATAAAACATACTAATTGGTAGACACAGTTAGCATTAACATATATGACCAAATTTTTTTTTTCCCTTTGACTAATTCGAATTCCTCTCAGAATTTTGCCAGCATTTCTACATTAACTTCCGGGCTTAGAACATTATGAATCTATGGGTTATGAGAGTATTTTATTATTAAAGTATTTTGCTTTGTAAACCTTCACTGATATTCAAAGGAAAAAGTGTTACCTTTTAAATGTTAATATTTTAAAGCACTTTTCAATAAGCCAGTCAACAGCTAAGGATTAAAAGTCATTTTACTGAAAAACATGAAGTTTATGCTTTATTCTTTAATAAGAGAAGATCTGAAGTTTTAAGTGTGAGCTCAAAAAAGCAGGCTGATCAAAACATCAGGAAAGTATAAAGGATAGAAAACAGCAAAGAACAATATATCTATCAATCAAACTTCCTTTAATAGCGTTTCTTAAGAACAACATTAAAATTCTCAGCAAAATTGATTCTACAAAAGGAAATAAAGTAGGAGCATCTTAAAACATCAATGAATAAAATTAGATTTCTTAGTTTACTCTAGGACCAATGCAATTTGTTATGAATAATATTGTATCTTAGAAAACCTCTTTACCAAACTAGGTCAGCTCATTCACTCAAACATCTAGACAACAGAATATTAAGTATTTTTAGATATTTCTATTACTCTATTTAAAATAGAAACAGAATTACCTAGATGTGCAGCTGATGTCATCTTTGGACAATTTGGTGAGTAATAGATAAGTTGGGTAAACAAAACCACAAGATCTGTAAGGGATACTAAATCTTCAAAAGGGAAAAAAAAAAGGTTATTTTCTAGCATTTACTTACAACTTAGAAAAATTTAACTGCGTTTCCCACCCTCCTGAATTTTCAGAGATTGTGGTAAAATCAGGGAGAAGGGGGCTAGAAACCAAGACAGAAGACTCCAGAAAAACAAACTGTCTAATATGTTCTGTCTAATGGCAAGTTAAAAGATGGCAAGGAAAACGGTACAGTAGGTGCTATGTGAAGTTTTACCATTGATGTTGGACCAGTCACTTAACATAAACTTACCACAGGAAGATCTAATAATCTGATCAGGAATATGAATTTATTAGGAATGATAAAATTCAGCTTAACGTGTTGGTCCAGCCAACTTATCTATATAAAACTGTCAAACAGGTGTCAAACTTTTTCTAGTAAGTATTTTAGGCTTAGTGACCCAACTGTTTCTGGTTCTGTTACAAATACTAAATTCTGATGTTGTAGCACTAAAGTAGCTGCAGATAATTTGCAAATGAACAATTATGGTAATTTCCCAGTAAGACTTTGCACCAAAATTTTAATTTTATTTCACAGGTCACAAAATATTCTTGAAATTTTATCCTGTAATTTAAGAATATAGAAACCATTCTTAGCTCACAAACCATACAAAAAGTATCAGATTTGGCCCATGGGCTGTAATTCACCAAGCCCTGATGCAGAATCTTTACCTAAAGATGCTAGTGAACACACACATAAAACTTAAATGCTAACATACACTAATACAGTAGAATAGAGCTCTGAAAATTGACATTTGACATGACCTCTAACATTTGATAGGCCAGAAAGTTGATGTCAAAAGTCAACATAAAGTGCTAAATTATAGATGACAGACATATAAGCTTCAATAACATCACAGGTATTTATTAATCTTTCTTATTTCTGTAAAGTTCAATAATATCCCATCAAATGGCAGCTCTTGTCTTGAAAGTCCATACTCATTTTGCCTGAGTTACATCTCCACAAAATATACAAGTACATAAAACAGTTTTTGTTGAGGAGCTTACAACCAGCATAATCAGGGAGGAAAAACTTGAGTAAAACTACTAGAAAACAGTATAAAAGTGTTCAAAATGAAGATACTCTGTAACAGAATTGACAAACAATATCATTTATGGCCTAATTTAATAAGACTTGCAAGCTAAAAAAGGTTCTGTTTTGTTTTACACTGTTTAAGGAATATAAAGTATGTCAACGATCCCCCAAACCAAGCCCAGATTCAGTGATTCGCTAGGAGACTCAATATATAGTTGGACTCCCAGCTATGATTTATCACAACAAAAGGATACAAAACAAAAGTTCATGAGCTGAAGTCCAAAACAAACCAGGTGCAAACTTTTAAGGGCCCTCTCCCAGTGGAGTCACACAAAATACACTTCATTCTTCCAACAATAAGCTGTGGTAACACATGTGAAATGTTGGCTACGAAGATGCTCCTTAGAGACTCTGTGCCCAAGCTTTCCATTGGGGCTGATGATGTAAGCACCTTCTGCTTAGTACATACCAGGGCTCCAGACTCCCAGATGAAAGCAAATATTCAGTATGAACCATACTGTGTGTACAAACTGTTTACACAGGCACAGTGGACCACTCTTAACAGTTCTGGGAACAGTGAGAAATCCAAGTTCCCAGACGCCAGCTAGAGTAAAACCTTGCAAAAAGGCCTTCCTAAAGATAGAGTCTCAGGCATGCTGTGATAATTCTTTTGCACAAATGAGCAAGTATATACACAAATACACAAAATGTGCAACAGAGATAGTATGTGGCTCACAAAACCAAAAATATTTATTATCTGGCACATTACAGAAAAAGTTTGCTACTCTCTAGACTATAGTCCTAGTATAAAGTTTTAAGGGAGGCAAAAAAAAATAATAGCATGTGCTGAAGTTGATGGGGAAAACTTTAAAAACAGGGCTTTAGAGTAACAGACTAATATACCAAATAGTACAGGGCTTTGTAGTTTGTGTAACAGTATTCTGGAGGCACCTGGGTTGAGTGCCCAACCCTTGGTTTCAGCTCAGGTCATGATCTGGTGGGATCAAGTCCTGCACTGGGCTCTGTGCTGAGTGTAGAGCCTGCTTGGGATCCATTCTCTATCTCCTCCCCCCACCCTCTCTCTCTCTCTCTAACTCTCCCCCCATCTCTCTCTGCTCCTCTCCCCAACTTGTACTCATCTTCACTCACTCTCACTAAAAGAAAACAAAAACACAAACACAGTATTCTAAAAACTCATCTCAGATCATCACAAAAATTGTGTGAACTTAGCTTCACTGATATTATTCCATTTTTATAGAGAAAATAAAATAAAGTAAAATTAAAAAAAATGGTTATGTGATCCGCCCCAAAAGGTTACAGCCAGTTTATAAGGGAACTAGAATTTAAATGGGCTCTTCTAGTTCTGCATCCAGATCTGAATTTTTCAGTACATCTAGAATTTTGAAGGAGAGAAATGAGAAATAAGCAGTAAAGGCTGGATGAATATTAAAAACTATAATGTAATGAAAACCACATACTGAAAAAAGGAACTGTAACACTTAAAGGTGTACAGGCCATCAGTAGACTAAAAGGTATATTGCTAAGCACCCTGGAAGAGACCACGCAAAATCTTCAAAGTTCAGTAATTCATAGTTCATCAACCTTACCAGCTAAACCTGTTTGTTTCTCCTCATTGTACATACCTTTCCTATTCTTCAGCTTTATAGGAAATAGCCGTCTGCCTTGTGTATAGATCAATAAGCTTCCTAAAAGGCACAGTGAGTGAATGAAATAAATATATTGTAATTCTTGTCCTGAGTAGTAGAAGGTTTTCTGTTTGTTCCCTTAAAAGAGAAGCAAAGACATTTATTTTAATGCTAGTAATTTTTAGATAGTACCTACCTATCTTCATTCCCTTCTGAACATTAAACAAGGTTGCAGTCTATAATGAATACTCGGTTGGTATAAAAAAAAAGTTAATTATCTTTCCTAAGATCCTAGAATACCTAAATCTCTGGAAAAAAGCATTCATTGCAAAATTCAAGCTCAGAAAAAAGTAAAATATGCATACAGTGTTCATTCCAAAATACCATAGGATTGTCAGGGTTATTACCTGTTATCAAGAGGAACTTCAAAAATAAGAAAGGGAGAAAGTCATTAGAAAATATCACTGTTTAATACTAACAATTAAAAGTCAATACTATAAAAGACTGTATTTATAACCATGTTACCAAGTAAAATTAGAATCCATAAAATATATACACCTAAAATATATCATTCATTTACTCATTCATCCACACATTCAACATCTCCTATCTGTTTTATATAAGACCTTGAACTATTTGGTGTCAAATAACAGTAAAAAAACATGAAACTGGGCTTCCAATTCAGAGTACAGCCAATAGTCTGGTCTGACCAGCGCTGGAGGGGGCAAGAGTCTAAACGGGAGCAGGCGCAGATCACGAGGACTAAGCTGCAGAAGGAATATGGATTTTATTATAGAGGCAACTGAAATAATATTAAAGGGCTGTAAGCATGAAAGTAATCAAATATGCATGTGAAAAACATAAAAGATAGATGGAAGAAGGTAAAGGCTTGAAATAAAACTAAAAACATCATAAGCAAAAGCATCAACAAGAAGAATGGAGAAGAGCAGACAGATAGATGTATAAGAAAATTAAATCAACAGGCAGACCTTAAACAGAACTACATTTGGACTGTGAAATAACAACAAAATCCTCAAGTTCCTAACTCAGCATCTGTGTATATACTGAATTGTTACTCTATTTACGTAATTCTAAAAGAGAAAAGAGAGTGAAGCCAGTCTAGATACAGAAGAAAAGTGATGTCAGTCAATGACATTTCAACATTAAAGTGCCCCTGGAGCACCCAGATAGATATTCTAATATGATATAAGCATATGGATCTGAAATTCCGAAAAGTAGCGGACTTACATATCAGAGTCACCATATACATATGTAGTATTTGAAACCATGAAAGTAAATGGGATCCCCCAAGAGAGAACAGGTAGACTAAGATGAGAAAAAAAGAACAAAGGGTGAAACCCTTGGGAGTACAAACATACAAGGAAAAAAGCCCTTCCAGTGAAATTATGACTCCTCACAACAATGAGGAGATCCAAGAAAGAATGGTGCCGTGAAGACAAGGGAAAGGGGCAACAGAGACAAATGCTGTAAAGTTAGGACAAAAAGAGAGGAAGTTCATAATGGGAAGGTCATGGAGCAGTAGAAATTGCCTCATTTCCATTGTTGAAAACTAAATAGGAGGTAAAGAAATGGGGCCTGGATATATTTAGGATACTTAGAAGAATTTTCTCTGCAGGGAAGCAGGGAGGTAAGATACATGTGAACTGGTTGAGGTTTTTATTTGAAAGATACATCAGCAGGTTCAGAGTATGCAGGGGAAGGTACCAACAAAAACGGAGACACAGAAAGTGAAACAATGTCCCAAGAACACTGGAGAGGAACAAAATCAAGAACAAAGATCAATCTGGAAAAGAATACCTCTTCAGTGCAGCCCAATGAAAGGGCATACAAATATGCATTGTATACTTTGGAGGAGGACATCTGGGAAATCCATCTCTGCAAAGTTCCACTTTTCTTAGTGAAGTGGGATGTAAGGTCTCCTAATGAGAGAAAAGTGGACCAGATAAAGCTGGGCTCTCGCCAAGACTAGTGAAAGCTTGGAATAACTGTTATGGACACTGCAGAAAGAAAATCTAAGAGAATGCTATAGACATAGTAGTTCTGGTTAGAAAAGTAGGTATGTGTGCTAATTACATCACAAATGCAGTCTGCTCAATTTCCTGAAGACCAAAGAAGATAAAAGACAGAATTGATCTAAAGTCAAGCAAATGCAGACAAGAAACTCCGAAAGAGAAAGCCCAAGGATTTTGAAAGAAATGGGGGTAGGGGAACACAAAGCACCACAGGTTGTCACTAGATAGTGAAGAGAGTAAATCCATGATGTGGT
The DNA here is from genome assembly GCF_006229205.1 of Suricata suricatta. Lineage (NCBI taxonomy): Eukaryota > Metazoa > Chordata > Mammalia > Carnivora > Herpestidae > Suricata > Suricata suricatta. Next base: position 104,583,972 of record NC_043706.1, read on the forward strand.
AGATAGTAGGGAGAAAGAAAAAAAAAAGCACTATTTAGAATATTTTAAGATCAAGAAAGTTTTTAAATCCATAAATTTATAAAGGAGATGAGTTTATGTAAACTTATCTTTTTCCTCCTCTTGGGGAATAAATTCTAGCTCCTGTACTTCCTCCTCTCCTTCAAAATGCTAGCTTTTAAAACCCATTAATTACTGGTCTTTGACCATTTTTTGAGTTAGATAAAGAATTTGCCTGAGGATAAAAAAGCAGGACCTTCATATTCTCAGAGAACATACCATTTGCTTAGAGAAGCAACATAAAAGAATTGATTATGTAAAAGAATATGATTATAAAAGAAGATTCACTTGAATTATTCCTAAGCTGAGATTCAACAGAACAGAAACACCCAGGGTATTTTAGCTCTGACAGAGGATACATAGAGAAGAATCACAGGGTGGGTTATCTAATAAGAAAACAATGTTTTACAGAAATTTTCACCTCCTAAAATGCATAAAGGACAATTAAATTACTACTATACCAGAGGAAAGAATTATCAGTATGTTACTGCAGTATAACAGACTAGGATATATACTCTAGTATAAGTTGAAGAACTTCATATGTAAGAACATCAATAACATCTCCACATTTGAAGTTAAAATTATCATCATAACGTAGCTCTTAAATTTGTGAAAACATTTTATATTAGCAGAAGTGGTCTAATTTACCAAGCTACTAACCATTAAAAAACAAGTTACAAAGCTATCAGTATAAGAGGTCATTTTTAAAAGTATGTAACAGAAAAAACAATACTTACCACAATGCTTTGAATGACCCAAAATCTCATCGGCTTTCATGGCCTCACACAACTCAAAGTACTGAACACACTGCTGAACTGCCGTAGTTATCTAATAAAATAATAACATTAATTCTAGAAATTTGCTGCCCCCAATTTCAGGTAGTAAAAAAAGTTAATCAAGGTTATAAAAATACACTGACAAAAATATTTAACAAAAATATTTAAAATAATACTTTCCCAATTTATTACTTGCCCATAAGCTAAAACATAGCCTGCTTAATACCTTTCCTTAAATTCCACCTCTATACTACAGTATACTTGAGGTCCATGCCAAAAAGTAGCTACCTTTTATATAGGAAATGGATGATTAAGTCTTTGGTGCTGTAAAAGCAAATTCATTTAAACATAACCATCCTTACCACCAAAAAAAGAAGAGGGAAAAAAAAAAGTAAAGAAAATAATAAGGGAAAAACCTAAGACACACTCCCTAGGGGAAAAAAAAAAAATAATAAAATAAAATAATACTTTTCCAGGCCACAGAAGTTCAGCTTCCCCAGTTACATTTTAACTATGGCATCATTCCAGGAAACACCAAAAATACTTGAAGACCAACAATATTGCTCTAATGTCAGTGTCAATGGACAAAGATAGATGCATACTTCATAGTGAGAGATGCAAAAATTCTGTGACCATGACTTAAAGCTATTGCCAATACTCCTTAGAGGTACTGCCTTAAGAGACTTTTCTTCCTATCAAGCCAGCAAAATACGAACTAGATCAAGCCATCACTTCCATCTCAGATACCAGCACTGATGAAAACTGATAAAGAAAAGTCTCATAATTCAAAGAACAGTGACTTAATGAAATGTTTAGAGGTGCAGTAGGAATGACTTTGAGTAGATAATGAAAGAAAATGCAAAATGCTTATTGATTTATGATGTGGTTTCATCTTAGCTTGGGCAAACCATGCAGTATTTAACACATAGTAGCAGAATATTTCTTATTGAAGCTTGAAAAGATGTTAGTTCTTTGTGTGCAATCTTTCATTTATGTATGTGAGAGGGTTTTCTTTTTTTTAATATTTTTACATTGTAGTACTTGTTTTGCTTGTTTGCTTATTTAATACATTCCGTCAAGGACAGAAATTACATGCTGGTTTTTTTTTTCCCCTAGGAAGTGTGTCTTGGGTTTTTCCCTTATTATTTTCTTTACTTTTCTTTTTTTCCCCTCTTCTTTTTTTTGGTGGTGGGGGTGGTTATGTTTAAATGAAGTTGCTTTTACAGCACCAAAGACTTAATCATCCATTTCCTATATATAAGGTAGCTACTTTTTGGCATGGACCTCAACTATACTGTAGTATAGAGGTGGAATTTAAGGAAAGGTATTAAGCAGGCTGTGTTGTAGCTTATGCGCAAGTAATAAATTGTATCATGTATCTTGAATGTATCATAGATAAGCTGCTATATTACAATTGCCACTTCAGATAGCTGTGAAATTAGGTGATTAACTAGTTGGTACTTAACCTTCTAATTTCTGTAAGTCTAATTACATGAAATAGAAGTTGGTGTTTTGATTTTTTACTTTGCTTTCCTGTTTGGAGTGTCATTTTAACTACTACATTGTAAATGATGAAAAATAATTGCATATGTTACAAAAAATAAATTGTGTTATATTAAAAAAAAAAGAACAGTGACAACAAAAAATGATTTCCAGACTGTACTGTACCCAGCCATTCTCCTAGGAGTCTACCATTCTACCTCCTTCTCCCATTTTCCCCAAGTAGACTTTTTAAAAATATTTTTAATATTTATTTATTTTTGAGAGACAGAGTATGAGCAGAAGAGGGTCAGAGAAAGATAGAGAGACACAGAATCCAAAGCAGGCTCCAGGCTCCATGCTGTCAGCACAGAGCCCAATGCAGGGCTTGAACCCACAAACCATGAGATCATGACCAGAGCTGAAGTCAGACACTCAACCAACTGAGCCACCCAGGTACCCCCATATAGACTTTTCAAATCCCCTCCTCTTTCCCCTGGACATATTCTCTCATTCTAGTTCTCAAAATGGAGGCAGCCATGAGAAATGGCATAATAACTGTGAGACTGGCAATAAAGAAGTTATTGATTACCCTGAAAAGATCAGTTTCAGGAGAATTTGGAGACTAGGCCAAACTGTAATGGGAAAAAAAAAAAAAAGAGAGAACAAAGGAGAGGCAGCTAGTAGAACTTTCATTTTCAGGAAGGCTGGCTGTGAAGAAGGAAAAGAAAAATACAGCAACATTTGATGCACAAACAAGAGTCAACACTGAATTCTTTTTCAGGTTAGAAGGGTATGATCATGCTTAGATGTAATTAGAAGAAGCCAGTAGAGAAGAGTTTTATATAGGAGAGACAGAGGAGAGTGGATAGAAAAGAGAATCTAAGAGGCAAACAAACAGGATCTAAGTGGAAGGAGGGAGTAAGTTTTCAACGGGAAAAAAGATGAAGTTTGTGTGAGCAGAGGCAAGTTCATAGTTATGGTATCAATGCATTGATGGACCAGTCTCATTTATCTGTTATGGCCTCAGTTTTATGCAGAAAAGAGTTAATATGGCAGGACTTCTATCATAAGAAAGGCCTGATTAAAAAGTTGGATCCTGACTCTGTCTGGGAGGTTATCTCAAGAGGAAATTCCAAGAACTGATAAGAAGAAGGGCTCACTGTACCGAAATAGTGCAATACAAACAATGCAATTTAGCTGAGCACCTGCTTTCCCTTCTGGGAGTCTAAAATCCTGGTACATGCTAGGCAGAAAGTACCCACATGATCAATCCCCAATTTTAAAAAAGCAGGGGGGGGGGGGGGGAAGCAGAGTCTTTAATTAGTATCCCTGGAGGACACTTCACATGAGCTGTTACAATGATGCTGGAGAAATTAAGTGGAGTCACATCGGGACTCCACCCTGGGGAACTGGGCAGGAACTCTTGAAAGCTTCCAGACTTCACCCAAAGCTCTTTTTCTCTATATCAATTTCTTTGCATATTTTTCTGTTATAAATCATAGCTGGGAGTACAACTATATCTTGAATCCAATCAGTTCTCTAGCAAACCATCAAATCCAAGGGGCCGTCTTGCAGACCTCCTCTAATATCTATTTGTCTTACCTAAATCAAACTTCAGAGATCCAGATCAAAATGAAACTGCCTCTTGAAAATCTTAATCTCAAACTTCTATGGCCAAATCTACCAAATCCAAAGTTTTACCTTTCCCAAATTCTTCCTATTTTTCTTCTCTTGTGTTACTTTTCTCAACAAATGCCATTAGTCACTAAGTTAAGTCCTTACTCATCCCGTTTAAAAAACCAAATCCTCTATACCCTATATTCTAAAAATAACAGTAGTTGGGGCACCTGGTGGTGAATCAGTGGGTTGGTTAAGCATTTGACTCTTGATTTCAGCTCAGGTCATGATCTCATGGTTCCTGAGTTCAAGCCCTGCATCGGGCTCTGTGCTCACAGTATGTAGTTTGCTTGGGGTTCTTTGTCTCCCTCTTTCTACCTCACCTCTCCTCACTCTCTCAAAAATAAATAAATGTAAAAAAATTTTAAAAATGAAAATAAATACAACAGTTCCCCCCAACCCCATCCATATAGTTAACCCAATTCATGCTCCCCAGCCTAAATTCATGCTTCATTCATCTTTTGCTTAGATGAATCCTCTTCATCGTTTTGCTTCAACACTTCTCTATCTTCACCTAGCACCTTCAACCCATTTTCTAAATTTTCCAAAACCCTGATATGATGTCACTTGAATATTTAACCTATCACTGGCTCACTACACCTCTAGTATAATGCCTAAATTTGGCATATTATATACAAAAACTAAGATTGAAAATTAATTTTATTCTTCTTGGATGCCTCCATCCCCAGCCGTACACACATGCACAAACACAGAAATATATCTACCTCTGTAAAAATCGATCGCCAAAAGCCAATTCAACATATGGCCAAACGATCATCAAAATCAAATGCACTCAAAACCTCACTAAATCAACACAGTTAAATTTGAAATACTGGGATCTGACATTTACAACAAACTCAACATTTTTACTTCTAAAAGGAAAGGGACTGAAGATTTCCCTTAAAGAGGTCTATTTTTATGGAATTATACACTACCCCAGGCATGAGTAGATCAACTGTCACAGCCCCAATTTAAAGTATCCAAGCAATTTTCAAAAAACATCATCTACTTAAATTAGCATTCAGAAAACCAACTTTCAGGAAATTTCCTGTGTCCGGTCATAAAATATGTAGAGTTTCTAAATATGCTTTGTGTTTTCCAATACCTAAGCCTTTAAATATGCTATTCCACTGCCCTGACATATTTTCCTGCCACAACCTTAACCACACCCCTTCTCTTTTCCAGGATAACACCTACTCATTAAGAACAAAAATTTCCACACAATCCTAGTAAAAGATGACTGTTCCACAAATAATAAATATCAGAATCGAATTTAAATTTACTTAGCATATCAATGACAAATCTAACCCATGATAACAGGTATCTATCTGGAATATTAAGTTTAAAATCTTATAAATCAATACATGTCAACAGATCTCAAAAATATATTTCTGAAAGCCAACCCATCAGTGTTAGCTCCTTGCTTCTGAAAAATGAGCCAACAACAACAGACACACTCCAGGAAATATATTTGTAGAAGCCAGTCAGTCAGCAACAATCTCACCTGAGGTGCCAGCCATCCTTCCACAGTTGGTATGAACTACTCTCACCTCTGAAAGTCTATCAATTTCTGAGTTCTAAGCTTTCCCCAAAATGCTGAAAGATTAAAAATCTGCTTTGCCTAACTTAAGCAATAAATTTGGCTTTATGTGTTATTCCAGTGTTATTCCAGATATTCAACAGCAGTCTTAATCCTTGACAATTCTAGTGCTTCTATAAAGATTTTCTTAAATACTTCGTAGCATTCTACGGGATCCCCAAAGAAGAATGTTTACTGGGTCCCCGCCTTGAGTCCCAAACTTTGATAGTCCTTCAGATCGGCCACCATGTGAGTTGGCCTCAACAATTTGAGCTCAGACTTGCTTCATTGAGTATTCATTGCTAAATTAATTGTTAAAATTTATAATGACATAAGTCGTTATAGAAAGTAGCTTTTGTTTTGCAGAGGCACGATTTGGTAAATATTTATGCTATTAACCAGCTTACTCTTCTGTGTTTGCTTTACTTTTGTTATTTGCAGAGTCTCAACTCCTGTTTTATTTTGGTTTATCTTGCATCTACGGAATATATAAAGGAGTGTTCTATAGAGAACAGAAGAAGGAATAGTCTTAAGAAATCTCTAATCAAGTCTGTCAAATCCAATCCAGCCCTGAGATTCCTGACTACCAACAACAAAGTCATGCAAAAGCAACTAGTCAAATTGCCTTGGGACTCCTACAAAAATTTCAAAAGGATACTCCAACTTGTCAATTCATGTAACTGATCATATACAGTTCCCACCAGCTTCTGCTTGATCAGAACCTGAGACATCATTCATAAGCTCACACTTTTGACCAAAAATGTATTTAATGTTTTTCTAAATCTAAGCTTCAGCCTCCTCCTGATAGAACTCCTACTTCCTGAATGAATTTATTCTTACAATCCTAGTTCTTACACTTACCCTGATAAACGAGAACAATCAAAAATGACTTAGAACAATTACCAGTATGGGTAACTTCTGACATGACAAAATAATACTTTTGACAAAAGAGAAAAGACTAGTCAATTTCTTCATCTGAGAACTCAAAATACAATCTCCAAGATGGTCTTTCAAAAAGACTATTTTAATTAGCTTCCATTTAAATCTTCCATTTAAATACCTATATTTGCTATAAAATTAAGGATTTTATTTGATACTTATTCTCCTGTACTAACAAGCACGTACCAGCCAGTTCACTTAACTGCTAACCCATAAGATGGAGGAAGGGGAAGGAAGTTAAAAAAGAGGGTAGGTGAAAAACCAAGGGAGAATTCAAATAACCTAGCTGACAGTATATTTTAAATAACTTTGATAGGGCAAAAATAAAAGGAAATACACTATATAAAGCCATTTCAGAAGCTATGCACTTTAGGGTAGACTGGGCAAAGAATAAAGATATTAAAAATAAAAGGTTAAATATTTGTGCTAATAGCCAAATGCTTTTTCAACTAGTTCGTGACTTTAGAATGCTATGGAAATAAAGCTTTCAACTTTCTAACCTCCTAAAAATTGACAGCACATACATAAATTGTGTTGCCTAATACTACCTAAAATTTCATAAACGTCAGAAATGTAATAGAATTGCACAGAGTGGCCATTAACCATGTATTAGTTCTAAATTACAATTAAAGTTAAAAAACACCCAGCTTCTCAGTTTCCCTAGTTACATTCCAAGTTTTCAGTAGACACGTATAGCTAGTGGCCACTCTACTGTACAATGCAGACATTCAGCTATTGTAGAAAATGTTATTAGAGCACATGGAGGAGAAGCTAAAGGAAACACTTTAGCAGGACATCATGCTAATAAACAGTCTGCTGTGACTAAAGTCCTCATGCAAGGAACTCGAACAAAGCAAAATAGAAATGCGTGGAGCGGTCTTAAAGTTTCTACTGTAGATGTCCAGAATCTGTTTCTCAATTCTGAAAAGTGGGGATAGATCTTGTATCCATTTCCCTCATGTATCCTTTCAAAAGTTGGGCCAGGTTTACTTTAAAACTTACACACACACACACACACACACACACACACACACACACGAGTCTTTAGATACTTTGTAAGTTTGGGAAAATTTTTAAGAGAATATGAGGTTTAAGTCAAAATCTCATGCAAGTTGGCCAATTATGCACAAGAAATACTTGATTAAGTTGATAAAATATAGAAGTTGCCTATAATAAAGTAACTATTTTCAGACTAAAAATTGATTGTGGTATAATTAACTCTTAACAATCTGTTCCTGATTTGAAAAGCTAATCGATAAGAAACATTTGCAATACTTCCACCCTGGCCCCTATGACAGCAACAGTGAGTTATGTAGGGAGAGGGGAATCATTGGGTCCCCCCCTGCTTTCTCTATTTTAACAAGATCAGTTTGTATTCATATGACAACAAATTTTCATTTAAAATGGGAATGGAAGAGAAAGTAGATGTGGAAGGATCTTATTTTAAGACATTAAAATTTTTTAAATACTCATTACCTCTACAAATAAATTCCTGTTCTTTTCAACATCCCTCTCTCTCCCTCCTGAAACTCAATTCTCAAACACAAAACAATTTTTCTTTTTAATTTTATGTTCTACTACATTCACCCAGAAATTCACAACTTTAGGACTATTTCCCTTCTCCTGACTTTTAAACTCAAGATTCTAACTACAAATCATATTTATCATTTCAAAGCCTTATCAGAACTTTCTAAAGTATTTTAATAAATTTCACATTTCATGTTTGTTGATTGTTATTAGAATTGATTTCTTTTCAATTCTTTTCAATGTCCTTAAACATTATTCTAATGATAGCAATAAATGTGGAATGTTTTGCTAATATATTTTATAGTTTTAGTTTTTATTTGGTGTAACTTGAATTAATTTTTGGAAATGCAAAAGCACTTATGATTCTGAGTTTTTAATACAACTTTCAGTCAAGAGCGTGGGTGGATTTTATAGAGCTAGCTTCCCTACAAATACCTGACCTGAATTAAGTCACAATATTTAAAAATAGGGCTTATCTCAAACTAGCTTTTACCATCCTAATTTACAATTTAATTGTGTATTTCCTAATTGTTATCCTGACTATAATTTAAATCTATACTTTTATCCTTTTTGTGTCACAAAATGGTAGTTTCAAAAAAAATCACATAAAAGGGGAATTGTTTCGGGGTGCTGGGGTGGCTCATTCGGCTAAGAGTCTGACTCTTGATTTCAGCTCAGGTCATGATCTCATGCTTTGTGGGTTCATGCACTGTGTAATGCTCTCTGCTGACAGCATGGAGCCTGCTTAGGATTCTCTCTCCCTCTCTCTCTGGCCCTCCCCAGCTCATGTGCACATGCATGCTCTTTCTCATAATATATAAACAGACATTTTTCAAAAATAATTATCACTCAACTTTGCACATTCAACTTACTACATCATGTATCATTTTGTGATATTATTGCTCAACATAAAAACAGAAACAGACTTACCAGAGATTTATATTTCTTTTCAAGAAGTCTTAGGACTGCAGTTCTGCTATAATGTGCATGCTAAAATAAGGAGGAAATGATATTTAATATTCAAGCTATACCATTCAAAGTCTATTCTTTCTGCATCATTTCCAATAACATGAATTACCAATAACAGTTTGAAATTATTGTAATCAGTAAAAAACAGGTTTTTCTATATACAATGGATTATGAGCATAGCAACCACTAGAATGCAAATGATATGAAAGAACCATAGATGATTTGTTGACAGACAAGCAGAAAAATATTCTCTCTCTCAACTGCAACCAGTTTCCATGCTATTATTTTAAAACCATTTTCAACACACATATCTGAAGGAAAGATACAAAAGTGGGGTCAGGGAAGATCACAACCCTCACAATGATGAGGATATTGTACCATTTACATATGCAAAAATTTGCCAACCATGAAATATTCTGAAGCAACAGTATCTTAATCATTTTCTGCCAATCATGTATTTTAAATAACTCAAAGTGCCAAAATAATTCTCTTCTTAGAGCTAAATATAGTGAGATTAAAACATGCTTTTTATGCATTACACAAAGGGGAGAATATAAATATTACTAAATTATATATCATTTGTTTTCAGTGTAGCTTCTTCAATTTACTAAAAAATATTAAACAGTATTATACTTGGTAAAACCTATCAGAATTATGGGAAACAGAGTTTAATTAAATGGTTATGGTTAATTGAGGGCTAAGAAAAACCCTGTGTGTTTTAACACTAGTGGTTTAAAATGTTTTAAAAAACCTTTTTTTTTTTAACTTTAAAGAAGAAAGGTTAACCAACAATTCAACTTTTTTAAAAAATTTATTGTCAAGTTAGCTAACATACAATGTGTTCTTGGTTTTGGGGGTAGATCCCATGATTCATCACTTACATACAACACTGAGTGCTCATCCCAAGTGCCCTCATCAATGCCCATCACCCATTTGCCCCATCTCCCACCCCCATCAACCCTCAGTTTATTCCCCACATTCAAGAGTCTCTTATGATTTGCCTCTCTCTCTGTTTGAAATTATGTTTTCCCCTTCCCTTCCCCCATGGTCTTCTGTTAAGTTTCTCAAATTCCACAGATGAGTGAAAACATATGATATCTGTCTTTTGCTGACTTATTTCACTTAGCATAATACCCTCCAGTTCCATCCTCATCATTGCAAATGGCAGGATTTCATTCTTTCTCATTGCCAAGTACTATTCCTCTGTATATATAAATAAATCCTGTCTTCTTTATCCATTCATGGATAAGAGACATTTGGGCTCTTTCCATATTTTGGCTATTGTTGAAAGTGCTGCTATAAACACTGGGGTACAAATGGCCCTGTGAATTAGCGTTCCCACTTTTGACCATGTTCTGAAAAGAAATCCTCATAGAGCATCCCTTAGACCAGAGTTACTATATTACATTCCTCAGGCCAAGTTCAGCTGCCACCTGAACATAAAGTTTTATTGGAAGAGTCACATCCATTCATTTATATATAATCTGTGGATACTTTGGGGTTACCACAGAATTGAGTAGATACAGAAGGCACAGCCCACAAAACCAAAAGTTTAGTCTGGCCCTTTAGAAACCTCTGACTTAGATGAGTGTACGATAATGTGATGAATTTTTATTAAAACTAGAACACACTCAGAAGCTGATTTGTATATATATATATATTTATATATATATGCATATATATAAAAATATATATATAATATATTTTTTCTGTTGGTTAGCGTTCTTGTGATCTTCTGCATACTCTTAAGAATCAAGTACCGACAATAAAATACATTAAGTGAAAAAAATTATTATAGAATAAGATCTGTTAAAGATATAAATCAATAAATTTAAAGTGTATATAATGTAACTACATAAACCAAAATCTTAATAGTTATCCCTGTGTTGTAGAAATTCAATTTGTGCTTTTACATATTTTGCATACTTTCTACAATAAAGGTGTAATTTGATAACTAAAAATTAAGAATAAAGTGTCAGATGTAAGGAATAAAAGGTTCAAGGTAATTAAATTGAGCAAACACGTATCAAACACACACTTTATAAGTCAGGTAAGGGCTAAGCTCTGGACAGAACTGTCCAGAGTTAATTGTGATTATACAGTTTAGATAACAAAAGGCAAAACAAAAATAAAAATAATCCATCAACTAAGTAATGTCCTAACTGTACAGAGCACTAAATAAAATAGCAAGTGATGGCCCCACCCCTTTCCCTTCACCACAGCAACAAATACATAGTGCCTGGATGACCAGTTTAGAGGGACAAAGATGTAAGGAGAATACGCCAACACTGGTGCAGCTAGCGCCAGGCAGACAACTCATTCCACAGCAGATGAGGGAAGTAACAGGATATGGATCTGTGAAATTAGCTTCAGTTCCAGAACAGTGATAAGCTCCACTGGTAATCACCAGCATTCAGGCATTAAACTTTCTCTAAACTGCAGGTTCAGGAGGAAGCAAATGAAAGGAGGTATGTCTGAAAATATCCTAAGTCAGAAAAAGAAGGAACGCTGAACTCATGTTATACCACATCTGCTTAAAAAATCTGAAGTTTTTAGACTAAAAAGACCAGATTTTAGAGAGGTCATTCAGCCTAACATATTCAAGTATATTACCATTTTAAATCCTACTTCGGCTCTGTCACTTACTAGGAAACAATCTTGAGTAAGTTACTTCTCCATACCTTGGTTGCCACATCTGTGTAACAAGGTAGCAATACCATCTATCTCACAAACTGTTATAAGAGTTAAATGAATTAACATGTAAAAGTGACTAGAACTCTTAGTACATAGTAAAAATTGGAATGTTAGCTATTCTTTGAAAGAATACAACAATGTACTGAAAAGTAGAAAAATATTCCATTTTTCCTTACCATCCACTTTTTGAACCACACAGCCTTGGTATCAACCAATGCAAAAAAGTAGATCGGATCCAAAATCTTTTGTGAAACAAGATGGCTCGGATCATGTTTAACGGATAATAAGGACAAAGTATTCTCCACAATCTCTTCCATATACCTTAAAGTTTGGGAATGAAACAGTTTAGAAAAAAACAAATGTTATTACATACACACACACACACACACACACACACAGTGATAAAAAAAAGAAATAATAAAGTTAAAATTTTTAGAAAAAAACTTGTTTTAATGTTTTAGCAAATGGGATTCATACCCAATTTTTTCCTATTTTTTAAAAAAACTTTTATTTCTATTTCAACACTGGCTCTCCAAACTTAACTTTCCTTTTGAGACTCAACAGTTTGCTCTTACAAAGTTATTACAACTTTTAGAGCTGAAAGAAAAAAATTTAAAGGACACTTTAGGAACTTATCCAAAGTAGCAAAGACCAATAATAGAAGAAGATTACAATATCCTCATTTTGCTTTTTTTGTAATAAATAATGGTATAAAATGGTATTTGCATAGAGGCATTCATATAGCTAAGGCACAATACATGGAAAGCTAAACAAACTTTATTAATCCCTCCCCAATTACATAAGTCAATTAAGTCCATTTCTATTCTTTCTCCTTCTAATGTACAAGGGACAGTAACACTCCTATATTTCATATTGACATACATTAGGGGACTTACTTTTCTGGGTGGCGAATCCAGGAAGATGGAGCCTCTTTCTGATACTCATTTAGAAGACGAACCTGAAAAGCAGTTATGTAACAATTCTCAAAAAATTTAAATTCTTAAATATAGAACTATTTAAACAAAAATGAAAGTAAATAGCAAGTAAATACCTTTTTAAGTAAGCAGATCACAGTAGGATTATTTACATCTATACCAGTTGAGAGAGTAGGAATATGATTTTCTTTAGAAAGAAAGTATAACTTCAAATATTTAGCTGAAAAGAAAAATTAAAAATATATTACATCATTCATTTGCAGTGTTTTTTGAAAAGTTATTTCCTATCACATTTTCTTTAAGCATAAATAAAGGAAAGTACATTTTAAAAAATCTAATAAACATACCTAAGCTTGTATAAATTTCCTTGGTCATATGTAACGGGGAAAGAGTAAATGTCTGTGCATAGAATTTTAAAATCCGGTCCTACGAAAATGAAAAGATTTGTATCAGTGATTCTTATAATAGATAGAGATGGAAAAAACACTTTTCACACAGTGAAAAACTTAGAAAATAAATAAAAAATAAACCATTCAGAAACCTGAGTAGAGGAAACACAAATCAAAACCACACTGAGATACCACCTAATGGCTAAAATGAACAAATCAAGAGACTATAGATGCTGGTGAGGGTGTGGAGAGACGGGCACCCTCCTACACTGTTGGTGGGAATGTAAACTGGTGCAGCCACTCTGGAAAACAGTGTGGAGGTTCCTCAAAAAACTATCCA